>NW_016690324.1:1078143-1175770 GCF_001604755.1 Lepidothrix coronata | reverse complement strand
TGTGTGTTTGTGCGTGTGTTTGTGTGTGTGTTTGTGTGTGTGTGTGTGTTTGTGCGTGTGTTTGTGTGTGTGTTTGTGTGTGTGTGTGTGTTTGTGTGTGTCTGTGTGTGTGTGTGTGTTTGTGTCTGTGTGTCTGTGTGTTTTTGTGTGTGTGTGTGTGTCTGTGTGTGTGTGTGTTTGTGTGTGTTTTTGTGTGTGTGTGTGTGTGTGTGTGTGTGTGTGCCCCCATGGAAACACGATGGTAAAAGGTAACACGCCTGCACTGGGCAGGAGGCTGTTTAGCACAAGTGTTCTTCCTTAAGGGACTGCTGTACTGCAGCCTGTGGAGAGCAAGAGATTGAGCCTGAGGAATTTGAGAGCTACCTTTATTCATTTCTGAAAGAGGAAAGGACTTAGGGTACAAAATGAAAGCTGAAGACAGGATTAGGGCAGACAGAATTAAAGGGTAGGCATGTTGAGTCAAGTGCCTTATTCCTAAAATCTTCTCCGATATATTTAAAACAAAGTTAATGAAATTTTTTCCAGCCATAATTCTCTTCAGATTTATATTTGCTTCTCCCATGAGTTGTAGTGTGCCTCATGGTGGACCTCGTTATTTATAAGAAATGTGAAGGCAAAGGCATACATGTGCATCAGGAGCACTAAACCTCAGACCTTTATAGGATTTTCTTGTAGAAGAAGCTCAGAACATCTGTTTATTTTTATCACATCCAATTGCCATGGAGATGTGAACACCCTGTGTTATTCACAGGAAGATGACATAGCTATTCTTCTGCAAAACAGAAATTGCTTTTTAAGTATTTCCAATCATAAATCAGGAAAACACCCAAAAATCCACGTTCCACCCATGGCCCAAAATACCACACCCTATTCTGTCAATTTAAAATAAATGAGTGTGATAACCTTCAGTTCGATTTGGACATGTCCTGCCCTGAGAAGGTCGGCAGGACGGGGTGACTTCAGAGCTCTGCTGTGCCACAGCCTTCCTCTGGGTGCTGAAGGGATTTTCCCGGGCAGCCTGACTGCAGCAGAAATGTTCATCCTGGCAGAAAACCGTCCTCTCCTGGATTTCAGATATCGACTGCTTGCAGTGAACATGCCAGAGCAACCCACCAGAGTGTGACTCTTCGAGGACAACCTGTCTGGGAGACAATTAATGTGTTTCAGGGAAGAAGACCATTATGGTTGCTCTGCAAGCAGAAAGCTGCTTAATGGAACAAAATACGTGCGGTGACGTGAGCCAGTCCCTGGGCTCTGCCCTGCTATAAATCAAGCCTGTCACAGACTGATTATTTTAGCAATAATGTCACGTTATATGCCAGAGGTCCTCAGATTTTAGCCCCCAAAGTGCAGTCAATGAACCACCCCAGTGAAGACCTGCCTGTGCACTCTTGTCCTGTGGTTTCTCTTTCCTTTCCCTTCTACCTTCCATCAACCCCTCTCTGCATTTTCCCCCTCCCCTGCTGGCAGGAACATTAGTTCCTCTGGCACCTTCATGGGCATCCCATGGCAATAAGACTGGAAATGCCACTGACAGATCTGCTCTGCCTTCTCCCCTGGACTTCTGCTCAAAGAAGCAGGAGAGGTGAATGAAGGAAAATGGAGACACCATAGTAAGCAACAGATAAACCCTCAGATCGTGAACTATTGGCTTTGTCCTTTTGGCAATATAGCTCCTTCAAAATATGTGGAAAATTGCCTAGAGAGTGCAAGGTCCCCTGCAGAAACCTCATTTTTCTGTTTTTCTTTTGTATCCCACTCTCCATTACCTCAGTGTGAGTTACGCTCTACTTGCATCACCTCAATAAGTGGATGTCACATCTTTATTTAAGAACAACAAGCCCGAGCATCATTCAGTATGTTGTTGAGGTATGAGATGATGTTGACTGAGGAACCACCAGCAGCGTCTGCACACACACCAGCATCCCAGGGAACACCAACACACTGCTTTGAAGTGGCTTTGTGAGCGTTAGTGGGGGATGTATCGCTCCTGGGTCCCCTGATCTATTTGGATAATTAGAACTCAGCTGTATTGGGAATTAATTCAATGCCTCTGGCTCTTGCAACATTACAAGGACAATTGCCAGGCACAAGGTTTTCCTTTGTAAAACATAGCTTTAGTCTCATAATCCCAGCCTGATATTTCACCCTCCAGCTATTTCCCACATTTTTTTAATCATTAAAGTAGGCTTTCAATTAACTTGTCTTATGGATCAGATACCACCTGCAGATACAAATACAAACATAAAAAAGGAAGGTTGCTCAGAGGCTGGAGGAAAAATCTTGCACTTTGTCACTTGTTTAAATCCAACCAGCTTGAGAGAGAGTGGGGGCTGTTGCTGGAGGCTCTGGAGGAGGCGAGGCTGAGACTTCTGTGTGTTCACCATTCAGCACATCTTCTATAGGCACTGGCACTGCTGACTTCTGTGGTACTATGGGACAAAAAAGGGATCATCCTATAGATGAGTGACTTGTTTAATGGAAGAAAACTAGAAGCCTGTATGACTATCCATTTAAAAATATTTTAATAAATAACTTCAAAACACTCAGATTATTTTTCTGCAGGATCTTTGCAAGCATTGACCTCGTGCTGTGCTCCCTTCTTGTACATATTGGAGAGTGAGAGGGAATTCCCTCTCTTACACCTTCATACCATTAGGAAAGCAACCATCAAAATCTCAAATGACTGGCTAATATTATCAGAATAAAACTACACATTGCAGGAACTCCTGCTGATGTGAAATTAAGATGACTTATCTTGCTGCAATTTCCAGTGGGAGAACCACAGGAGAAGGAGCTTCCACATCAACGAGAAAGAGCCATATCATGTTTGGAGCAGCCACAGCACAGGGCAGGAGCAGGTACCAGAGGACAGTGACAGAAGAGGGAGGTGTTGGTTTACAAAAGCCCTGGCAGATGTGTTCACATGTGCATGAATCAAAACACCTCTAAAGGTAAGAACCAAAGGAAAGACTGTTTGTATTCATCCCCAAATCATCTTACATTCAAATGAAGAACTTAGGAATTACTATTAAGTAATAAAATGCTCAAAACAGGGTCATAAAATCCAACCAGTTTCCCTGCAAAGGCAGCTGAGACAACAGAGTTGCTTTTCCTTCCTGGTTCTTACAACCAACTGAATGACTGTGGAAAATCCAGTGATCTGTGTAAGATCCCCTTCGTGGCTGGCACAGCTGAGCTGGACTTTCTAAGGAGTGCAATGTCCTCTGTGGGGGAGCTCTGCAATGTCTCAGAGCAGAGATGAACCATGGGGCACACCAGCCTTGCTCCTGCTGCTGGTGGTTTTTGGAAATGGGACTCCAGTATCTCCTGGACCCTGCATAAAATACCCCACCAGGGAACTACCCTGGGGCACCTCACCAAAGGCACAGGCAACCTGGTTTATAGAAGGCAAAGAGTGAAAATCGTTTTGTACCATTTCTTTTTAAATTGCTTGTTCTCTGACTCAGCCTCTCCACTGTCTCCCACAGACAGATGTCCAGGATCCTCTCTTGTAGATGCTTGGAAGTGAGGAGTAGGCCCTTAGAGTTACGGTAACTCCCTCGAGGAATGGTGCCAAAGACACAGCACATTACAGTCCTCTTTCTAATATTGTTAAGTGCACAAGGACCATCTGTAACAGAGATCTGTTTCAATCAACTGAGATGATGCCATAAGGGCAGCTATTGATTAGAGAAAAGAAACAGATCTCAACGAGCAAAGGCAAACCAGTGATGACTTTGAGCTGGCATTCAGTGCAGGTCTTTGTTCAAACTAGAGCTCTGCCACTCCGGGGAGCACCCAACCCTGCTCCTGTTTTCTGGTTGCAGTTACACTTATTGAAGCTCACATATCTTTATCCCACAGCTGGTAGCTGGACTAGAGCATCTGAGCAGATACAGAAAACTCCTGATGAATTCTGTGGTCTGGGTTACAAAGCAGGCAAAAATGACAATTGCTTACTTCCCTGTAACAGTTTCAAATCTACTTTCTATGTATTACTAAGCTACGGATGAGGCAACAGATCAGTTCTGACTGAGAACGGCTGGAATTTGTGTGTTCAGCTGTTCCTTGTGATATAGGAAGGAAAACATCTGCATCAATTCAGTCATCTCCATGAGCAACAGCATAGATCCGACACTACAGAGCAGGCAGAACTTGTATTAAAACTCTGAGGATTAGGACATATCTTATATAACATTTTTATGTTTTAATGCATTTGAAAATATGAAGCAATCCTTTTAATCACTAATGTTTCAGAAAAAAAAAAAACAAACAACTAACAAACAAAAGCAAGTCTTTTACATCTGCCCATAGTAGTAACCAGTTAGTGCTAAACCCAGAAATGTCTGGGGTTTTTTACAACTTGGTTATACGGAATATCGCTTTTTCTGTGCAGCAGTTGAAAAACCGAGGTCTTTTACAAACAAGCTACAGGCCCTTCAAAATACTGTCAAACAGTTCTCTTGCCAAATGAGAATGATTTTTCACCATATAACACAGTGTAATACACCCAACACACCCTGTGACGCACCGAGTAACGCTGCGTCACTAACAAAGTTACTGGAAGTGACGCTAAAAGGAGTAATTTGCTTTAAAAGTATGCTCTTTCAGCCTGAATTATCTGGTTGGGGTTTTTTTATCTGACCTGAAGAGGTAGTCTGATAAGTCTCATTTGAATTCAGTCAGTCCAGCATGAAGGAAAAGTTTCTTTTTTAGAAGCGCTTGAATTTTTCCATTAAATCACTTTTTTCTTTCCTAGAGGCCTTTATAACTATGCAAAGCACTCCAACAGCTAATTTTAAATACACCACCAGTTTCAATGAGACCAATGAAATTATCCACATTCACTGCATAAGCACTGAAATGCTTTGTAGGGCCATGATGAGCCCACACAAAGTATGAACCAGGTCCTTTGATCTGAACCTACACATCCTCACACTTGGAGAGAGCAGGATTGAGGCTGCAGTCTGGTTTTCAGTGATAACCAACAGAATTCCTGAAATCTCCCACCAAAAAAAAAAAAAAAGATATTTTTGCAGCTTGGCTTTGTTAGTGCTGGGGTCTGAAGCAGATCTCCCCTCTGAATGCTGATCACCTCCACTCCCCCTTGAGCCTGGGCTGCTCCTCCTTCGCTTCCAGCTCTCCCATGGTGATGAGCCAGAAGGTTCACTCCCGTGGTGATGAGCCAGTACTTCACCTGCTGCATTGTAATTTGATTTTCTTCATTCAGTTCTGTGCTGGGGAGATACAGTTTGCAGCAGGGCCAGTGTGTTCCTTCGGGCTGTACAAGCCTCCAGGGGTGTACGCTAGAAAAATGCACAGAATAAAATACCCTGAACAATCCTGACCACCACAGGCATCACCTATGCACCACAAACACTGAAATGAAAGCTGTTTAAGATGAGAAAAACACAGGTATGGTCTGAGTCTCTTCAGGTAAAGCTTCAGCTGAGAAGTTCTTTTTTCTATCAAAACATGACTCACAGGATCTGGCCTTTGTAGGGGAACTGGCCACAGCATCCTCTCACAAAAAGGAAAACCTTTCCCTCTGGCTGGACCATACTAACCCCAAAAATCTATGGTAAAATTTTAAATACATTTTCAGCATGCCTTTGTTCAGATCCACTTGGGAACACACCAGATTTACCATTTCCTTAATTTAAACACTTTGCATCTGAAACCTGCACACATCAAAGGTCAGTTGCTGGATTCTTATCACCTTTAATGGAGTTTTCCTTGGGAATCTCCCATCAGGGTCCTGTATCTCCACCATATAGGGTGGAGTTGCTTTGATTACTATGTTCTCCTCAGCCTCTGTGTATATCTAACAGCAGGACTGTGTGGGAGATATCGCTGTCCTGGCCAGCAGCCAAAGAACCGACCCTCTGACATCCCACCAGGGAGCTGGAGCTGATGTACAGCTCTGCTAAGCTAGAGAAGGAGACAGCCTTTAACCTGCTCACCCATCAGTAATGATATGAACACTGTGTTCTTTGCCAAAATTAAGTGAAGCATCACTTTATCCTCAAGGCATGCACACTTTCTCACTTTGGCTGGAAAACAGCATCAAATGGCAGTCAAGGGACACATTTAAGTATTGCACCATGTGAGCCTCCACCAAGGGGGTTGAATGGCAGAGCTTCCCAAATCAGGAAAAACATGTATGAGCTCAGCCAGACTTTCAGACTGAAGTGCCTCTGTTCCTGAATGAAGCCTCTTGACTTGTCTCTGAGCAGTTATATTTATTTTTTTTTAAAGTCACGACTTAGAAACAAAGTCAAAATGATTTACACCACTAAGCAAAACCAGATTGTCCCAGTCCCACCTCCATGCTAGTGTTTATTCACAACTTGGGTTCTTTTGGTGAGAGGGACAAAAGACACCTTCTAAAGGAGGGAATTTGTCCTGGACCCTGATCCAGCCCCCAGTGCCATCAGCCCCAGGTACAAGAAGATAGAGGGGAGATTCGGGTTTTAGGTCCTGTTTACAGAGCTGGGCATGACCCTGCACATCCACACCCCTTCTCCAATTAATAGCTTGTTCCCTGCCATACTGAAATCAGATAATAAAGAGCTGACCAGAAATGAAATCAGATAATAAAGAGCTGTCGGGGACATCTCTAATAGCGTGAGCCATCTGCACTCCTACAACGGGTGGTTCCTCCCACGTCACTGCAGTGAAGGTTACTGGCAGGACACCCAGTCTGCATTAGGACTTGTTCCCAGAGCTTTCCTATCCTCCTGTCCTGAAGGGAATTTTACTTACAAACTTTGATATTTCTGCAAGCACCACCCTTCAGAAGCAGCATGTTGCAATTACATGTCAAAATTTGGCTAAGTTTGACCAGTAACTTCATATCAGTTACTACTTCTACATTCACTTAAGAACAAATAAGTCATCACTAGCAAACCCCCTTGTTCTCCACTTCAAATGTGTCTTTCATAGGATGGTTTACTAACAAGTTTTTTTGGGTTTTTTTTCTGTAAACTTTACAAAAAATAACTTAGAAACATGAAATCTCATTAAGAAACCATTTTTGCTATTACAGTTATCATGTGATTTACCAGCTGACTGGGACACAAAATTAATATCCACTTTTCTGGAAAAGCTGAGGTTTGGCTCAACTACACCTCTGGAAAACAGGAGGACTGTAGTGATAATTCATCTTCTAGATTATACAGATGAGAATGAATGAAGTTTAACTGGTGGAAGTTTAATGAAAGAAAAGGTTATATTGCCACATATTGTAATAAGCACCTGCCAGAGACAGGTTTGCACTGAAAAACAGATGACACAGTGACTACAGTGTATTGAGAACTAATTTAAATACAGAAGTTCTGGAAGGTTTGGAAGCCTGTCCAGCTCCTTGGAGAATTGTTACTTTTTCTAAATTTAAATTGGAAACAGGATCCCAGCCTGCTGCCGCAGAAGAAAAGTTCTGGCTCGTCAGAATCAAAAACTCAAATGCAATTTAATTATAGTAGGCTTACAGTTCAATCCTGAAAAAACCTAAAAAGTCCAGAATAAGCAGAGCGAAGTTCAATCTCTTATTCCTGTGACAGCATCCACTGACCATAGCATAAAATTCTGGCATTTCTGCTCTCCCAGCTATACATAAAAATATAAGAGATTAGATGTATAGCATTTCTTACACAACCAGCTACACCTGGAAATACAGGCCATGTAGGAGGGTTAAGCCTCCTGGCACTTGTCAGCTGTGCTCTGGCCCAGATCTGATGAGGAAAGAACTCAGTTGTTATCCCAGTGGCCAAACTACAGATGTTGTTGTCCACATGTGGGCGTTTTTAAGGGCAGCCTGAAAGCAATTACAAACCCAGTCAAACAAGAAACCTGAGGTTAGGTTGCCTTAATTTCATTTAAGACATCTGATTGGAGCTCTGCTTTTCAGGCCACAGTAGACTGTCATAACATGTCAGTTAATTATGGAAGTCCAGTTATTAAAAAAACAAACAAGTTTGCACTTTTATTGGAGCTGAAATATTTCCAAAGCCGGCAGTAAACAAAGTATCTGCATTAAATAAATCACAGGCTGGATGTATTATTGACATATGGATTAACAGGGCTGGATGCTCTTCAAAAGCGCGTCTGCGCCTTTGCCCAGTCCCACGCAGGCGTTCTCACCAGGCCAACATAAAGCACTGTCTTATCACAAAACTTGCAGGAACATTTGTCCAAAAAAGCTTCCATTGCTCCTGTGGATGCCCAGCTTGCAGGGCAGAGGGATCTGTATGCTTTATCTGCCAGCTGGAGGGTGGACTCAACCAAGTGGCCAGACCCTGTCTGTTTGACACGCTGCCCTGGCTATCTTCACACCCCTCCGGAGGATTTTAGGCTGGAAGAGAGTGTTTCCTTCCAGCAGCCCTGCTAGCTGATGCAACCGGTTTAATTCGGCTTTAATTCAGGTCCACAGCGTCTGCCGGAGCTTGCTGCTGTTCCCAGCCCCGGTGCTCTGCTTGCTCAGCACTACCTGTGCGCTTCCGCAGGGAAATTATCCCACACGGATTGCAGAGTCAAGCCAAGACAAGCTCTTTCGGTTACACGGCCAAGGAGCCCACGGAAGAAAAGTGTCTCTAGAAATGTCAGAGTGGGAGGGGCTTGAGCTTTCGTGGAAAACCAGAAAAACTTGGAAGCAAGCCAGGTGCAAAAATGGAAAAACTTGGAAGCAAGCCAGGTGCTCATCCTCTTTGGAAGCAGCTTTCCCACCCTCACCTCGTTTTAGAAAATCAGAGAAAGCTTTGCAAAGCCTAATTCTTTAAAAAAAAAGAAAAAAAAAGTGATGAAATGAACATGTGCTACCACCTGCTGTCCATTATTTGGAAGAGCAGGGGCCCCAGCAGGGCCTGGCACCCACGGTCCCTCCGCAGCCCCCTGTCCCACTCCGGCCACAGGACACTGGGAGCAGCTTCAGTCCCTGCAGGGCCAGTCTTGGGGAGCTCAGGGGCAACAGTCACCCAAGAGAGAAAAATCTGACATTTTGTTGAATTCTGATCAATTAAAAGCAGCATTGAGGAGGGAATTAGGAGATGAGGTTAAAGGGAAGGTCAGAAAGGCTCCCAGGCTGGAGCAGTTTCCTGTGATGTCAGATCCATACACAGACATGGAGGTACCAAGATGGAGAAAGCAGCAATGGCAGCTCCAGACGTCCTGGGTGCTCTCCTGGGGTCCATGATCACCCGCTGACTCATCCCTGACAGGCAGCTGCTGTCACAAACAGCCGTGAAAGCAAAAGATTCACCGAATAAATACGGGTTTAAATAGACCAATTCCTGCACAGGTCACTTCACTTCCACACGTCCCCACCAGGGACTGGCAATTCAGATCTGGAGCAATAAATCACCTCGGGCTGGCAAGAATAATGGCCCAGAGCTCACGAACACAAAGAATGCATTTAATCCTTTTCTGTTGCTGTGGTGAGCAAACAGAGCGTGCCCAGCACATTAGGCAGCTTCTTGTGTTAATGTATTACCTATAATTATTTGTAGAACAAAATGGAGACCAGTGGAATCAGTCCAGGTATTCACCATTCCCTGCAGCCAAAGGGCTCCCAGGAATTATCATCTTCCCAAAGTCTTGACAAATAGAGAATTAAAGGACAAAAGGAGTTTGTTTCCAATTGTTTTAACCAGAACCACATACGTCCTGAACACATGGTTACACACAAGATCTTACAGGAGAAAAAGAATGAAAACATTTCTGGACAAATCAAAAATTCACCTTTATCTTTCTTGGCCTATGCAGAGGCTTCTGTGTTTGCAAGGGCCCTGGGCATCAACATCACCCATCTCAAAGTCTTTACATCTGCTTCTTTTACAACATGTCACTGGTCCATGGTGCCTCTCATCCAACATCCTCAAACCACCTCTGCAACTAATTAACAAAGCACACTGTTTTACAAGGATTAAATGAAGTAATTCCTCACATACAGTGTTATAGAGGTGAGCAGCAGACTCCAAACACCAGCTCAATGCAGGACACATTACAGACATGTCCCAAACAGACCAGCCTATGTGCTCAGCTGTGCTGGCAGAGATCACACATTGAATATTTATGAATAAGAAATCGGGAAGAAGTTGCCTTTTCCAAGAACGCGTATGAAAATAAAGCATAGTTACATTTAATTAATAAATTACTAAGCTATAATATTCTGATCGGCCGCAACAGAAGGTTGGATTTCAGCAGAGATTTTTGGTAACTTCCCTGGACTTCCCCAGCCTGTTGCAGTTTACTCTGAAAGGAAACCCCACCAGGTTGGTTTGGAAGGGACCATTTCTACAAACAAGTGTCCCCTGAAACTGTTGCTGTGCAGCCAATGTGCTGGAGCAGTAACTACCAAGGAATAAAAAGGCCAGTACAGCATCAGTGTAAGTAGAAAGGCAAAAGGTATTCAGAGAAAAAGTAAAAAGGGGAATAAGTTAATGTCAATCCAGGTTTTACAAACACGTGTCAAGGGTTCTTCTCTTACTTTCCATCTGCCGTAAACAGAAGAAAGAAACATTCTAGGGTGGAATAAAAATGAGCAAACGAAGAAAATAACATGTGTGCTAAACCCGTTTCTCCAAAGCCTCGGTGGCATTTCTCTGCCGCAGCACTCCACATCTCTGCAGGCTCGAGCCAGCGAGAGGATGCTGGGTTACTTCACTCTCATAGCATGAACTCGTACTCCTTGCTATTCTCAATCTGTCACATTCAACAATCACATGCGAAAATGACTCAGGCTGCCAGTTGTCTCCATGTTGTGCTCGTTGAGCATTTGCCAGTTCCTCAGGAGTAGGCTTGATATTGAAAGCCACACTTTGGGAAATGTGATTTAGCCTGAGCCTGCTGCATTAGGCTCAAACATTATGATATTTTTTTTTTATCCTGCAACTTTTTGGTTTTTTTGGTTTTTTTTTAATCTTGCAGACCAACAATTCTGGACACAGAGGAAAAAACCAGCAGGTTAGATCAGTGGTTTGTTCAACTTGGCATTTTGCCCCTCCTGGAGGCATTTATTCAAAGTGCCTAATATTTCAGGAGGAGTGGAAAAGCCTTAATGTACCACCCCAAACACCAGCTGTAAACGTTGGACAAATTTTCTTGCTGTCACCTGCAGTGATCACCTGGGAAGCAGGTAATGATTTTCACCTTTTTTTCTGAGCAAGAGCTGTTCCGTGGTGCAGACTTTTAGCTGCAGACACTGTCACCCTCTCCCCTCTGCAGCAGTGAATACCCTTCAGCCCACTGAGGTCTCCCCATGCTTGGAAAAAAACCTCTTCCAATCTCATAATCTCAGCTCCAACGCCTGCCATCAAAGCCTTCGAAAAGAAATTACAGCCCCAAGGATCTGTACCGTGGCCTCCTCTGGCTGCAGGGGCACCCTATGGTGAGCAGCTCACAGGCACGTACATGCCCACACTTATTTAGGTTGCTCCCCCTCTCTACAAACCTAATGTCCTAAGGAAAGTATTTTGTCAATTCAGATAATATAGAAATAGCCACACTTAACGACCAGCTAAATTTATTCAGTCATTTTGTAATTTATTTTTGCAACCACCAATGAAAAAAAGAAAAAAAAGAATAGTAGGCCTATAATAGCCTCAGGATTAAAGTGTACTTTATAAATTCTCTGGAGGGTTTTTTTTTCCACTAGAAACTGTCCTCAGCCAAAATTCTTCAGATAAATAATGATATCCTATACAAAACATTCAGCAATGAGGACATTCAACATCTTGGAAATGTGAAGCACGAAGACTATGTATAACTGTAATTGGAAATTGTGTGAAGTTAATTACTGTTATATAAGCAAAATTTAGGCCTAAGATTTGATGCAATAAATAATAAAATGAAAGAGATCAATTCCAAAATCTTCATGCAACCATTTTATTGCTATTCAAAGTAATTAATCTGAGTTACAAATTTACAAAAGGTAAACAATAAATCACTCATTCTGTCCCACAAATGCCACAAGTAAGGTCATGGGAATGATAAACAAAGTTTTCTACATCTTCTAATAATGTAGCAAACAGATTTTTATTCAGGAAGCCTCTAAAACTTCCCCCAATTACACAGATAGCTGTCTGAAAGCATACGGTTTGTGTAAAGACTGCGTGTACCATATGCACGTATCACTTCACTTGCCACTGAAACAGTTGTGTCATGGGTGGAATGTGGCAACTCTACCCACACACAGTAATGTGATACAACAGATGAAGATAGTGGAAAGCCGTGAAACTGCATGGAGAAATTTAAGTAGATTGAGTCCATCTCTACTTCAATGGGAATTAGATCAGGCCCCAAATGAGAATTTATGCATGACAGCTGGATTAACATATATATTTCCTGAAAGACAGTACCTTTATAAACTGAAGAGTTCCATAGTGTCACACTGGAGCATTAGTTCATTTTTTATTAAGAGAGAAACCATAATTTTGTAATTCACGGTAATTTCCTCCAGGACATCGGTCTCCTTGGTTATCTCTTTTGAGTCCTGATCCTACTTAATTTGCAAGGGATGAGACTGCAGCAGGGACAGCTTAGTGTATATTTGAGTTATAGTCCTCATATATTCTGGTTCATGAGCAGGAAGCAGTGCAAGCGTGAGAGGCCCAATTAAATTAAAAGTTCAGCAGTCCTCCATTCCAGCGAACGGTCAGGCGACAAATGATTACGGTATTATTGCATTTTCTTACACAAGAAAAACTCCACACCCTCTTTTTTTTTTTTTTTCTTTCTTTTTTTTTTTTTTTAGACCATGCCCAGTCGGCGGTGCCCTGCCCACCTGATCCCTGATCCACGGTGGGAAATCCTGGCACTCTGGAAGGCTGGAGCTTCCTACCCATGGCAGGAAGCTCCATCAGACGTGCAGTGCCACGGCGGGGGGAAGCTTTACAGCGCGGGAGCACAGATGGGATCAGCTTGCCAGTAAATATGTTTCTGCTGCTAGGGAGAAGCATAGAAAGCAACAATGAATAAAGATGAAAAATAAGATGCTGACAGAAGAAGGGGAAAAAAAACCCGCCAAAATGGGTACAAAGGGAAGAGGGTATGGCAGAAAAGACCAAAAATCTGGATGGGTTTGCCTGAGCACTTGCTTTCCACTAATGAGAATTCTTCCATCTTACATCAATAACACCATTATTTGGCATTTAACCTCTAAGTTGTGACTCCATAACTGGGCATTCAGGTTTTCATAGCAATTTGCTCTATTCACTCACATACATAAAAGCTCTTGCTGTGAAAGGCAAAGCCTTGTGCTCCTTTTGCAGAGCTCTGAATGCAACCAGGAGCTCTGCCCACATAATGAATGCACACAGGCCATACCTTTAACTTTTTCTTTCATGTAATTAACTTAGTTTTTTATATAAAAAGATGGATACCTTCTTGGAGACAGGTGACCGAGAGTTGAGAGCTGATTCTAGAGACAAAAATCTGTAAGAATCAGCCTGAAAAATGAATCAATCTGAAAAATGGCAATGAGGTAAACAACATCATGGTTCATAAATCCAGCTTCTTAACAGCATTCAGATTTTAATATTTGATTAGGACAAGTAAGAATTAAGACATTCTCAGATCTGTTACTTCACTGCTACAGCAGAGCACAAATGCACACACTAGAATATATTAATGACTAAATGCTCCACAAACCTGGAAACTTGAGGTAGAGAACAAGATTCATTTTAAACTGCTACAATCCTGATAAAAAATCAAATATCTAAATAATTAGAAGAGTCATCTAAACATGGTATACAAGCATCTCAGGTGGTGGCAGTGTTAAATAGTAGCATCCATCCCTGGCAAAAAGGAGTTAGAAACTCTTCTCTCACTATGGAAGTCTTCCTACTAAAATGCAGTTATTTCTAGAAAGAAAGCTTTTGATCTTATTCAGTTTCTTTTTAAGCACTTAGTCTACTTTTGTCTAACAATGGATATTAAAGTAATTCTAAGGCTGCAAAGCCCTTACCTACAAATTGTGCCATTCCAGGATTAAAATTCCTGAATTCATCTCTGTTGTGGATATGCATAAGGGGAGTTTTCAATTACCTTTTTACATACAAGTCTTCTGGAAACCACTGAACTCCATTCCATGCAGAGGAAAGCAGGAATATTAATTGCCTCAATGCTTTCTGTATGGAGCTTTCACTGTAGTTTTAATGCTCAATAAACATCAAAGATTTATCTTTACTATCCAGCTGTGACAGAAGATGCTCTTACATTCACTCTGTAGATGGAGAACAGGCCATAAAACTTAAGGCTGAAATCATTAAAAATGCAATGATTTCAGAAGCACAATATGAGTGCTCCAAGTCCTCATTTTTCAGAGTACCTGTCATTTTAGGCATATCCCATGTTCAGAGCAGTTATCCCACTGATCTCAACTGCCATGGAAGCTATCCTGCAGTTTCCTGTCTCTCTACCTACATAGACTAAAAATGTAGACCATAATTAAGCTCTGCCCTCCTATTCGGGATCCCTCTCCTTCTTCTCCCAGTTACTCCCTTCTTTCCCTCTCATTATCTCCCTTACTTTACCATAACTCTGCTCAATTCATTTCCTGCCTCCAGTTACTTTGGTTTTGTCACATTTCTTGGGCACAGAAGGGGGGGAGCAGAGAGGACTGAGCCTTTCCTTGGCCACCTCTTTTGTGACCCCAGACACATGAGCTTCCATAAGCCATGACACCTCTGTGCCTGTTCTCTGGGGTGATGATGTATGAGCCATGCAGGATGAAGATATGTCTTTTACTACAAAGAACTTAGAAGTCAAACAAGCCTCTACTGTGCAACTGTACATAGATACTTTAAGATTATAACTTCACCAAATTTGGCAATTTAAACAAAGCAGAAAGCATCATAGCTCAGCCACAAAGATAACTCTCTACCACAAGTTTCACATCCCTCTGTCAGTGCACAGAGGCACCAGGACCTCGAACCAGCTGTAAGTGTTGGTGAGATGGACCAAGTGGCCCTCCCTGAGGCCTCCCAGACAGAACTTGAGCCTTGGATGTGTGCAACAGAGGAGATGGTGGGGATGCTAAAAGTCTTTAAACTACTCACATTACATACTTCTATCTCCAGCTGTAAGGTCAGAAACGTTGTAGGACATTCACCTTCATCATGTGGGACATGTGATTGTGTGCCACAAGTGAGATTTGGCCCAACTGAAGGCCTATTGCACAGCACAGAAAGGCTTTTCTTTTTAGGGTTAATGAATGAAAACTTATGCTCAGGGTACGGTAACCTTAACATTGTGTTCTAAAAAGTGACTAATTTCTGCTCTAACCTGGCTGTCTTTCACAGCAGTGCTGTCCCAAACTCGGGACTACGGCATTCCATGGGACGTGGCAGCTCCGGAGACGTATGGAAACTGTCATGGGCAGGTAAAAGATTAATGGGAAGGGCTCTCTTTTGATTGATGAATCTGTGACCTTGAGCAACAAGAGCACTTGCACCAAGTATATCTGCCATGCGAGGCAGACAAAATGAAAGAGGCTCATGTTACGCTCTCAGATCTCATTAAACACCCAGACCAGAAACACCGATACTGGCACTGGCCATCTGCTCTGCTGTTTGCCTGGTTACAGGTCTGATAACACTTTCAGGGAGCAAAAGTTAATCACATGTACAGATGAGCAGCAGCACTTCTGCACAGGAAATTCAGTAGAACATAACAGTTTCTAAAAAAAAACCCCACATACCTGTTTTTACTTCATTCTGTTGTTTCAAACCACATAAGCTGGCAGTTCAAAGAAGAATTGTTGACATAAAAGGCCATAACTTTAGGCTCTTCAAATATTGCTGGTTTTTTATAAACAACTTGTAGCGTTATCATAAAGTTCATTAACTTGAAACCTGCCAAACTGCTGTGACCTCCTGTTACTCTGAGTAACAGGCAATAATACAGAATTATTTTTAATTGCTTTTAAATTATTTCCCCTAATGCTCTTTTTTGCTTATCTCAGTTATCTGAGAATTACAGTATTTTCTGCCATTTGTTCTCCACTTGCAGCAATGAAGGCCCTTGCCAGTAGACCTTTCCACGTCTAATGTAATATTACCCCAGCATCCATCCCTGAGGAATGAAGTTTCCCTGCAAGCGTTTTTCGAGAGACTTATGATCAACTAAATTTTCTTTGCTGAGCAGCAATTCCTGGAAAATCCTGCAACGTATTCAAAGACTTTCCTACTGCTTTTGGAGAATTAGCTCTGGGCAAAACGATATAGTCTATTGAAGCCATATCTGACCCAGAAAGTATTAACTGAAGAATGTGCAGGACAGCTGCTTATCGGAAAGAAAAGACATGCAGTGCAGGAGAATGACATGTAGAGCTACTCGAGTTAGTTCTGAATGACTGTCAGCTCTCCAGAGCCAGCCAAGCCTGGGAAGCAGATAGGATATTCTGCCAGAGCCTGGGCACATCCGTAATGGAGCAGGCTCGGGTATCTCCAGCACAGGACTGCACCATGCGGCGAGGAGATAGTTTATCATCTGAGAGCATTTCAGATACATGATCTGATAAGGCTGAACAGAAATCTGAAGTATAGCAGGATTATTTCCAAAAAAGTGTCAAAGGGCTCAACGTTTCTGTGGAGGACGTTCTGTGAGCGGGTTTGGTCTGCAGCAGGCCAAAGTCATGTTTTTCAAAGCACTGCCCTCGCTGGTTTGTGGTGGTGTTTCTCAGAAACTCGACCAGGTACCGTTCTCCCTGGAATTATGTTAAAAGAGAATGCCTTGTTTGCACAACAGTGTAAGTGCCACTTATTTCCAGCTACATATCCAGTTATACCTAAGCAGAGGAGCCTTCAATTCTTACTCAGCTTTCCCAGACCAGAAACAGGGTTCTATATGTGGGACAATGCCTTTTTCTTTACTATTCCTTTGGATGAGGTGGTGTGTATCAATTGCTTATTTGCTGCTGCATCACCAATGCTTGAACATTCTAACTCTCTGAAAAACTGAGGAAATCCTTGATTTGGAAGTCATTATTTATGATTTATGCTAACACTACACCACGGATGGCACTTTGCCACCATTTCCCTTAGCATCTCTCATCATACTGTTAAGTCTTATTGCACAGGGACAGTAATAACAACATTTAACGAGAACATGCTTTATTTTTCTAAATATCTTTGTTTGCCTCCATTAATCTGTTCAAGGGAAAACATTACACAAGCCACAACCTGAGTTTCAGAAAGGTGCTGCTGGGCAGTTCTGGGGGACATTTCACGGTAAACATTGTTTCTGAAAATGTCACAGCAGAGGATCCGAGGCCCTGGCTTGCCAGCAAAGACACAAACGTAGAAAATATATTCCCTTTCCTAAAATGCATCCAGGCCCACTACCCGCACCGTGCCTGAGCTCATCCACTGCAAGGCTGAGCTCCCGATTTGGGCTTTTGCAGGAGAATTTTTAAAAGTTCTTTTCCAAACAAGCGGCTATTTCCATTCGCTCCTGCTCGGAACCCTTTCCCTGCCATACACCGCTTGCACCGGTTTCGTGACGTTACTTTCACCCACTTCCCTCCCCCTTTCCCCGGTTCCCGAGGCCGTACCCCAAAATCCCCCCCAAAACTCCTCCCTCCTCGTTCCCCCCCACCCCTCCCCGGCGCTGCTGCGCCCCCTCCCCGCGCTCCTCTCCGCGGCCGCGCAGTGCGGGCGGCCTGGGCAGGCGGGGCGGAGAGAGGGAGAGGAGGAGGAGGAGAGGGAGAGGAAGGAGGAGGAGGAGGAGGAGGAGGAGGGGGGCCGGCCCGCCCGCAGCCGCCGCCGCCGCCAGCGCCGCCATGATGCTTGTTTGCTTTCAATGAGTGTGAGGAGGAGGCGGGGGGGAGCCGCTCTCCCGTCCGGCCCGCGGCAGGAAACAAAGAGCCAGGCAGGCGGCGGAGCGAGGGCGGCGGGGGGACGGGGATGCTGCAGCCACAGGTAGGGGCGGCCCCGGCGCCCGGCCCGGAGGGGAGGGGGCTCAGCCCGGGGGGGCAGCACCGCGGGGGGGGGTGCGCTGTGCGTGTGTGTGTGTGTGTGTGAGTGTGTGTGAGGGGCGAGCGGCGGTACCGCGGCGAGGGGACCCCCCCCCTCGGAGTTCAGTGGGGGGGAGCCCCCCGGGTCGTTCGGGGGTGTCATGGGGGGGAGAGGCCCCCTCTGGGCGTGGGGGGGGCTCCGGACCGGGGGGAGCTGGGCCTGGGCAGCCGCGGCTGTGGGACCGCCCGGGGGAGGCTCCGCGCCCCGGGGGGGCGGCGGGGAACGGCGGCGTTGGAACGGGGGGCGGCGGGGAAGGGGCTGCGCACCCCCGGCCCGGGCCCGGCGAGCGCCCACCGGCGAGCGGGAGGGACGGAGCGAGGGAGGCAGGGAGGCAGCCGGGCCGGGCGGCGCCGCGCAGGAGCCCGGCTGTGTTTGCATCGGGGAGGCAATTAAGAGAAATTAGTATAATGGCATCTGCGAGCCTGAAGTTTTTCGGTGGTTTTTTGTTTTATTTTTTTTTTCTGAAGGGGAGTTGGTTTTTTTTTTTGGTGGGGATTTTTTTTGTGTGTTGTTTTGTTGTTGTTGTTATTATTGCCGTTGTTTTGGTATCGGGTTTTTTTTTTGTTGTTGTGGTGGTGGTTTTTTTTCCCCTCACCGTGCGATCGAGTTTAAAATAATTAAAACAAAAGGCAAGAGAGGGAAATGACATCAATCGGGGGTGGGGGGGGAGAGAACTGCCCGTCCACCCCTCCGCGCGCGCGGCGCCCCGCGCCGCTGCCTCCCCCGCCGGAGGGGAGGCCGCTCCGCCTGGCTGGGCGCGCACCGAGGGGCGGCAGCCAGCGCTGCCTGTCAGCGGCGGAGCGCCTCGCCTGCTCCGGAAGGAGCCGCGGCAGCCGCCGGTCCCTGCCGGCCCTCCCCTCCCCTCCCCGCCGGCAGCGGGAGCCGCGGCCGCGCTGGCGCCGGGGCCGCAGCGGCGCTCGCTCGTTCCGGCGGAGGGAGCGGCGGGGCGGGCGGGGGGGAGCCGTGACTGACAGCGGAGGCGGCCAATGAGGTAGCGCGGGGGCCGTGAGTGGCAGCGGCGGCGGCCAATGGGAGCGCGCGGGGGGCGGGCGCGCGAGGCCGCGGGACGGGCGCATGCAGGGGATAAACAGAGGGAATTGGGGCGGGGGGCGGCGGCGGGACCGGGATTTGGAGTGGAATATTTGGTAGTCGTCTTTCCATAAACGGGCTGGGTGCTAGTGGGGTCACTGCCTCGGTTCGGCTGCCCAGGGATGAACGCCTGGGCTGACTGCGGAACGGGAGCGGGCGACGGGGAGCTCCCGCACCCCCACGGCCTGTCGTGGCGTTCCCTTCCTCATCCAGAATTTTATGGAGAGCGATAAGCCTGGGATCAGACAAGGCTTTAGAAAAGGAGATATCTATGCACCTGTCTCTGTCTTGATATGGATGGTGAACACGTATTTTACCAGCAGTTTTTCCACGGACATTTAAAATTCACGTGAAACCTGCTAGGTTATAGTCCTGGGTTGGCCTCGATGATCTCAGAGGTCTTCTCCAACCTAACTAATTCAGTAATTCTTTCATACTTTACTTTTTCCAATATATATAAACAAACATTCAAAACAAATATAGTAAACTAAAGGTTTTGTTGGTTTTTGTAGGCAGGGTTTTTTGTTTGTTTATTTTGAATTTTTTTTTTAAATACAGCTCTCTGTATTTCCACAAATGCGTAGAAAATTGTATGGCTGAAAATATAACTTCACAGATGGGTATTTGCTTTGTAGCTAGAGTTGCAGATCATCTGTTTTTTCATTTGATTTCTGGGGCTTATTTTCTTAATCTAGATTTCACCACAGTGGGTAACTAATTCAAAATTCAAGGGATTAAGAAATACCTGTGGTATTTGTCTGGCTTAAATACAAAGATGTGCAAGTGTTGACTGGTAATTGTATTGTATCTCGCATTTTTTTTCATTCTAGAGCAGGTCTCGTAATTGGGAATTTATCAACATTTCCACTGGGGTAATTTTACAGGATTATCCGCCCTCTGTTCTTCCTGCTGGTTCATCTGGACTCTGTGGAGTTTGCTGCTAGCAATGGAGCCTTCTGTGGGGGTTTATTCATGCTATTACTGAAATGGAGCCCTTCGCGTTTGGATTAACTCTTTGTTCACTTTTCACCTGAGTCACTTGGATCAGCCCATGTGTGAAAAGGATACTACCATGCATCCCTTTTCTGTTTGCATTTTGAAGTTGAACTCTGAATACAGTCTCAGTGTGTTCAGGCTGTTTACTGTGCTTGAATTTTAGAGGAAGAACTGAAATATAAAGATAGATGTGACTGTAAAACTGCATGGGCAGGTAAATACTTCTCACGTTTTATATTATGAAGATTTGAAAACATGTGATGGCGGGTCACAAATTGAATGAGCAAGGTACCTTTCAAGTTAAAATCATTAAGATAGGGCTGTACTAGAGCTTGGGAAGACATTCTTTTAAGCAAGTGCAATGTACATGATGGAAACCACTATCTTTAAAATGGGGTCAAATGCTCCCAGGATTGAGCAAACTAAAAAACCTTTCCCAACACATGAACGAAAGCATCTGGTTTTTTATAAGCATGACAGTAAAATTAAAAAGGCCTTGTTAATATATCACCAAAAACCTAAGTATTTTTCTTGGTATATTTTACCATTATTGTTTGGCTCACCACCATGCCTAAGAGTCCAGGTGGTGAACCAGAATTCCTCCATCCAGTTGTGCAGCCCCTGTTGCAGAGGCCCCAATCTGGTTTGCTAACAGACTTTTGAGTTTTAATTTATTTTCTGGTTTTGTCCTGGCATTTTGGCTGTACATTGTGGATGTGCAGTCTGACCATTATATCCCTGTCCCAAATGGGGCTGCATTAAGCAAAGATTCTACACAGAATCTTTAGCAATGAGGATGCCTTTCAGTCTTTAGAATTGAAAGAATATACAAGAATTGACACTTATTTCCATAGGGGTTTTATTGCCAGGAGATATATATAGTATCAAAGGTTACAGTTGTGTATGATGAGCTTTAAAAAGCTACCAGTGACCTTAAAACACCACAAGAATATTCTCTACAGGCCCCACCACTGGATTTTAGCCTTAGTGGCACAAGACAGATCCCTGTCCTGTTGCATGCAATGTGTTTGGGTTTTTTTAGCCCATATATTTAGATTTTACACTCCTTTTGGTGCCAAAATACTGACATTATTGAATCCAGTCTAAATTTAGACTTCTTTGTGGTGTAATTTTGAAAGCTTTATGCATAAATTGCTCAAACTGAGTCACTGCAGGGTTTCATCTGTTTTGTTCCTTCTAAAGTGTTGGTGCTTCACACTTGGAAGTGTGATTATTGTACAGTACCCTGCAAGATTATTAGCATTGTATTAAGTGACATAATTTATGTTCCTACATTGAAATTGGGTTGTAGAAGTCCACTAAACAAGGGAATCTTGGCATAAGCCTGGGGACCTGCACTCACAATTTCTACACTGAGCTGTTTCTGCAGTTGAAGTCTTGAAGAGTTTACAAATGCTTAGACAGGTCCCTTAGAAAAAGCTGTTTAAATGCTTAACATGTAGTTTTAGTTACTAATTACACCTCCAAGATGGTGCTTATTTGGAAAGAAAAAGGTTGGCAACAACTCAATTTTTCCTTTTGTAAGGCTGCAACATGAATCCTTTTGTTAATGCCTCAGAGGCCTTTTTTCAAGTGGATAAATCAAGGAGGGCCTAGGAGCAGTAAATATATACAATTGATTATTTTAGAACTAAAGTACTTGCTGTTAGGATTCCAGTTTGTGCTATAATGGAGAAGATTGATTTGATTTAAATTTTTTTAGACTGAGAAGGCTGTTAGTTGTGTTGTGGAGGCTGCCAACTAGACATTATGATCACTGCCTGGATGTTTGGATGGCTCTCTTGTGTGTCTTAGTTCATTTTCCTGGTATGCAACCTTTTTTCTGCAAGTGAAGTGACTCCCTACCTGAAGACCTTCCTAAAGTTTCTGTGCCATTGTAGAATACCAGTATCTCCAAGGCCTCCTTTGAACTTCTCCCTTTCCTTAGCAAGGGTGCAGCACCTTGCCATGGTTAGGAGACCGTAAATATACCATAATCTGTTATCCTGTATGTTACAAATAACATGTGCAGCTTTATTGCTCGAGCTATTTTGAAGTATTTTGATGGGTAAGATGTGGATCCTGCATGTTTATCTGACTTATGTGGTGCTCCACAAAATTATCTCTCTGCACAGATCAGTTTGCAGAGTCAAGGATCAGAAAAAAACTCCAAGCACCGGCTGTGCTCCAGAGACAGATCTTTCATATGGTTTTTAGAACAAAACCCACATTGAACTGACACCTACAAAGACAGGAAGACTTGAAACTAAACTAAAACACCACCAGGTTTGAGCGTGCATCATCTGGTGTGTATCACCTGTCAGAGCAAGGAGATGGCATCGTAATGGCTAAATAATAAAAAGTATTAAGGTGTTTTGTGCCAAACTCTGACCATTAATACTCTTAAATATTCTTTTATACAAGTTTTAACAGTTTTCACCCAACAGAAGAGCTTTGCCTGATGAGCAAAGGTCATGTGGATTAAGAGCAGTTTCAGTGCTGCCTTAATCACAGTTCATCTGTAAAAAGTACTTTAAAGAGAGTTTTTAGGAACAAGTGTGAAGATGTGTGTGAAGAACAATTAAGATTAGGAAGGATTCCTGCTTTGATGAGGAGCATCATCTAATATCTACCTCAAGAACTGATCATGCAACAGTGGTCATGCTCTCTGTGCAGGGAGCAGTGGGCTAGATCACCCCATGGTTTCTTCTGGTGTAGTATGTCAGGGCTTTTCTCCAGTGGCAGAATTTGGAAAGCTGCTTCTTTGGTTGCTCTTTTAACTCCACATAATCTGTGTCAGTACCACCGTTGTCAGAATGATGCTGAAAACCACCCAGTGACGTGGCTGGAGTGGCGATACTTTGTTATTTAGAGAAAAAAACAAACCCACAACCTATAACCCCCACTTTCTTAGCTGGGTGTCTTTGCTGGTTTTCACCATTGTCTCACAAACAGCTGCATCAACAAAACAGGGAGAGGTGCAGAAGTGGAACATGGGGACAGGAAAGAAATCTTGCGTTGGCTTTGCTGCGCAAGAGCGTGGTTGTGGAACAACATTTTCAGGCTTGTTGGTTAAATTTGAAGTGAAAACAATCTATGAATAGTTTGGTTGCTTCTGTCAGGATGTGGCTAGATGGGTAGAGCATAAACTGTATGATGAGTTCTGTAACATCCTGAACTTCAGTTAGTTTAGCAACTCTTAACAAGCGATTAGATATCTAGAACTTGTATTTTAGGAAGGTGAAGATTTTTGGATTTAGATGCTGACATCTCTTGTCAAGCTCTAGTTCAGTTCTATAGCAGGAATGCTGAAAATGAGCTCATGTCCAAACTTCATTTAAAGTAGCTGAGTTACCTCTTACTCCTTAGTTCTATTGTAAGTCTAAGAAATAGTGTTTTGTGTGGTGACTTCATGTTTTCACCCATGAAACAACAGAAATGTGGTAAGCATTCTGCAGACATGAAGAAAAATGTGGTAAGGAACATGGTGGTGAATGTGCCAGTATCTAGAATAGCTTACTGAGGAGGACCAGATAAGAAATTTTGCATTAAGTACTCTAAACAAGAATCAGTGTTCCTTGTATCAAGAAGAATCATAACTAAATTGTCAAAGGTGATTGTCTGGACACACCCAGTGCAGGGTGAGTTGGTATTATGTGAACATATTGGAGTGTAAGACCATTCTCAGCTTTCTGAAGACGTGTAGGTAAAGCTTTTAAGCTCTGATCTTATTGCCTACATTTTTAAGCTAAATGTTTTACAACAGAACTCTTCCTTTTATAGCTGATCTGTTAGGTTCCATCTTACTCGTACAGCATGCAATTATGTAATGCAAGTAAATTCTTAAAGTAATTAGTGAACCTGACATCTCTTAATGTATTGGCATTTCAGAATACACTAAAATAGAATGTGCAAGAAGCTGAATGCTGTGTAGTACTCATTAGTTAGCCAACATGTTTATAGGAGCACCAGTTAAGGTCAGCCTTTGCTTTGCAATTTGGTTTTGTGTTAGTGTTTGTTTTGTATACAGCGGCCTTTTACTATAGGCATAATTACATACAATTGCTGATAATTAAGAACTGTTCGAATCATCTGGACCATGTCTCTGCTACACTGAAAACACTTGGACATCAGATTTCAAATAATTAGATGCTGTGCGTGGTATGGGGTGGGAATTTGAGGTTTTTGCCATGATTCTGATAAAACAGATCTGTCTTGTAGGTCTGTCTAGAGGATGGAGCAGTCAAGGGCCTCTGTGCTAAATTGTGCCATTTGTATTCTGACCATTGTAGAGTTCTCTTTGGAACCCAAATTGGTGTTTATGGCAACTGAACATGGAAGTGACAGTTGGTTCTTTGCACTGGTTTTTCACACCATTCAAGGTTTAGAGGATTCCATGTACAGCAGTAAAATACTGGGCTACCCGCTGCTCATCTGTAGGAAATTGGGATAGGTAGGGGTTGGGTAGGAGAAGTAAAAGTTTGGAAAATGACATCCTCCCTAGCCCTGCCACACACCTTGAAACCAGCCAGTTTGCATTTCCATGGACAAGCAGTTATGAGGGACAAAGTAACCTTAATTAAATTTGAAATACCTGCAGGTCAAAATTTAACACATTCTGACTGAGTTTTGGACTTAACCAAATTTAAAGGCTGTTCTAGTCCCTGCTCTCTAGTCTAATCGAGTCTGCCTGATTTGAAGACAGCAAATAAATCCTTAGATGTTTATGGCCAGATTGATCTGAACCAGGAAGGTTTGCTTAAGTTTCAGGAGCATTGCCTCATGTTAGTCAGCTTTGGCTAGATTAAGGATTCTTGCAGAACTTTTACAGCTTTACAGATTTTTGAAAGAACATTAGAGCATTTGTTAACTTCTGAATTTTCTCTAGGAGAACTTATATATGCAAATTCAAATAACTTTTCTGATTAGTAATATTCCAGACATACTCACATGAACTAATGGGTATTGACCTAATCAGTATCTTGTATTTCTTATTACATAGTTGTCATGCATGTTCACATCCCACTGAATTATATTAAGTCTGAAAAAGAGGAAGGGTAACTTGTGGGTTCGTATTGGCAGTCACATAAAATTATAGTTTTAGAAGTCCTCAAAATATGACAGAGAAGCATTATGTCCCTGATGAAGCCATTAAATCTTAATATGGTAACAGCCACTAAAATGTGATCTTAGCAAGTGAAAAAGCACTTGGAATGAATCAATTGACTTAGTGTTGACTCAACAGCTTTTTTTTTTTAGTATTTTTAATTTAGATTATTCCAACATTAAGCTATAAATTGGGTTAAAGGGATCTTGACACTTTCCCACATGTTATAGTTGAGTCTCTTGGGGGTGGGGAGTGTTTCAGGAGTCCTTGTGCTGCTCCAGTTCTTCCTGTGCCCACAGCTGGTACGTGCCATCCCTCCCCACACCGGGTAAAAGGAAATGTTTAATTCACAGCGTGTGTTCTAAAAAATTCAGGTGTTACCCTTTAGCTGATTTCCCACTCGGATTTTTCTTGGCCTTGTTTTTTTCAATACTAAATGCTTACTGTAAAAAAAACCTTGAACAGCCTTTTTCAAGTAAAATGCCAAGAGTGTTTGCAATAGTCCACAAATAATAGGTGTTTGCACAACAGACTTGATATTTACCTAGAAGTAGCATAATAGTAGGAAAAAAATAAATCTGTGGTTTCTTGCAACACTGATGTTTTCTTTGTATATATTTCAATAGAACAATGTGGTTCATGCCTATGAAGTTAAATGTAAGGTTGTATTTCAATGGATAGGCAAGTCCTCAAGTTTCTGTTTATTCAGCCTCAAAATATTTGTGATTTTAGTGTGCTGTAGTGTGGCTTCCTCTATTGTGAGGCAGATTTAATAATTCCAGGGTTTTTTTTTCTTTTGGGTGATGGCCCACACCTGCTTTTCTGAACTTTGGTTTATCTACTTGTACAGTGGTGTATTGTAGCAAAAGATATATTTTTATTTATTGTATATATATGTTATAATACATTGTAACAAAGTATATATTGTATAAAATACATGTAGTATAAATATATATTGTATACTACATTGTAGCACAATACATATTATGTAACAAGCTATATTTCATAGCAGGATGCAAGTATTCTTCCATATTATGGTGTATACCTGCTAATAGCTGGGAAATCCAAAACTGTAGGTGTACGTTTAGATTTATTTTTAAAGAAGCAAAGTTTCAGTTTACTGTGTTCTAAATAAGATATTGATAGAAATAAAATGACATGAAATTTAGAAGGCTTTGTAGGAACAGTGTCAGGCATATAGAAAAAATATTTAATTCTCTAGTTCAAGTTTTATGTCTTAGGTGGGTGGGGTGGTCCCAAATAATTTTAAATAAGAATTTAGCTGAAGTACCTTAAATTTACTTCATGTGACACTTGAGGTCTAGCTGGGATGTGTTGGGTGCTTTCTTCCTTTCCTCATCCTGATATCTTGCCTATGAATAGTTTTTCCATCATTTTTCAGTATTGACATCACTCTCTAGTTTGTTGCCCAGGCATGGTACAGGCTGAGGATAAATAATACAGTCATTGACTCAACTCATCAAGTCAAGTGTGTAAACTGTGCAGGGACTGACTTTTGTCATAAGCCTGTTCAAGTTGCTTTTTTGTGAGGAGGTGACAGATGTTGCATCTTGTCATCCTGGCCAGGGACACGGTTGTTGCTTCATTTGCTTGTACATCAGGCTGAAATGTAAGTAAGTTCCCACAGAAATTCATAACTTGCTGAGTAAAATGCCACCAGTGACAGGAAGGTGAAAGAAGTGAGGTTGATTCATTTTGGAAACACTGTTTGAAAAATGGGTGGTGGGTCTTTGAGTGGCAATGGGGAAACCTGAAGTTTTATAGTAAAAATTGAAACACAGCACTATGATGACACTTAAACATTTTTTTTCCAAAGCACAGTAGTTATTTTTGAGATGTACTTCTGTTCTCTTTGGAGAGGGTCACTGTTCGGAGTTGAAAGAATTTCTGTTAATTCTAATAAAGCTCAACAGTAGAAATTAACCCTTTAAATACAGGTTAATGCACCTGATTAACCTATGCATTGCTAGAAATGCTATAACTTTCAGTTATCTAAAAAGAAGTGTACTTTGCCTTCAGTTGGGATTTCAGACTTTGTTCAGTGTTACTGTTTAACTGATGGATGGGTGAGGGGAGCTGGAAGCCAGATTGTGCTTCCTGCTCTGGGAGAAGAAATTTTGTGTCCCTTATGGTGGTGTCCCGATTTCAGTCCTTTAAACAGCTGCAAATGCACACATACATTTCTGCTATACAGGAATAATACAGGAAGCTAGGCTCCCTCAAATATTTTTTTTTTATCTTCCCCACTTAACCAGTTTAATTCTCTTCACCAGCTCCTTTTGTTATCAGACAAAAGTCAGTGTTGATGCAAGAGTGAAGTGGAAATACGGGGTCCTGGGGAGGAGGAACTGCAGCAGGACCAGCTTAGTTCTGCTTCGTGTGTTGTAAAACCACAGTGCAAGTGGTTGGGGGAGTGGGTGTGTGGAGGATCCTAAATTAACTTGGAATTCAAGACATAGCAGTCAATTTAAGAAACTATATTTGTGGAGGAAGTCGTTGAAACCCGTTTTCAAACGAAACTTTGGATTGCATGGAAGAGAGCTTCCAGGTTAAAGGCACAAGGTTACAAATGAATGGTCTGGGATGAGCTTCAAGTGTGAGGGTTTGGAGAGGGAAAGGGAAAAAGAAAGTCCCTCATATGGACTGTTGTTTTCTTTGAGCAACTGAATACGTTGCTTTCTATCCTGCTACTTTTCAGCAGTTCAAAAATAATTTATTTGACAAGTAATACTGCACTGCATCAGTAAATGGAAAACATACTTCAATTATTTTGTTACTTCAATTATCTTGTTACTTCTCACTTTGTTAGATCTAAATTTGTATAGTTTATTCACTGTTTTCAATTAAAATAGCAAAAAATTTGAGTAATTCTGCACTTGATCAAGTGTGGTATACATTGTTTACTTTCCCCTTCTGGCTATCTCCTGATCTGCATTCAGTTTGTCAGTAATAAGTAATATCAAGTAAAGGGGAGGGAGGGGAAGTCAAAAGAAGTCACCATCATGTGTTAGGAAGTTTCAGAAGCAGAGTTGTAATGCTTCAGCTCATGATCTTGAGGTACTTCTACAGATATTCCCATATGTGTAAATGGGTTTTATAGATGCTACGGAGTAAGTATTGAAATAGTTATTTCAGAGTTGATTAGATCAGTCGAAGTTGTATCTGAACACTGTGCTGCTCTCATTAGCTCATTGTTTTCTACACAGTTTTAGAATTTTGGTTTTCTTTTCCTAATTTTAATTTTGATATGGTAGGAGATGATGTTTTAGGAGAGTTTTTGGGGCAAACTTGATATCTACATTTATAATAAAGCTAATACTATAAAGGGTAGATGGTACTTGGCCTGCAGGAGTTTTCTGATACACTTAGTTTTGAAATAGAGCTGATTTATCTGTGGTGTTGTAGAAGGCATTTCAGGAAATGAAGGCAAGCTGTATTATTTTCTGTTGATGCTTAAAAAAACCAAACAAAACCTTACTGTTTACTCTCAAAATAACTGCTCAACTACCTATTTTGATTAAATCTTCCTCCCCACCATCTTACAATTTCAAAAAAGTGGCAGAAGAGCAGGACAGGAAAAACATCATTGTCTTTCTTGCCCTGTCACTCAGGGCAGACTCATTTCTCCATTTCAAAGGCATTATTTATTGGTAGTTTTCCTAGTCATCTGGATCAGAAACTGCCTCACAGTCGACCTTCCACTTCGCACATGCCCATAGCCACGGACACCATTTCAAAAGTCCTGCCAGTCAATGATCTGAACTCCTTCCATTGTTCTCCAGCAGAGTAGCTCAGTCAGCTTGGCCTCCAGGAACTCGTTTTCTGGGCCTCCTGACACAGTGTCCTTCGTGGCCCTGGTGCTGTGGCTGTGAGGGCACCTCGGGAGCACAGCACACCCACGCACGTGGTGTGGGTGATCACACCATTCCCTGTCCAGGACAATTCCAAAGCCAGCACCTGGCCTGGCTGTGCATCCCTGGCTGCTGCCATCACTGTGATCTGGAGAGACAGGCAGCCGTCGGTGCAGGTGCAGCTCGACCTGTGAACATTTGGCTTTGTGTCTAGTGGTCTGTTCCAAAGTGAAGCCAGAGCCAGTGTTCCATCATCCACCTGCTGCTGTAGCCAGCTCTGTCAGCTCTTCTTCCAACAAGTTGCCCCCCCTTGACTTTATAACCTTCAGTTTTTTCCTTCTCTTTCTGATCCTCGTGACCCTTGCCCTTTACCCTTCCCTGAAGGGTCTTTCTGCCCCTGCTCTCCCTCACCCTGTCCTAAAGCCTTTCTCTCAGCACCCCCTGTGCAAATAAGGGCTTAAAACTGTGTCTGCACTGAAGGCTCAAGATCTAATTCCCTGTATCAGACCCTGTGCACTGTTGACTTCATTTAGCTCAGTTTCTTTGGGATAAGGGGTGTTAAATCTGTGTGGAGACTGATCCAGGCTGAGAGTGGGCAGCCACACTCCTCTTCAGCTCTCAAGCTCTTCTGTTTTTACAAGTATTGAAATAACAATTTTAATAACCTGGTACAAGATAGTAAACAATTTTATTTTCATTCAAACTCACTTAAATGTCCTCGTCAACAAATTCATGTAGTTTGGGGCGTGTTTTGAGAATCCATGTCATATTTTTATTTATGAAGATTGTCTCCTTTATGAACTGATTTTCTGCATGTGATAACAGCCTAACATTAGTGGTGCTTCCACTGTCTGTGTTTGTGCAACTGAAAATCACAGGTGGTATAAGCTCTTTTGAAAATGATCATCATGATCCTTTAAAAGCTGCAGATATCAATGACTCTGAGGATGTTCAATGCTATTTTATGGGTCTTACTAAAAATTGCTTTAGTCTGACAAAACTGTATCACTTAATCTGATGTTTACCTCAGCTTTAATGTTTAACTGTAGCAGCTCAGCAGGTGCTAAATTTGGATTTGGGAAAGGGAGAAGGGAAAAGAGACTGATTTTCTTGAACTACTCCATGCTGTGAAGGTTTGAAATGCAATTCAAGGTATTGTGCTGATGTTCTATGATGTCCTGTGAAATACAACCCAAATTTAGCCTTGCTGTCAGTTCCTGAGAAGTTTTGAGCTCTGGATAATGGATAAAGATATGCTAATGCCTGGTGTGACAGTATCCTTGGTGTGGCTGATGTCAGTGATGCTCTTGGTCAGCAGTAATTCCTTCAGCCAGGAGGCTCTCAAGCTTTTGCTGCTTTTTTGGCACCTGGTAATCCTAAACAGCAGGGAATCATTCACTGAGAAATGCAGCAGTGAGACAGGAAAAACCATCAAGAGCAGGAACTTTCATGAGGGAGGGTAGTGTCATGGATGGACTGGGAGTGCAGGGTCACCAGGATCCAGTGTCAAAACCTCAAATTCCTAAATCTCTAATTGTTTTAGTGCACATTAACAAAACCCACTGGAAAAGTATGTCATCCTCTTCTGGTAGCGAGGGGTGATCTGCTGCTGGTACCAGCAAGGCTGTTAATTAGTGCATGTGATTGAGTGTGCTCTGGGGAGCATTCGTGTTTCTGTACTGAATGAGATTTCTGTCTCTGGTATACCTGCTTCTTGAAAAATTGGAACATATTTATTAATTCAGGGAGGGGCAGGAAGAGACTGAGCAAGGTAAACGTTTCCTGACAAACCAGAGCATTCCTACACGGTGTTGGTCTTTGTGAATTATATATAACATATACAGGAATTTCAGAAGAGATGCTCTGTACATTACTTTGCTATATATTCTTGCACCAGTTGCATAGTTATTGTAGGGAGAAGTTATGCTTTTACCTTTCCAGTGGTTATAATCCAATCTCCTCTCTGTTAATTAGTTTAGTTTGATGAAGAAAGTGTTACACTTGGTGATTCCCGCACCCTGGGTACTCAAGGGCCTTCAGTCTGGAGGGAGCCTCACCCAGCTGCTATTTATAATCACATCCTTTTACCCACAATTCACTTCTTAAAGGGGAATTTCTTTTCATTGCAGAAATCTGGTTTAGGCCAGTAGTGGGAGGTGGGAAAGGAAAGGAGGAGTGTGATTAGTAAAAGAGCTGTTGTATTAAAGTAAGCTTGTGGTGCCTAAAAGCTTTATTTTAATTAAGTTGCAGAGTTAGCAGAAAGTTTTGGTGAGTTTCTGTTGGTTTTTTAACGTGCAAAGTAAACATTTTTCAGTAAAGTCAATAAACAGATAATAAGTCTGGTTGATGGCCTTATTTACTAGCAGTTATTATTTGTTTATTCTCTACAATGACAACACTCTTCACTTTGTCCAGGGATGTGAAAAAATAAGAAAACCTTTAAAGACCTGGTAGGAAGATGTCCTTAAGAATTTGACCAGTATAGCTGCTCGTTTATTGAGTGGGTTTGGGTAGCATTATGTTATCACCGTAATGTATTTTGTTGCATAATTGCAGAGTATTGCTTTTAATGTGTTTGTAAATGTGATTCGAGCCACCATTGTTTAATATCTTTATTTCATATAAATACATTTATAGCTTGTTGCTTGTGCCTTTCTGTATGTATTTAGATGTGGCAGCTTAAGACACAGAAATATTTGCCATAAAAACTCTAGGATATATGTAGGGCAATGCAAAATCATTGCTCTTATTTGTGATAAATGTGATTTATACTCAAAGTCCTGTGTAACTTTAAAGCACTGAGCTAATTTATAAATTAATACAGTGTTGGTTTAGTTATTTAAAAACTATGTAAGCTGGTTTTCCTCTTAAACTCAGTAAACCCCAGATGTATTTCTCCTGGGACAGAGGAGAGCTAGCTGGTGGTGCAGGGAGGGTTATGGCACAGGGCTTTGTTATGGAGCCAGGAATCCTTTTTTCCTCCCCTCTCCTCTTTGCACAGTACAAGTATGTTGATGTACAGGAAAGCTGGAAGGAGGGTGTTTTAGAGAGGAAGATATGCTGCTTCTCTCTCATGGTCCATGAGTGGGTATGGTAAAAAGAAATAACCTAGAAAAATGCTTCTTGCAAAGTTACCAGGAAAGACGCGAAAAAGAATGAGAAAAATGGAGTTAAATTTCAGTATTAAATACTTGGCTGCAGAAAGTGATAGAAACGTCTGCCTCGGGTACAATATTTTCAGATTGCAAGAGTAGGCTGAAGGTTGGATTAAAACCTATAATTCTGCAGACTTAAAGAATTGAGGATCTTTTTGAAACCTTAATTCTTTCATGATGCTGATTTGTGTGAAAAGTTGAGAATTGCAGTAAACCTGGAACTGATAGATAATCAGATTTATTAGCTAATGTGTTCTGTATGAGTAGAAGTGAAATCCCAGCTGTGGTGATTATCACTTTTTGAAGTTTCATTGCTGAAGAACCAAGAGCCTGGAGTAGAATGGGTTGGTTTTGAAGGACATATGACATACCCATGGGAGGTGGCAGGAGACAACATATAAGTTGGTTTACAGATGTTGGTAAATTATTGGGTGGGGTGTGAGGCTGTCACCTGCAATTCTGGGAGCATCAGGAATCTCTGTTCTTCTATTTTATAGCAGTTTTCCCATTCAGTGAAGTTTATAAATGGGTGTGGGTTATCTTTATCCATAAGTTTGAAAAATACATGGAGCAGACATCCCATATGAAATCTAACTGAAACAGGAATTACCTTCTGAAGAATTCTCAGTATATAACATCTCAATTAACTGTCTTTTTGTCTCAACAGGAATGCCCAAGGAAAAGTACGATCCACCTGATCCACGGAGGATGTACACAATTATGTCCTCAGAGGAAGCAGCCAATGGAAAGAAATCACACTGGGCAGAGTTGGAAATAAGTGGTAAGAAACTGAGGCATGGGCCTGAGTTATAAACTCATTGCAAGTAGTATGGGCTGGGACAAGTAGTGTAGAGTGGAGTCACCCACCTTGAAGTGAGCCAGCAGAACACCAGGAGAGCAGCTGCCAGCCTTGGGTGTGAAGAGCGTGGGTTGGGAAAACATGGGGAGCTGTAGGGGAACTAAGCTGGGGCAGGTGGGGAATCCCCACGTGTAGAAAAGTTGTGAAGGTGAGGGTATGGCTGTGAGCTCTTTGTGTTTTAAGAAGATGGAGTGAGTGAAAGCATGAATTTAAAATCTGATTTGTCCAAGAGAAGAGCGTGAGGTTGGAGTTGATCTGTAGGTGTGTCAGTGATGTACTTACTGTAAGTGATGGAACAGCAATGTGTTAGTCCATGACATAGTTTCTATTGAAGCAGAAATTTTCTGTTTAAAAGCAGTTGTAGATTTTACTTTGTTCTTGAGATTAAAGACAATCCCCAAAGCCTCCAGGATCTGTGCAAGCTTTGAGATACTGTTTGACTCTTGGATCTTTTCTCAAAAATAAGATAATGCTCAGAATTTGTAAGCATGAATTTCAACTGATGTGGGACACTAGTGTCACTTGATTTGTAAAGTAAATCCTGATTTTGTTGCAAAAAGTGTGTTTTACAGGGCAATTCAAGCAAATATTTTAAGAATTAAAGAAATTTTTTATGATGTTTGAAACTTAGGCTGAATTTTGTTTAAATATGGAGGTTCTTTATGAGACTGAAAAAATTGGCATGTGGTATTTCTAAAAGACTGTTCAATAGAGAAATTTATGGAAGAAGGAATAAACAGCCAGTTCATCACATTGTGGAGAGCCTTTCCATCCAGTTCATTGAATCTGTGTCTTGCTTCCAGTGGCACGTGCCTTACCACGTGAATGGCATTCTTTACTGAAGGTTACAGATGCAGAAACCCAGTTAAATGCTGCTTCAGGAATCAGCATTATATATCGGCATTAGGCTTGGAATCCTCTTGGACATCTGCTGCTCTGCACAGGAAGTGCATTAAGTGATGGCTCTTTCCTTTCATGCCTGGTAATCTCACTGCAGGCTCATTCCCGCCAAGAGAGGTGGTGTAGGGGAGAGGCTGGATCAGGGATGTGGATTGGAAATCCTGTCAGCTACAAGGGTTTCTTTGATCACTGTCACCTGTTTGCATTGGGGGTGGGGAAGAGGTGTTAATTCAGTTTTAAAAATGCAAAGAACTATTGATTTGTATTTAAAACCTTTCAAAAGGCTTCTTAACGAGCATTAGAGCAGCATCAATCCTTTAAAAGCTGAAGGCATTTGCCTTGCAAAATAAAGCATGCAGTGTTTTTATTAGTTGTTCACACTGTCTTTTCCTTGCAAAATACTTGGCCATCTAATACAAAAAGGCACAAATGTTTTAACTGCTCTCCTTTAAATCGCTGGGCTTTTTTACTGCAGGGTTTTTTACACCCCTCACTTTGTTACAGCTTTACTGGAAATGATACCTGTGTTTAAACCTTTTGCCACCAGGGACTGAGTCCCAGATACACGTGTATCAGTGTAACTTTCCTCAGGCACTAAATATGAATTCTTTTGTTTTGAAGAAAATCATTTAAGGAAAAGAATTCTGAAGTGTGTATGTTGGTATAATATTAACCAGACTGTTCTTAACATCGATGAGTCACAGTGGGATTTCTAAAGTAACTTTTTGCCTTGGACAAACTGGGGTTGATTCTCCTCTTCTAATGCTTTTGGTGTATAGTGAGATGACTTCTGTAAACGAAAAAGGATCTACTCCTTGGGGAAAAAAATCTTGGAGAGAAGAAATGTTTTGAGACCTTCTGATGATATCTCACATTCCTTGCATGTGGCAATGTAAAAATCTTGATTCTGTCACACAAATCCATGTTTCCACCCTTCAGTTTATACAAAAAATCATACCTTTTTTTTAAATATCTGGCAATAGTTTATGCAGCTTTTAGTTGAATACCAGATGGAAATCCATGTTCTCAACTAAGCATCTTAGTCACCCTAAATATAGTGTTTCTATCTGTTCTTGGCTGGATTAATGCCATAGAAAAAAGATTTTTGGTTTGAAAGATGTGCAGAAATAAGGGCCAAAGCTCTTTCATCTCAAACATAAAGCATAATTGAAAAAAATCTGTTTCTTACACCTCTGGTAATTATTAAATTCATGGTCAGCTAGTAAATATGTCTTGTCTTGTATGAAACTTGAGAAAGATGTTTAAACCTTAAGTATAGATTGGGAAAAACAACATAAGCATCCCTGGCAATACATTGTATTGTCCTGTGCATTGAAAAATTTTTTATCTATAGAATTGGTGATTAATGGAATTCTCATTGAATAAAACAATAATGATAAAACCCCCAACAAAACCCTAACAGAACTTCCCTCAAATGTGTTATTATTGCTAAATCTAAAATGTTCTATTTTCTCTTCCTTCCTTCCACAGGGAAAGTGAGAAGCTTGAGTTCATCGTTGTGGACACTGACCCATTTGACAGCTTTGCATCTCAGTGACAATTCCTTATCCCGTATTCCTTCAGACATTGCCAAGCTTCACAATCTGGTATATCTGGACTTGTCCTCTAATAAAATTCGCAGTTTACCAGCAGAGCTCGGAAACATGGTGTCACTCAGGTATGTAAATCTTAACAGGAGTTAAAATTGGTCTTTAATTGTCTTTGTAGCAACAGTTTAAATTTCAGCATAAGTAAGTTCCCCCTTCCTCCCTTCTTATCTGTCTCCTGAATACTTGCTGTGGTCTGTGAAGCTACAGCAGTGCTGGTTTTTCTGTGATCTCCTATTCCAGGGTATGACAGCACAGAATGAGCCTCAGAAGTGCTTGGTTTGATGGCAATCACCTATTTTATATTTATCCAAGTCAGGTTTCCTTTCAGGCATTTTCTTCCAGACTCTTTTATCTGGTTTTTTTTCTCACAGAGTAACTGATGCACCAAAAAATTTGCTTTTAACTCATAGTAAGGTAGGAGAGAGGTCAGATTAAACATTTATAATTGTGTTAACTACAGTTTTTTCCTCTTTGTGCATATTTAGTGATTATTCCTAACAATAGTTCTTATTCTGTTTATTGTATAACAATTACAACATATCTAGTATATCTCCTCCCCACCTTTGCTATGATGTAACTGCATTCCTGTGCAAACTGGGGAGGAGGAAAAAATGTTCTAAACACAGCTTTTTGATTTTTTTTTCCTTCAATTTTGCAATGCTGAGATGTGCAAAGTTAGCATGGAATGAGAACTCCTTTTGGAATTGAAACATGCATAGTGATGCCTATGCTGATTATGCTTAAGGCTGCAGTATTTCACATTGTAGAAACACTGTTATGTAAATATATAAATTATTTATATAAGACTAAATATTTGCAGGCAACAGTCTTTGACCCAAAGGAAGAGCTTTATCTTTGGTTTATTAGACAGTTGCCAGTAATTGCTTTCATTGCTGTTAATTTTGAAGACACTTATGAACAGCTTTCTTAAATCCAGAAAGTCTAAAAGTAATGAGAATGTTATTAGAAGTAAAGACCACAATAGAGAAATGGGCTGCCAGCACAGCTTTCACGAAACTGGAAGCAAAGCAAGTTTGTGCATAGAAATATCAGTCATTGCATTTTCTTCTCCTTTAGAAAAGTCTGCTCTGTTGGGGAGGATTAGAGTAGCTGATTAAATTGGTACTAAATGCTCAAATTCCAGAGCAGTTCAAGTCTCAGCCCTGGAGGCTGAGCAAAGAGATCCTGCTTTGTGAAGCATAATTGGCAGCTCTGTTTTGTAGTGTGTTGTATAGTTGTTTTCAGCTGTGAAGTAGTCTGTTCTGAGTTCTAGTTCTTTGCATTACTTTTTCTATTAAAAGCAGTTATTAGTAACAGGTTTCTTCCCTTCTTTATCCACTCCTGGGGTATTGTGAGCTAGTAACCCTAAATTTACTGGAATATTCTCAAATTCATCTTTGTACTTCATTAGCATCCTTTCAGTCTTCTTCCTTTTACAACATTTTTGTAAGTGTAATGCCCATGACATGGAGATGGCTCAGCAGTGTGGAGTCAGCAGGAATGTCAGAAGTCATTACACCTTCTGCCCAGCACTCTTCCCGATTTATTCTGGCTGTAAGGCTTCAGCTCTTCCAAGTTTCTTTTGAGTAAAGAAGGCTAAATCTTGTAGATGTGAGATGTGTAGCTAAGGTCTAGGATCACACTAGTTCTCTGTTTATGACCTAAACATAACACTTGAGCCCGGGTCTGGATGTGAAAAGCTGTGCATTAATCCACAGCATTCTCTCTGTCCTCGGTAACTGCAGCTGGTCCGTGGTTGCTTTTCATGGTGGTGAAGGTGAAGAAAAGCCCATAAGCACATCCTGTGTGATAGTGCACTGCAGGTCTCAGCTGGGCCAGGGTCTTATGTTTCAGGCTGGCTCTTACTGCAGACACTTCCCATGGCTTCTGGGAAGTCGTTCAAACCAACGGTAATTCAATGCTGGGCATTGCTGATATCCTGAGCCACAGAAATCATTTGTGCTCTCACCAGTGAGAACTGATAACAGCTTTTCCAGCTCCCACATCTGGAGCTCTGGGTTTGGTCTGTACAGCAGAGCTCACCCAAGGCTCCTTTCATCTCCCTTTTTACTGCAGGTAGTTGAAAAAAGAGGTGTCAGAGCAGTAGGATTTCTGATCTTTGCAGAAAGAGGAGAAAAAATAAACACTGTAACATGTTATCTTGGAAAGCTCAGCTGTAAAACAGATTCTCTTGATATGCTTGAAAGAACTTGAGTGCACCCTTGGTACATTTGCAGATGACACAGAGTTGGGTGGAAGTGTCAATCTGCTGGAGGGTAGGAAGGCCCTGCAGAGGGATCGATGGACTGAGGCCAGTTGTGTGAGGTTCAGTAAGGTGAAGTGCCAGGTCCTGCACTCTGATCACAGCAACCCCCTGCAGTGCTCCAGGCTGGAGGAACAGTGTCTGGAATGCTGCCTGGGGGGAAAGGACCTGGGAGTGCTGGTTGACAGTGGCTGAGCATGAGCCAGTGTGTGCCCAGATGGCCAAGAAGGCCAATGGCATCGTGACCTGTGTCAGCAGCAGTGTGGCCAGCAGGACCAGGGTAGTGATCATCCCCTTGCACTTGACAATGGTGAGGCCACACCTCGAATCCTGCCTTCAGTTTTGGGCCCCTCACAACAAGAAAGACATTGACAGCTTCAAATGCTGTTATGTAGAAATCTAAAAGAGTTAAGATAACTCTTGGCATCCAGGTTTCCTTTTTTTTTTCTTTTTTTCCTTTTTTGTTGCCCAGAAAATACCCTACAAGTCTCTAGGCACCAAGTTGTAAAAACTTCAAAGCAGCAACTTTATATTGACTGTGATTCTATGAAAGTCTTCACTGCTTAGTGGGAATGTATTTGAGAAAGTGAAAAGCTCCTAACAAGTCCATTTACTTTGCTCAGTTTGTTGGGATATTAGAATTCAGGACATGAATTCTGTTACTGTCTGCATATTGGTTCTGTCAGTTAAAAAGCACGTATTTTGTCTTAACCCTGAAATTATGAAAAGAAAACCACCCAAACCAATGGAAAATTACTGTTGTGAATGACTATTGCATGGTAATGTCATAGTTCTAATCATACTGCCACGATCCTGGCTTTTTTTCTTATTTGTTTTCAAATAATTTCCCTTTATTTGGTCTTCAGTCACAGCCAAACTGTTTCATGGTCTGGTTTGTCTGAGCTGTTAGTGCTTCATCACTTGTAGATATTGAAGTGTTTTATTACTGCTAATGTTTGCAAAATGTCTGACTGTTTAAGATAAAGCTCCTTTCCTCTGTACTTTAATAATAGGTGTTTTGTCTGTGTGTGTGTCCCAGTACAGCAGGATTTCCCCAACTATTGCTGTTTAGTCTTTCAATATTGTGGTTTGCAGTATATTGATTCTCTTCTGGTTCAATTGTTGTACTGTACTGCTGCAGACAAATGTTACTCTGTTTTCAGCCCTGTATGGTTCTTGCTCTGTCTACAGGGAACTACATTTAAATAACAACCTGTTACGAGTTTTACCTTTTGAGCTGGGAAAACTGTTCCAGTTACAGACTTTGGGTCTGAAAGGTATTACTGCTTTTTTTTTTTTCTTGGTATCCATGCTTGTTTAGTGATATCACTCTTGTAATGGCTGTAGACTGCCAGTTCATAAAATGTTACTGATTAGCAATCCCAGATGCAGCTACTCACTCCACATTTATAAATACTGTTATTTAGGGATTATTTAGAAAAATAACAAGTTTGGCAAAGCAGTGCACACATGAAGGGGTTTGCTTCTCTTTTTGCAGAGTGAGCAGAAGCTTTCTGTTGCTTGCATAGGGTTTGAATGCAGTGGTGCTTTAACTAAAAAGTAGTCTGTAGTTAAATGTAGGTACATCTCGAACCAGAAAGGGAACATGCTTTGTACAGCTGCAGGGCACTCTGCTGTTTATGCAAGCACCAATTTAAGTCTTGCCTTTTTTTTTTTTTGCTCTGAACTGTATGGATTCTAGCTATAAAATTGCTGACCTTGGGCAATTTCAGTCATAAAATCAGGAGCACTGAGGAATATAATACCTCTAAACACTGTTGAGTCTCAAAATCTGTTTTTCTCCCCCTTAAACCTGGGTAATTGCAGCGTGTGTTGTCCATGACAACTCTTGCAATCTGCTTATGTTTGGCAGATGGCAGAGTCTCTGCTCAGATCTGCCTGGCAGATAAACTGATGGTGGATGTTTCACTCACACCGAGCAGAGGTGGCTCCTGTGTTTGGGCTCATCAGCTCAGCCTGTGTGTTCTGCCACACCAGTTCTTCACTACTCCTTGGTCCAGGGACCACCCCTGGGGGTTCAGTCAGAAGGCAGTCTCAAGAGGGGTTGTGGTAACTTCACTAGAGCTATCCACACATCCAGTGTTTTGTGGGATTGAAGACCTGAGATCTGAAACCCCAAAACAGTTCATAGTAGGTGCGGTATCTTTTCTCCCAGAGGCCAGCTTTAAACACTGATATGTAAGTTTGCAATAGTTCTGTATATTTTATTCAATATTCCTGTGAATTGGTTTGCAGGAAACCCACTTACACAGGATATTCTGAACCTGTATCAGGAACCAGATGGGACACGAAGGCTACTGAACTATTTGCTTGATAATTTGGCAGGTACTGCAAAAAGAAGTAAGTGATCATTCTTAAAACATTTATTTCTGCTGTGTAATATATATGTGATTATAATTTGTTGTATCTCTATTTTAAAATGTTCCCATAGTTTCGACAGAACAGCCACCTCCAAGATCTTGGATTATGTTGCAAGAACCAGACCGTACAAGACCAACAGGTACTGTAACACTGGAAGGGGTTTTCCTTTCTTCTTCCTTTTTTCCTTTTAATGAAAGATGTTGATCTTTACTGGGGGAAAAAAAAAAAATCAGTGCTTAAATTAACCAGTCATCTCTGCAGTGCTGACCAGCCAGCTGAAGTCGTTCTGTCCCAGTTGGAACACCTGTTCCAGATTTACCCATGGTTTACTCTGAAGTAATTTCTTTTTAATTAACGTCCTTCTCACAGGAATTGAAATTGTTGTCCACAATTAGTTAAATAGTGGAATTTTAACAGGCTTAATTTAACACTTGTTGAAGAATAAAAAAATGGAAGAATATAAGCATAATGTCCAAAAAACATAGATTTTTTTTTTTTAAGTAACCAATGTATTATCTTTGACTGCACTTTTCTTGCTGTTGGGATTCAAGTAAGTTTAATTCTTTGCTGATTTTTTTGCTGCATAAATTATCTAAAATATAGCCCTTTCTATTTATCTGCACACCAGAAATTGGTGTATTTCTCATTTACTGCAGTGACCTCTCTTTCAGGGCTGTTGTACATTACTTTCCCCTGTTGATTTTATTAAGGCAATTGCTTCAAAGGTCATGCTGTAAATCCAGCTTGTCTTTTGCTGTCACCTGTTTATTTGTTTGTTTTCAAAATGCTGGGCTTTGAAACAATCAGCCCCAGATTGTTTCCTCAATTTTCAGTATCTTCAAACAATGGTCTTGGGTTTTATTTTTCCCATGTTTTAGAGGAGCTCTGAGTAAGCTTCCAGTATCTCATTGTTGTTCAAGTATCTCATTCCTGAAGTGCTTTTGAAAAGCAAACAAACCCCAAAAAAGCAATGAGGCAACCCCCTAAATCCATGCTGCTGGATTACATGTCAAGTTGCCCCAAACTGTCTCATTATTATATTACTCCTATTTCAAATGAATACAGAGAGTAGATGTTTCGTGTCTTCTGCCTGAATTGTAAGCTTTTCGAGGTGGAAATAGCTGGGGGGTTATTTTGCCTATACCTTTTCTTTGTTTGAAGAGATCCTTAGCCTGCTGTTACAGTTTGTGATGGTAATAATTAAGGTAGATTTTAAAGAATCTTAATTAAAGACTTACAGACCTTTGTATAGCTGGCAAATATAAGTGTTCAGATACATTTACCTTGGTTTGGGTTTTTCACAGTACAGCACCACTTAGCAAAAAATATGTTTGTCTGCTGTTTACTGCATTAATCATATAAGGGGTGGGGGGTGTTTGTTTCCTAATTAAATGCTAGAAAACAGATGCCAGAAGTCCAGAGTTGTAATTTTTCTCCCTAGAAAGCCTGACAGTTTTTCTCAGCTTAGATAAATATGCTGTGTTTTGGTTGAAACAAATGAGGCACGAATTGATGAATTTGCAGAAGACAAAAGCCAAGAACATAACTGTATAGTTTTTTAATATATCAGTGTGTAATTATTGATTGAAATCACTGTTCTTCAGCCTTGTTCTCTGTCATGTGTTACAACGTCCTCTGTGACAAATATGCCACCCGGCAGCTGTATGGCTATTGTCCATCTTGGGCCTTGAACTGGGAGTACAGAAAAAAAGCCATTATGCAGGAAATCCTGAGCTGCAATGCTGACATCATAAGCCTGCAGGTAAAAGATACACCATTCTTTCTTTCTATTCCCGTGTGCCGGGTTCCTTCACGTTAAATGTATTTATAGTAAACGTTCTGTTTTCAAAACCTTGTGGAAACAAAAGAAAAAAAAGAAGCGATGTTTAGAACGTTATTTGTTGCTTGACATCAAAAGAATGCTTTCAGCCCCCGCAGTTGGAATGGGAACCAGCAGCCCCTGATCAAAGAAGTGTACGTGGGGGTGTCTTTGTGCCCGTGTGTGTATGTGGGGCTCTAATTGACACATTTTCAAATAAGAGGCTTGAGATAATCATAACTCGGGGGATTACAGAAATTCATTTATATTTTCTTAAAATAAGGATATTGCTCTCAAATTTGCATTCTCTGATGCACTTAATTCCTAGATTTCTTTTTTCCCTTAAATCTAATTTGAAAGTGATTTACACTTCTGAAGAGTCTAAATAATATCAGTCTTCTGTGTTTTGCTAACAGTACGTTCATGCTGTTCTGCCTTATTTTACAGGAGGTTGAAACGGAACAGTACTACAGCTTTTTCCTGGTAGAGTTGAAAGAACGTGGCTATAATGGATTCTTCAGTCCAAAATCTAGAGCTAGGACAATGTCAGAACAGGAAAGAAAACATGTTGATGGTTGTGCAATATTTTTCAAAACAGAAAAGTAAGTGATGTGTTCTGCAAAACCTTCTGTTGTCTCTTGCTGTCTTTCACATAATTTCCCAGGTCAGTCTATAGCTCAAACAGTTTGGCTTTAATTGCCCTTTTGTAGCCATGCAGGGTTTCTTGCAGAGCAGTCCTACCCCTAGAAGGAGTGGTCTGTGTGAGAGAAATCATTCTGTGTAGAATTAGCAGTAAAATATTTTACCTTGAAGTTTTCTTTTAAGGTGAAATTTCATTTTGTTTGAGCAGTGCTGGTTTGGGAGTTCACTAAATTATACTAAAATTGTTGAGTGTCTGTGTCCCAACCATTAGGTGGTAATAATAAAAAAATAAGAAATTAATGAAAAAATGAAGCAAATTTTCTTGTTTGTTTTTTTTTTTTTAGTAAAGGAATTTATAATCCCCCAAATTACTGAAATAAGACCTCAGATGGCATTGACTTTTTGATGTATTAGGCTTCTGGTAAATTGAAAGACAAAGCACTTGGTATCACTCCATGCTTCTGTAGAAAAAAGTAATAATTTAAGAGCTGTAGATACTGGTTGTATCATATTGCACTTGTACAGCTGTTTGAATTTGAGGGTAGTAATGTCCCCTTTCCATTCCTCTGTGTCCACAATTAAGTGCAGGTGCCAGTTTTGATGCCAAGTGGCTTATTAAAATTATTTAGTCCCTCTCTATTAAACCTGCATCTTTGACCTCGAAACTGATGCAGAATTAAAAACAAACTTGACTTTTTTATAGTGTCTCTCTCAATAAAATCTTTTAATTGAAACTAAAGTAGTATAAAATACATGAAAATTGCTAGGAAAACTATATCCCTTGATTTCAGTTTAGGATTTTATGAACTGATGTGACTGGCTGAGACTTTCACATCATAAACATGTTTGAGATTCAATTAAAAGGTGAATTATCTATAACGTTTCCTACTGTATCTGGCTGCTGAAAAAAGTATACATGATGTTTTTTCTTTCAGATTTACTTTGGTTCAAAAACATACTGTTGAGTTCAATCAACTAGCAATGGCAAACTCAGAAGGGTCAGAAGCTATGCTGAACAGAGTTATGACAAAAGATAACATTGGAGTTGCTGTACTGCTAGAACTGCGAAAGGAATTGATAGAAATGTCATGTAAGTCCCATTTAATTTATTTTTTAAAATAGATTGTACTTTGTAAATGAAAAAATTGACTTTTGTCATGGTAAACAAGAGAAACTAGGTTCTGCAGATGAATATGGCTTGGCACATTGTATGTTCAGACAAATTTATTCCCAAAGGAGATTTGGGGAAAAGTCACGTTGTTTAAATTACGAAGATTTTTTTCCCCCCACTTATATTTTTTAAGGAAAAAAAGCTATAAAGACTTGAGTTTGAGTGATTTTGTTGTTGGTTTTTTGGTGGTGGGTTTTTTTCCCTTGAAGTTTATAAGTATCAAAGAATTGATGGTGTTAGTTGCATGTATCTGCATCATTTTAGCTTGTTATTTTCCTTCGGTTGTCATACAACCTGTTTGTTCTGCCCTGTCATTCTTAATTTAGGAAATGTAAATTGGCTTTATAAGTATCGCAGTGGGAACCTACTCAACCTGTGTTATATTTATCCAAATGATATTCTGTTAATTCAGATTCTAACAAACAAGCCTTTTAAAAAACACTTCTAGCAAGAGAGGTAACTTAGAATGTGAATAACTTAGAATTCAGAGCTCACTGCCTAATAAGATATGAGCAGTGCCTGTTTACTGTCACAGCCTGAGGAAAACATGTAATTTTTTAGAACAACACTATTTGCCTGTAATTAGATTATCTGTTATTTATGTTAATTCACAGCATTCTTGGATACATAAGCATCACATGTAACAAGATGGCTGATCCACTAATGGTCTTGAAAGTGAAATATCATTCCTAATGCTTTACATCCACTAAAACACTTGGTAGATATAAGAGGACTTGTCTGACCCTCTTGATTTAAATGGTATTAACCCTCTTGAAGTCATACTGGTATTTTATGTTTTGGTTCCCTCAAACATTTTGTTTAAACTTCAGTAATACTGTTTTCTGTTGCCGACCATGTAAAGTAAATAACTGATTTTAAATTTTAGCTGGAAAGCCACATCTTGGGATGGAAAAGCAGCTAGTTCTTGTAGCTAATGCACATATGCATTGGGACCCAGATTATTCTGATGTGAAGCTGGTTCAGACTATGATGTTCCTGTCCGAGGTAAAGAACATTATTGATAAAGCTTCTCGTAGTCTCAAACCTGGTGTTTCGGGAGAACTTGGAACCATTCCACTTGTACTGTGTGCAGATCTCAATTCTCTACCAGACTCTGGTAAGAGTTCTATTTCTTATTCTTTAGACTGTTTCAAGTGTGTAACAATTTAAAGTTCTTGCTTTTTTAAAGGAGTTTTCAACTTAGAGAATGCATTGTTTGATAATATAAGCTCTAAAGCTACTACGAGAATAGAAGTAAGAGAGAGAAGGTAAAACTGTTTAATTTGTGAGTGACCTTATTGTTATGCAGTAGTATAGCTATGTCAGGTCTTTCAGAAGCATTTCCACTATTATCTTAAAATACAGGAATGGAAAGGAAAAAAATATCTTCCAGAAATAACTGGAAACATGAATGTGTTGCTGATAATTGGGTTTTCTTAATTGTAAGTGTGAGAAGATAATTTCTTATCTTTAAAGTTACCACCATACAATCATTTTTTGTAGCTCCATTTTTTGTAGAGCTTCTAAAATTCAGTATATCCCCTTTAGACAGGGACTCTTCAGAGCTCTTTATTAACAGGGAACTTTATTTTTTTACTTGGTGGCAACTTCATAAAATGCAAGAGAAGAACAGATTCAGTGATTGCCACCTTGGCTTCCTCAGGTACCCTGCTGAAGTGCTGAACTCAAGAGCCATCCTTCCTTTCTTATTGATGGTTGTTCAATGTAATAATCTCCATTCTTGGTCCCCTTTCCTTTGGGCTTCATCTTGGCAACTCTTAACATCTGTTAGGGTTGAGAGGAGCAGTTACTGCTCAGCAGGACTGGAAATTTGATTCTTTTTGATCCCAGGAAGCCCAGTATCTCTAGTGGTGATTGCAGTTCCCGTGTCTCATTGTCTTCAGAACAATGAACTGCTTCTTTTACCTGCCAGAATATCAACACAGTTATTCTGAAACTGAGGCACAGTCACAGTTTTCCATGACACAAGTCTTGTCCATTTGGCTTTGCAGCCCCTTTAAAGTTAACTTTATTTGAAGTAGAGTTTCAGAAGTTGGCTCTTTAGCAACACTTAAGCTGAAGAACACTGAAGGACAGGACCTGAGCATAGAAGCAAGGAGAGAAGGAAGCTGACTGCCTAGCACTGATAGAATTTTACTTCTGAATTTTTCATCTTCCCTTTCCCAACCTATTCCTTATTAACCTTCTCATTTTTTTCTAATCAAAGCACGCCTCATTATTTTAGGTGACATTTACTCATGATATACACTGTCCTGTAATATTTTAAAAGAAATACTGGTAACTGTATTGTGTACATGTTAAGGTTTTGCTTATATAAAGCATAATGTTGCATGTATGACTTCCAAGAACCTAAACACACTTATTTACTGAGTGACTGTTAATCCCTTCCTGTGTGTATGTGTGTCTCTTAATAGGTGTCGTTGAGTACTTGAGCACTGGCGGAGTGGAAACAAACCACAAAGATTTTAAGGAACTGAGATACAATGAAAGTCTCACTAACTTCAGCTGTAATGGAAAAAATGGGACAACAAATGGAAGAATTACGCATGGTCTAATGCCTTACACAAATTACACATTTGACTTCAAGGTAAGGACTTGGCTGGTATTTCGGAAAAGTTTTTTCCAGTTTTAAGTGTAACTAATGTGATTTGCTGTATGAAGTTTAACAAATAAGTTAATCTGTTGGTGCAGCTAACTAGATTCACCAAGTTTATATTTAAAACATAGCAAACTAGAATGCCCAACACTTTGGTCTCCTGGAAACCAGATTTTCCTTTTTCTTTTTAGTAACTTGCAATAGATTTGCAAGAATTGGAGTGCTGTTAACCTTCCCTGTAAACAGTATTTTAATACCCCAAGCTAAATGACACAGTACAACAGGAGCACTTAAGCTGTCAACTGCAAGGAAATAATCCATGTTGCTTCTGGAAAACTCTCAGTTCTCTGTTGCCCAGTGAAAACAAGGATGGCTTTTTTCCTCCTCAAAACCAGAGCCAAATGGGATTTGAAGCTCTGTAGGAGGTTGGAAACTACAACCCACAGAAGCACAGCAGAAGTGATACAGGGTGGGCTTTTCTTTTGTTGTCCTAATCTATATTGAGCAACCCATGGCATATAGGAAGAAGAAATCTCCTAAACTGGTGATGTGCTATAGAGAAGGAATGGGGTATTTCAGTTAGCAGTAACACTGAGCTCACGTCTTGTTTGGGAGAATAACTTTAGTCATGAATAAACACTAACAATGTTTTTTTTCCCTCTTGTTTTAGGGTATTATTGATTACATCTTCTACTCTAAACCTCAGCTAAACATACTTGGCATTCTTGGACCTTTGGATCATCATTGGTTAATAGAGAACAATATAAGTGGTTGTCCACATCCACTCATCCCTTCTGACCACTTCTCACTTTTTGCACAACTGGAGCTTTTGCTGCCTTTCCTGCCTCCTGTAAATGGAATCCATCTCCCTGGCAGGAGGTAGTCAAATACATTTTAGAGGGCAACCTCAATCTAACTTGTACAATTGTAAAATCTGAATATAGAGGAGTGAGGTATGGCCAACAGGGATTTTTTTTTTCTTAATAATCTTAATCTTAAATCTAATTATTTGCTAAAGACATAGTAAAAGCCAGGTGCTATCAACAGACACAATTCTGAGCCCAATATACTTTGTATACTGTTCGACAGCGATCGGTGCATTTGCACCTTTCTTTAATACGTTACAATTAACCTTCCTGTTTCTTTTATCCAACGTGACATTTTCATGCCTTGAAATAGGGAATTGTTATACAGTGTATTCTCTTTGCACAGTTATCTGTAGCACTACTTTTTTGAGGCCAGTAGGAACATCCACAGAACATTCTCCGTACTTCACTCCCTCCTTTTTCAGACTTGTTTGTAAAATATAGAATTTGAATTTAGCCTTTATTGATTGTATATGAACAACAGAAAACCTGATTTATGAGATTTTGTACTTTAAAAAAAAAAAGAAAATTCAGATTTGGAAAATGATTGTATTGTAAACTAAGGCTAAATTTTTATCTGTTTTCATGTGTTATAAAGGCCAGCTTGTAAAAGAGGTTGTCACAGGTTTTCTCTGCTAGTGATTTGCACTGTTAGGGTTTCGTTAGCCCTTTTATACTACTTTTTATGTTCAATTGAGAACGTTGCTTTCAAAATCCAAACCTATAAAATCTTAATATCTTACAGAGATAACTAAATACATTCTGTCTATTTCTGATTTAAAAAAAAAAAAAAGAGAGAAAAGCATAGAGTTCTCGCAGAACAGATAAGCTAAGCAGTGAATATAAGTAGACCTGTATGGATTGAAAGTTATTGCTGATGTGTATACACTCAGATATTTTTCTCATCTCTAACTTTTGAAGTAAAATCTAGGGATACTTGTGTACAGCTTCTTCATTTCTGTTTTAAATATTTGTCCTATCTCCACTGTGCCTGCTTAAATTTGTTCTCAACTAGCACTGCCTGTGCATGCAGAGAGATCCTGTGCATCCTCTTTTATTTTTTTAAATAATGTTAACACTTGTGAAAATTTTATGAAGATACTTTTGTATAAGCTGTGGCATCTTTTTTTCCTTTGAGAAGCATTGAATATCACACTTTGGAACATGTTCAGGTTATGGGTACACAGTTTCTAGCTTCTAATGCCCATGCACTGCTTCTTTCAGTGTCATTGCACAGTGCCGTTTTTCCCACTAAGAATTACTATCATGTGGATTCTCTTTCGTTTCAGTGTGTTCCTCAGTTTCAGAAAGTATAATTCCTTGAAGATACAAACCTAGCCCTACATTTTCTATTAATGAAGCAGTGTAAAATAAATGCGTTTTCAATACAGGTCCCAAAGACAATTCTTCAGATCATTTTTTTTAAAGTGACCAAGTCTTATTTTAAAGTGTCAAGCAAAGACTGAAGTTCTGGTGTACCCTCAGTGCCATTTGTGTCATGAAGCCAAGTATGTAACAGCTTACAAATTTAACTTGTCTGTTTCTATCCTAAAAGGGAGAATTTAGCGTCTCCTTAAACTAATACAACTTGAATAATCAATGTAAAAAAAAATAAATAAAGGAGATAGAGAGCTTGGTCTTAAACAGCTTTTGTTTCAGCTGCGGGCAGGGAAGCAAAAGGACACTGAGCATTAAGAGAAAACTTTCTAAATATTGTGAATTTTTTTATATATAAGAGAGTGAATTGGTAATAATGATTCAAAATTTTATTGAAAAGTAGCCAGCACACAAGTGTGCTCAAACCGTTCTGTTTTAAGCTCAAAGTGAAAATTGCAAACAGTTCGGATGTGTAAAATGTACATTTTAAAATTTCAATAGGAGAAATCTTGATCTTGAATCCTTGTCTGGGACCTGATCTCTTGGGGTTATTTTGTTTTGGTTTTAGTTGTAAAAACACCAAACATGTCCAGTTTATAATCAGTACATTGAAATGCTGGTAGTATTGCTGTAGTAGACTTAATGCGTAGTGTTATTTTTTTTCTGTTTGTTTTTTGGGGTTTTTTTGTAAAGTGTGAATAAAAGGTGTTATACTCATGTTTCCTTAATGATGTCTTGGTAATGTACATCATGACAATTTCCAGTAATGATGAGCCAATTTAGCTTGTCAGACTAAGCAAACTATTTTTCTTTTCTGATTATCTGGATTGTGTAAGGAGTCCAGAAAGCTTTACAGAAGGGGAAGGGAAGCACTTACTCATTTTGTATTTTTAGAGGGGGATAATTTACTTTATTAGATGCTGGAGCTTGAGTGCACTTGTTAGATTCTAAAGGTTTGAGCTTTATCCAGTATGTGTTCTCCTCTATTGCTTAGTCTTAAAAAAATATTTGGATTTATGACAGCATGTGAAAATACGGCCCCTTGTGCTTTTGGAGACACAACTGTTCCTGCTGAGTCACCTTATGGTCTAAGGGTCCATTTGAATAACTGTTTCCTCCAGCTTTTTTATACTGTCCATCAGGTCCTGATTGAAAACCCACTGAATCCATTGAAGACACTCCTTTGACTTCACTGGGTTTTAACTGGACTGCAGCTGTGACTCGGGGGCTGAAGGAAGGAAGGAGAAATGTTTTGAATATAGGGAAAGACCAGATGGCACCAAAACAGAGCTGAGATTAACTTTGTCAAACAATCTTTCAAAGAAAACATATTCTTGTGTCAAACAAATCTAACTCAAAAGTCTCAATTTCCAGCTATAACATAGAATAAGGCAATAAACCGTGTCTTCACAAAATCAAAATGTTTGCTTCATAGTTTTTAACATGCAATGGTTATTTGCAATATTTTTATTCAAGGTGGTTTTGGGTGTTGCCATAATTGTACCTTCAGCGTTCTTGTTGTAAAAGCACATACAGCAAAAGTCACAGAACATCCTTGGGGTTGAAAGGATTTATTTAGGTTAGACCAGGCTTTTTTCCACTTAAAGTACACTCTGCCATATCTTGTCTAGTTTTATTTACATTTACCAAGAATTCTGGGTGTCAAAAGTGTAAATTGAAATATACCTTTAACTAAAAGAATTGATTAGAGTACAAGACTAATACCACAAGTTACTGCTTTTATCATAACACAAATAGGGGGGAAAGGAGCATATAAGTTGGTGCAAGTTGTAATTATTTTGTCCTTTTAGCAGCTTTAAATTAAAAAAAAAGGTAAAATTGGCTAGCATTTGACAGAACTATTTTGAGAACATTGTATGCATCTTTGATGTAACTGTAGCAAGTCTCTCAAGGTGGTTTTTTTTTTTAGAGCAGGCTTAGAAAATACCTTATGCTTTGCTTTTTCAGCCACACAAAACCTGTATGAAAGACAAAATAATTGCAACACCATTGGGGGGGAGAAAACTAATTACACTGTAAAACTTTAAAAAAGTTCAGTTAACCGCTTCAGTAGCAAGCCTTTCTCATTCAGCCAGACACAGTATTTTTTAGTATGTTAACTGCTATTCTTTTCCTTTGGTTGCATAAATTTGTAACACTTAAGTGTCTTGGTATGTTTAAGTAGTGTCTAAAATAGAATATCTTAGTCTTTATTCACAGTACTTCTGTATAATGTGTAATGCACTGGACTAACTCTTGTTTACCATTCATGTAACAAAAACCAGCACATTATCTGCACTAAGCTCAAAGAATGTTGCATTTGTCTATAGGCAGCTCTTCAATAAGATAAATGGGAAACTGAATATGGTCTGATGGTAAACAAGGGCTTTTACTGTTCTCTTCAGTGGAACTTTCTTCTTGGTCAAATTTTAACTAGTTAGTATTATATTTATATACAGGGTCTTCTTTTTCTTTACCAATGTATTTTCCTACTCATAGCTGACCAATAAATCCAATATCTGTTTCAAACCTTCCTGAAGTCTAATTCATATTTTAACTTGATTCCTAAAGCTTTTCCTGAAGAGTTGCACATACAGCCAAAGTGAGTGAAGTGTGAGAAGGCATAGTGGAAGCATGTAAGGAACTTGAGAATCCTAGAAATATTTTTCCTGTACTTTCTGTTACTTTCTAGATCTGCAGACCAGAACTCTGCTCAGATCAGTTGGGTTTGGTTTGCAAAGTGAAGGCGTGCGTGATCAGCAGCGAGCTTGTGGAAAACCCCTGTCCAAACCTACTCAGATCTCAACCCTGTGGCCATCTTCTGACCTTCCCAGGTCAGCCAGGAAGGTCAGTTGTGCAGTGGAGATCCACAGGTTTTGTCTGGGTCCTGTAAGACCCCCTCTCCTTCCTTCCTCTTCCACTCCAGAAAGCACAAAGTAGCCTTGGGGTCTGACAGCGGGAAAGGATTCATTAATTTACCACGGAAGGGGAACAAATTGAATGTTTCTTCCATATTCTTTTTCAGAAATCAGATTCCACTAACTCTTGTCTTCAGTTTATTTTAATCCCGCATTCTTTGGCAGGGGGTGCTTCTGCATCAGTGTCTGTGTAACACTGCAGACCCTTGTGTTTGATGTGATGTTCCCATCACTGGCAGCAGCAAACAACAAACACAAGACCCCTCCCTGGTCCTGCAGTGCTCAGGATGTTGCTGCTGCTTTGCTATGAAAAATAAATGATCTAGTTCAGCGTTCCCGTGAATAACACAGGCCCCAGAGTTTTCAGCTGGTTTGTAGGTTTGAAATGTGCTGTCTTGAAGCAGCTGTAAATCCCCAGCAGTGCGATGAGTCCATTGCAGACTCAGCAATGATTTCTCTTTGGTTTTGTCTCGTGGGTGAGATGTTAATTCCCGTCACATTTGCAGGGTTGCCACTAGATGGTGCGGGAAACACAGGCTTCACCAGCACACAGCATGAGCGGACTGGAGTGCCATCCACAGAGCGTGGCTTGTAGAATTTTTCTTAAGAGTATTTTTGGGAATTCAGGCCCAGGAATGAATCTTTTCCAGTGGCAGCAGTTGGTTTGGTAACATCCACACCAAATAAGTATGGGAGTTATAAATCCAGCTGTCATGATGGGAATGAAAAACACCTACTTGGTCCTCAGTGATAAAATCATTCTGTAGGGCCTTTGCTTGCTGCATTTAATCTACTTAATGTTACGTTTTTAGGTGAGTACAGTTGTTACATGGTTCCAAATTGGAGTCTACAAGCTCTTAAATACTCACATGCCAGGTTAGCAAATATTATTGGGGGAGCTGTCTGTAGGGAAGCTGGGCCAGAATTAATTAATGGAGAGGCTGGTGACTTGTCAGGGAATGTGCACAGAGAACAGCGTCTCTCACTCAAAGGCAAAGGACTGAGTTGAGCTTGTGTCCTGTGATCCTCAGCCAGGTAGGAGAAATACTGTCTTTCTTTAGCTTGCAGTAAAATAACTACAACTATTTTAATACATTGAATACAAAATTGCTCTGGCCAGACTCCTAGTTACTGGTCCTTCATACTCCATGTCTGCTGGCTCTTCAGTGATAGAAGAAAAGTTGGATTTGTGCCTTCTAGGGTGGGAATTTCCAAAATCAGTGCAGTTGACTGTATGGTTTGGTTTGTCTTTTCTACTGATATTAGTAGAGCAATGGAGCCTTAAAACGTGGAACTGAGCCCAAAGAGAGAGAGGAAAGGAGAAGAAACTGAGAAAAAGGTAAGTGGAAAGGACAAGAATAAGCAAGGTACATGGATTGACCTTTTGGGAGAAGAAATACTTCATTAAAGGTGAATGTTTGGTAATTTTCTTGCCTTTCATCCTCCCCTCCTAACCCAAAGGCACTAATTGTTTGCTCTCTAAATGTTCCTTTACTCCTTTTGTATGGAAAGCAGTACAACTAATTAAGCTATAGGGACCTTTGGTGCATTTGAGTATTTTCTTATTCCAAAATAATATTATAATATTCTCACAGATTATCAGTTTTTAGTAGATAAAATGGTTATGTTGTTAAATCTTCTCAGTGTGTCGGTGCACGGTATGGATTTCTTTAGAAAATACTAGATATTATTGTAAAAAAACATACATTACAGAAAATAAAAACATATATACCCCCCTCCTGGGTTTTAATGACCAAAAAGATTTAACCTTCATCTAATTGCACCTTTTTCTTTTCTAATTAGTTGATGTAATTTTTTTTTCTAGGTTTTTTTCTGGCTGGCTTCTGGGTTTTTTCTGGTTAAAGGCACAGGTTGTTTCTCTATGGGTACCAAGAGTGACTTAGCAGTAGTTTCTCCACTCTGGCTAATGATATTGATAGCTCTTTGGAGGCTGAATTTATTGATTTCCCTTCTTCCTTTTAAAAAATAGGATGTAGGTTAAGAGCCTGCTGCTAAAGAGGGCAAAGGCCTGTTGTATCTGAAGACCTGACCCAAACCATGTGCTGGTTTTGCTGACCCTGGTAGCAAGGCACAACCAAGCCACAGATGAGACGTGGAAAAGCTTAGAGACACACAAGGATTTCTTTTAACCATCCTCAAGCATTTCTTTTAACCATCTCCTGCCCTCCCACCTCTCCCAAATAAAGCAGTGGGAGAGAGGAGTGCTAGAAATTGCATATGAATGGTTCTCATGAGCAGTGTGGGGCGAAGGAAGGTTGTAGCTGGGTGGGGGTCAGTCTCTTCTTCCAGGTAACAAGTGGCAGCATGAGAGGAAACAGCCTCAAGGGGAGGTTTAGGTTGGATATTAGGGAAAATTTCTTCATGGAAAAGGTTGTCAAGCATAGGAACAGGCTGCCCAGGGAAGTAGTGGAGTCACCATCCCTGGAGGGATTTAAAAGACAGGTAGATGTAGCACTTGGGAACATGGTGGGCTTGGCAGTGCTGGGTTAATGGCTGGACAGCTTTCCAGTGAATAAAAGCAACCATATGCAGTGAAAAGTCTAACATCAATTGCCCAGTGAGACATCAAGTCCAACATGTTTCAAACTGCTGCTTGATTTTTGTGAATTTATGTATTTTCATTCCCTTCGCAGTGTTTTAAGTCAATGTGTGAGGGATCTGAAGGTTTATCCTGCCTTATCTGCTCTCTGAGAGGCTGTACCCCTGTATTAGTAGGGGCTATTCCTGCAAATGCTTGCATGTAGTAAACTAGAAATATTTCTGGTGTAAATTTAGGTAACAGACTACAGAAGGGGCTGGGATTACTCTGTGTAACATTTTCTCCCTTAGGTGGAATTGTTCATCCAGGGAGCAGTGAGGGAGGAGGGAGACAAACAAAAGGTAGAAATTTGAGTCTTGGCTCAAGATGGCCAACAGGAAATTTTCCATTGGCTCTACTGGGATTTCACTGGGAAAACATAATCAGGAGTAGAAACTATGAAAATAACACGTGTGCATGTGGAACAGGTTGTCTTCCCTGAGACCTGCCCAAACCCACTGAGGCACTGCAGGCAGGAGGGCGAGTGTCTGACCTTCACCACCCAATGTGGGGATTCACATTCCACTGAACTGAGTTTGCATTTTTGCTGGGTCCAGCCCCGAGTCTTTGGCATGGCTGTACAATTTAATTAAGCTTTCACGTTTGATGGTGTGAAAACTGCGGTTTCAACCAGTTACATCATCCTCAGTAGTCAGCAAGCCTTTTGGTTACATTTGCCCAAGTATTATTCATGTCCTGTAGGAACCAGTGCAATAAATAAAGAGGAAGAACCACCTGGCATTGCAACACAGTTTTACCTCTTCTACCTCTGTAATTCTTTGCAGGCTATGAACAATCTACTCCTATATAATTATTTTTTCTTACAGGTTTGGCTAATCTTACAAATCTTTCTCTAAGTAAGAATTATTCCCATTCTAGAGAAAGCAGAAGTAAAAAGCCAGCAACTTGCTGAAGGTCCTGGGTGTCTGGATGGCAGAGCAGGTCACACCTGCACTCCCCAGCTCAGACTCCAGGGTTGGTTCTGCTCCCTCATGTCCTGCAGGTGAGCATCACGTCCCATGAGCTGAGGGAGGTCAGCAAGGGGAAAACTGCTCTGAATTATTCAGGCAGATCAAATGGTCTGAAGAGGGCACAGAGCCATGGCCATGTCCTGCCCAGAGCTCCCCTCCACAGCAGGCTGAGCAATGTGCCTTCAAGTCTGTCAGGTGGGTCGATTCCCTCCTGTCCCCAGAAGAAGGAATACATGCAGTGCAGTGCTTTGTGTTCATAGTGATTTTAAAAATGCTGTACTGCTGTCCTGGAACACTCTGTACAAGGTTCTGAGGGCAGTGACTTCTGAAATATATCTGCAAAGGCCCTGATCCATAGAGATACCCAAGTCTGTGTTGTCTCTTGAAGTACAATGGAGCTGAAAGACCTTGGGAACTCGTGTGGGTCAGGAGGTGAGTGCTTGTACCAGGAGCAGTAAAATCTTTTACTGTGATCCAAGCAAGAAACACTTCTCTAAAAAAAAAAAAAAAAAAAGAGATGTGTGACAAACTGCTGTAAATCCAGTGCTTTAGACTGCTGGTGAGAAAGAAAAGAATTCTGTAAATGCTAATTACATTGTTAAGTCTGACACAGCTCTGACCTCACAGCTCTGACAAGTCTCAGAGTCTGACAAAGTTAGGACAGACCACGTTAAATACTGCTATTCCTGGAAGAGCAGTAAAAAGCAAAACAATAAAAACATTTTGAATTTAATTTTGAAATAAAATTTCTAGAATTGGTATTAGAAGCAACAGAATTTGGTGAGGTGGTTTGGGGAGGGTTGTTTCCTTGGCAACTTTGACAGCAAATGCCAAAATGAATGGCTTCCAACTGGCAGAGGGCAGGGTTAGATTGGATATTAGGAAGAAATTCTTCCTTGTGAGGGTGGGGAGGCCCTGGCACAGGTTGCCCAGAGAAGCTGTAGCTGCCCCATCCCCGGAAGTGTCCAGGTTGGACGGGGCTTGGAGCAACCTGGGCTAGTGGAAGGTGTCCCTGGCCGTGGCAGGGGGTTGGAACAAGATGATCTTTAAGGTCCCTTCCAATCCAAACCGTTCTACAACACTGAAAATTTTGAAGAAATTGGGCAACACAAATTTCTGCCAATGGGATGATATTTAAATGTTGACATATTTTCCTTTCTATCCCATATTATTTGCAGTGGACTGGAGGAAGAAGGCTTTGTCTCTGAACACAGAATCCACAGCTTTCTCCTGCCTGTCTGAGATCACGAGGTAATTTTCCATTGCCAGCATTAGCCTTAGCAGGACTTTTCTCTCAGAATCCTTCTGTTGAAGACAGTGACATTTAATGAAGTGAACTGATGCCCTGAGCAGTCTGTAGTGCCCTTGCTGTCACACGCAGTGCCTCGTGCCTTCTGGGCAGCTGTGCCAGGAGCGCTTGTACGGTGTCAGAAAAATGTGCAAAGACTACAGATGTTTGTCAGCATCTTTCTACTGATACAGAAAATTTTGGAAAAGATTATATTGGGCACTCCAGTTTCCACCTCTTGCTTCCATGGCAGCTCCCACCTTGGATCAGCTGGTGTGTATCTGCCTACCTGGAGAGTGAACTCTGTTTCACTGAGGATTTTACTCCTTTGCTTTCTTGTTGCAAGACCCAATTTCTTCTGCTCTCTTGGGTGGTAGAAACCATCACTCCCATTATTCCCCCTACACTTCCCTACAGTGCCACCCACTAGTGTTGGCTTTTGGACTCAGCTATTCCCCCCAAGTGTTTTTCTGGTTAACGCTATTGTACACTTAGATAATTAATTGGGTTAATTATGCTTGGAAAAGGGTTTCAGGGTGGAGATCAAACCAGCTCATCTGCAGCTGGTTTGTTGTGCAGTTCATTCTCTTCTTGAGAAATTTTTGACCTGAAGCTTAGAGGCAGCAGAGGAGGGAAACTTCCATTTTCTACCTTTCAAATGACGAGGGGAGAGTTGTGCCGTGCGCTGTAGCGTCAATCAGTCATCACTGAGGTGGCTCTTGAGGACTTCCTAGAGCAGGTGACTCTTTATTATTCAAAGGAAAGAGGAGACACTTTGCAGTAGATCCTGCTATTTGCTTGTTGCTATAAAAAGACTGGGAAGGGGAGGTGGGGAGAAATCTGTTCTAAATCCAGCTGGTACCAGCTCAGCCCTTCAGGGAAGCGCAACGCTTAATTTCTCTTGTATTTCTTTGACCCAGTTAGCATTGCACAAATGTTCCTGATCACAGGACTGTCTAATCCTCTCTTGAATCCTGCTAAATTTTATCTTGTTGACATCCTGCAGCAATTAATTCCAGGATCTGACCCTGCACAGCAAGAAGGCTGTTTTTCTTCCCCGTCTGTTTGTTCCAACAATCCAGGTTTGAGCAGAGGCAGCACAGAGCCAGCATCCAAGGTAGGGATGTCACCACCCCTCCAGGACTGGGAGCAGCCCAACACCTCTGGCATAAACCATTTTCTCTCCTACATACTTGCCATCAAGGAAGAAATAACAAAACATTCAGCTAAGCTCAGCTGACTTGCAAATGTCATAATCCACCACCAGATGAGATGTGGCAGTGTCCCTGCTGGCCAATTGTGCTCCTACTGTGCGTGACCACCCGCTGTGCACTTGCTGATCCTGAGGGGAAAAGCCACTGCAGGTGTGTGAGGCACAGGCAGATAAAGCATTGTGGTTTACACACAGTTTTTGCTAAGCTCAGCTGGCTGGCTGGGCTTTCAGCTAGATTAACTTAAAAGCAAAGATGAGAAATGGTTGACAAACTGCTAATGCACACAAATAAATAAACTAATAATCTGATTTCCCTCATCAGCTGCCATTAGAAATCTGTGCTTTAAATGCAGCAGAAAATTATTCCCATTACAAGCCCATTCCAAAGCACTTAAAGGCTCCCTTTGATTTTAAATGGCATTTGGTCAAATTTTATGTAGCAACTTGCTGGCATTCTAAAAATGTCCATTTTTTCTACAGCTCCTCACAACAGTCCTCAGAATTGTTGCCTCCAGGACCATTAATTCCAGGAAAGCTGCAATTGCCAGGAACAATATCTCTGTATTTACACAACATGCATTTTGCATCAGCTCTAACTCGTGTCAGGCAAATTGGATTATACTTGAGAATCCCAGAGCATGGGGAAAGACCACGAGCTCACGGTGTGGTGCTTCAGGGGTCATCCCTGCTGTCAACTGTGGCCCACATAAGTGGTGCCAGCCACAGAACACGAATGGGCTCTGGTGAGCAAGGCAAAGAGCTGTGCTTTAATGCTCTGACTCCTCAAACACCAGCAGAAAAGCTTTCAGCCATCATTTCAGATCTCTATTCAGCCCCTGGTTACAGTTGCAAATCCAAAATACAAACCCCCTTGCCATTAATCACATTGCTGATGGGACAGTCAAGGTTTTGTTTCAAAGCTAAGGGATTCCTGCTTAGTCATTAAATGCAGTTAAACTTCATTCTACATCATTTATCATTACTCTCCACTAAGGAAAGCTTAAAGTTAATTAAAATATGCCCTCAATTAGCAATTAGGACCAAATTCAGGTACTTTAGGGCAGGGGAAAAGCCTGCAGCACCACACACAGGGCCCCTGCTTTAAGCAGAAGGATTCTGTGTTCTGCCTCAGGCCCAGGTCTGGTCGCCTTAAAAGGTGGGAGTTTTCTTTAGAGCTTTTAAGAGTTGGATTTTTTCTTAAATCAGAAACAGCTGCTTTAATCCTAACTTCAGAGTTAAAGGCCTTTTTAGAAACTGGTTTCTCTAACCTTGCTTACACACCCCCTGCACCTCCCTGTTCATGTGCAGCCCCTCGATCTGCTCCATCGTGTCCCTGCTCATTACGATCCCTCGCTGAGAGAGCCCCAGTTCTGATCTAGCCCTGCCTGGAATCACATTGCACTGCCTGATGTTTTAGTTTCTGATCAACTGTGTTTCTGGCTGTCCATGTGGACACAGAAAGGCCCCTCCTGGAGTGGGTGAGTGTTTCTGTGCTGTGGCTGCTGTTGGAGTCTCTGAGTTGTTTCTGCACTGCACAGATCTGATCCCTGGATCCCGTTAGTGAGGATTGTGGAGCTGTTGCTTCATAGAATCATAGAATCATAGAATCGATTGGGTTGGAAAAGACCTCCGAGATCATCGAGTCCAACCCTTGGTCCAAATCCAGTCCATTTACTAGATCATGGCACTCAGTGCCACGTCTAATCTGCGTTTAAAAATCTCCAGGGATGGTGAATCCACCACCTCTCTGGGCAGCCCATTCCAATAAGAGCTTAGTGCAAATAATTCTGACAGAGTATTGGAAACTGGATCTTGCCAGTGGTCCATCTACTCTGGCAGATCAAAGACCACAAGGAGCTTCACACATACAGGATACTCTGACATAATAGAAATCTCCCTGCATTTTTAAAATCAGGTTTATAAAGCCTTAGTCTCATATTTTTTAACTTCCGTGATCAGCTTTATGTACTTTTATGATAAATACTCAGCTGTGCTTTTGTTTTGCTAAGTTTTTGATCTCAGTAGTGTTCAGTAGTGCTGAGTTACAAAGAGCAGTTATATGTTCTCTAAGATGTAGCCTTATCTCTCTGTAAGTTTTAGTTTCATTCCCTAACACCTCTAGGAAAATTGAGGTTTTATCTACATTTTCCTATTGTGCGCTATTTCACATGTTTTTAACTATCCCTTAATTTCTTTTCAGGTTGAGCAGCTTTAATCTTTTTAGTCATTCTTCATGTGATTTCAGGGGGTTGTTTATAGTAACCAGAAGTGTACTTTCTGAAACAGGCTGGTGAACAGAAGGGGACCAATAGGAAACAGAAATAGGGTCTGTTTCTGGTGTGTAGTTATCTTAGAGTTTGGACTGATAATTGCCAGTGATTGAGCAACAGCCTTCTCATTTAAGGTTAATTGCCTTGTCACTAAAATGCAGTAACTGGCTCTGTAGGCAGTTCCTGTCCATTGCAAGGGACAAAGGGACCTTTACACATTGAAGATTCATCTGCCTGTGTTATCAGTTCATCATGTTTAGTTAATTCTCTCTATGTTTCTTCAGGGATTTTGGAGGGCTTGATATAACTCACACGAGTGATTGTATTAGTATTTTACAGTTTTAGTGATTTTCTTCTTACAGGAAAAAATATCGGTAATTCATAATACATTTTAAAGATGGTTCTTCCTTGCACAGTCTGTCAAAACTCGATTTGCAAAATTCATTAAATGAATTGGTATCAGCTATGCTTGCAAACCTGAATGGCTAGAAGGAACCTGCTCAGTATCCAATTTTCTAGAGGAAAGGGCGGGTCCCTCACCAAGAGCTGCAGGATGACTCTGGAACCTAGGCTGGGAGTTACAGGGGGTATGTGTGTGAAGACTGGGTTGTTGTTGTGTTCCTGTTTTGTTTTTCTCCTTTCTTTTTTGAGGGTGATAAATAAATGCCAAACTTTTACAGTAAGCATATCTAATTGTTTTTAGGCCTAATAGCTTATGGAATAAGAACTTAGACTTAATATCATATTTCTACTATAGTAATTTTTTTAGTGTGGTTCTCACTGTATTTCTCTACTTGCAATAGTGTAGTAGCTGCAAATTAATCTCATCATACACAGGGATTTCCACATTGATTTTCATATACATCAGCTTCTTCATGACTTCTTCGGGCAGGTTTATGTCTGGTTTAAGTTCAAATAAGCTTATATATCAGCTACAAAAATAAGTTATATTACTTGTATTAAAAATAAACAGTGCAAAAATAGAAGTGGAAAATATAGTAATTGATGAATTTATTAAGTCAGATTAATGAAATCAGTATCTCAATATTTTATTATCTGTACCTCATAATCATTTATTAGAGATGTTTACAGTTAATAATAGAGCAGGTTTTATTGTTTAGAAACTGATAATTTGAAATATAGTCACTAAAGAGGAAAAATTAATGTCATAGGACAATTGACTTCGTTCTGTGCATTATATTTTCTGCCTTGCTCTATGCATTCCCAACCCTTTGTAATTCACATGGTTTATTCAATAAATGTTGTTCTTATATAGGTTCTTGGGCAGATCGCTCACCTCTGCATGAGGCAGCCAGTCAAGGACGTCTTCTTTCTCTCAAGACTTTATTGTCACAGGTAAAGGCTGTGTTCTTACAGTTATTTATTTTTAATGTTACTTAATTTCTCAGCATAGATTATTTATGCAAATTTTTCAAAGCAATACACGTAGGAATTTTTCATATTAAAATATATAAGTTAGTATTTAAAATATTTCCTCTGTATATTTTAAAGTCTCCCCCCCCAAAAAAAAAATTACGAAAATTGTGACTAAATGTATGTTAGTCTTCCCCTCTTGCATGGTATAAATTGTTATAGTTCCACTGCTTTAAACTCCTTTGAATAAATAGANAGGCAATAGTGTCTCAAATATTCACATGGAGGAAATTTAAATGGCAGCAGAGCAATGAGGACAAGCATCACTTAAACCCCAGTGTTTACCTGAGAGAGGAGGCAGAGCAGGCTGGCACCTCCCAGGTTCAATTCTTTCCATCAGCTTTAATAAATGCGGGATCCACCTTCACTTTTGTTCTTGCTGTGTGGTTCGTTCAAGAACAAAGCTGGGAAGCAGTTCAGCTCCATAGTGCTAATGAGTTTCAACAGGAGAAAAAATATTTGAGGTAAGAGATGTGAGGATGAGAAGCTCAGACACTCTCACCTTTTGATCCTTGAGCATATTTACACTTGTGTTAGTACTGAGCAGAAGTTGCCTTCTGATTTAATCTGCTTGAGGGTGGTTTGGAAATCACTTGTGAGTATTTTTATAATTGCAGCTTTCCAATGCTATTTCTCATCCTAGCTGCTGTTGAGCAAACAGCCTGGTCCCTGTGCTCTCCACTGTGCCAAAACATTTGTTCCTAGTAGTTGTAATAATTAGGCTGGTATTGCTTTGCAGTTTTCTCACCTACTTCTCTTGGCTGGCTATAAGAGAGTGTGGCACCAGACACAGGTACGTGAGTTTGCTCTGACCACAGGATAAAGTGCCAAGGACAGAGAGTTTCTCTGGATGGAGAAGTCTCTGTGTGGCAGCAAGGGATGGCCTGAGTATTTGCCCATCACCCCCCACTGGGACCACACAGCACTATAGGAATGGTTCTTGTCCTACAGACATCCCATGTAGCAATAACAACAACTGAATTGTTTTATATATGTTATGTGCTGGATGTTTGTGACATGCACATATGTTCTTTCCAGGTTTCAGTCTTGCAGGACCAGGCAAAGCACAGTCAACATCATCAGCATGGTCAGGTAGGTGAGGATACAGAAGCACAGCTATGTAAGGAAACACAGAAATTATTAATTTACATTCAGGTCCTGTGAGCACCAGCCCAGCATCCCCAGGCTGCCCCTCAGCCAAAGCTCCTCTTCTGAGCCTGCAGAGATGTGTGCACGCTCACGGGGCTCCTGCATGGGGCTCCTCCAGCAAATGGTGTGCAGCCTGGCTGTGACAGTGCAGAAACCAGCACTATCCCTATTTCTTTACAGCTGGCTCCAGAACAGCCACAGGACTGGCATGGCAATGCCCACCCAGGGCTCCTAGCTCTCCTCATGCCAGGGGTAGTTCAAGGAGTAAAGGGAACAGAGTTGTGCCAGGGCAAGCAACAGGAAAATCCCCACCCAAAGAGTTGTAATATTCTCCATGTTGCCCTTCCAGAAAGTCCTCTTAAGAGACTTCTTATGATTTTTAAGAAATATTTCTTTATGCTACTGTGTTAACAGATGACTCTCCAGTGGGGCTCTGGTGCTGACACAGGGATCTACGATGGGTCTCCCAGTAAATGCAGGTGTCAGAGAGAGCACATCTCGTACTGTCCGAGCATCAGCCAAAATGTTCCTTTCTGGATAACTGTACCCAAGTGTGAGCAACATCTGGCTGCTTGGCATTGGTTGGAAAACACTGGTATTTCCATGTTCCCACAGATCACTTCTTCTCCAGCACAGATGGGGTGTTTGTGCTCTCCCCAGCTTTTCTTCATGTTCAGGGCAGTTCTAAGCAGTAGGTGGGAGGAGATGCTTTATGAACTGTTGCCTTTCCAAAATGAGAACTGATTGCTGTTTCCTTAGCAGATGAGACTCTGAATTGTCCCTTTGTCCACAGATGAGGGATATGATGGGTCACAATAGTCTGCCTGACTCGCATGCATGTTCAAGCCATGTTTTCTGTGTGAGGACTCCAGGGAGAGCTGCTAGAGCACAGGGTGGTTATATCTTGGGAATAAAATTATTCTGAGCAGCTTCTTCTTCACACTTCAGCAATGGCTGGGAGCAAACAAGCTTTTATCTTTGCTTCTTTCCAGATGCATCTGTGCTCTGAAATCCAGTTATGGATCGTGGCTTTTTTAGGTACCTGGAAAGACTCGAAGTATCTCTGCTTAGTGGAGACATCACCCATCACATTTTTGTCAAAGTGAGAAGTTTCTCTCCCTTCTTTTTCATCTATGCCTGCAGTGTTGAACAAACTCTGCTTTCTTACAGAGCAGTGCAGGGCTGGGTTTCCTACCAGCCTCCCTCTGGCTGAGGATGCTGATAGCTCCTCAGTGTTAATGGACACAGGGCCATTTTCTTTCTGACTGTGGTTACTCCCTAAAACTGTTCCCTCATCCCTTCTGAGATACTTAAGCTCTGAGAAGAATGCTTCTTTCTGAACAGGTCTCGGGGAGGGAAGCCTTGGAAGACTGAACACTCGTGGAAAACTGTTTTTCCCTGTGGCTTTTTCTTTCAGGGTTGTGGGATGAAGGTCATCATTTCGGCCAGAAGAGCTGCACTGTGAGTAACCACTGCTGGCACTTTTACCATATGAAGAAGCCTTGGAGGAGCAAAGGTTTCCTGCACAGGTGTAAATCTGTTCCAGGGGGTCCTCTCTGGACCAAAAGTCGGCTTCTGCAGGTGGGACTTTTCCCAGTGGCACCACATTTGAGATTAAATTGGTCAATTTGCATTTTGACCTCTCCTGTTGTGTCCCCACAAGGGGTGGAGAACATGACATGTCTTCAAGGGTCTTCAGGGTCTTTCTGTCCTGAACCTTATGTCTGCTTTCAGGAAGGGCTGGGAAGGTGGGTCTGGCAAGGTGGCAGATGGACTGAATGTAGTCATCACTGGAGTACAAGTCTGGGCTGGCTGTGGTGCTTCCAGTGCGCTTTGGGTTGTTGGTTGGATCTTCCATCGCTTCCTCGTGGGTTTCACGGATGGTTGGGAGAGGCTTCGAAAGACTCAATCTGATCCGGGGTGCCATGGCTGCAAAGAGCAGAGCAGGCATGATCAGCATGTGAAAATCAGCTGCAGTAAAGAAATTCTGGGCTTGTTTTTGTGAAGTCCACACTACCTGAGCCACGTGATGGCTTCTTGTGGCAAACAGTGCAGTTTACAAAAACTGCGTTTTAAAAGTCTGCTGGCAGTGCTTTTATACCCATGGCTTCATAAAGAGCTTCATAAATGTACAAAAGACACCAAGTGATTAAGTACAGCAGCAAATAAAAGGCTCATTAAGGAGATCAGCAATGATGCTCCTCCTGAATGCAAGGGGGCACAGCTGGAGAGGTGTGGGGCAGGGGCACGAGCTCATCTCGCTGTCCCTGTTGTAACAGCAAGGCACAAACTACTTTCCTTATTTAATACTCCACATGTCTGTTCACTGTAACAGGGCTCTGACTTTACCCTGTGTCCCAGCAGGCAAGAGCTGAACTCGACAGGAGAGGAGCTGACCTGCCCCTGTTGGGAGCACCATGTAAGTAAAGCAGCCTTAGAGCTGGTCTGTTCTAGAAGCTGTAGGTGAGACTGTACAAACATGGTCACTTTTGTCTCTGCCAGGGGTTCATAAACATGGTTGTGGGTAGTAGATCTTTCCCTGTGTGCTTACATAGAGTCAAAGAGATTTAATTCATTTCTTTTATATTCAAATAGTCATCCTCAACTTTTTTTAGGATGGATTTCCATCAAAATGCTCCCACTACTCAGTCAAACAGATTGAATTACAAACATTTCAGTATATTTTGAGCTGCAGTGTTTTCTAACTGTACTGATTACTTTTTTCCTCCAAATGCTCTCCCTGCACTTTGCTTATCTCCCCTTCTGGCAGCAATGACTACATAGCCTGGATTAATTTTTTTTTTTTATTGCTTCCCCCAATGAAATTTGTATGTGACTAATCTGCCGACACAATATAGCTTTGTTGTGTGATTAAACCAAAAGTGCTTTGCTAGCTATTTTAATGCCTTGCTTGTCATTGCTGCAAATAAATCTGGCTTTGTTGAACCTCCCTGCAAAGCTGCAGATCATACACAGAGTACAAGTGAGCAGCTCGTGCCGAGCCCAGGGCAAAGCTCCAGAGTGCCCATCCCTCCCCAGGCTGCTGCTGGCTCTTACTGGTTTTTCTCAGGTGCCACTGGTAAAATCAGCCAAGCTGGGACTTGATGACTTGAGAGCAGGAGACGCTTGTTTTAAACCTTATGGCCTTTTTATTATCCTTTTTTCCTGCCTGCTTCTTTTTTCCTTATGTCTTTATGCCTTAAGCACAAGGCTTGTTCCTTTGCCTTCCCTCCCACCCCTTGTCTGAGCTCGGCAGTGTCAGGGTCTGGGCCCGGTGTTGAGGGTGACAGATGCTCCTGAAAAGGGGCATGGGCACGTTGTGATAAATCACAATACAGCTAATCAGTAACTAAGTCCTGCCAACATACCCTTCCTTTGCAAGGAAATTAAACTACCTATTTACTGTAAAACTCTTCCGATGGGATGGATTAGTTCCAGCTCAGATCCCCTCCACCCTGGGCACTGTGCTGACATGGTCAGGGTCACCTTCCTGCCAGCACTCCTGGAGAGAGAGCAGGACCCCCTGCCCTGCAGCTTTCCCTCCACCACGCCTTGAGCATCCCTGGCTACCAGCATCCCGGGGATACCCAGCGACACCCAGGACACAGCCCACAGCTCATGCGACCCCCTCCCCTTACCTGTGTGGCTGCGGGGCACGGGTGGCTGTTGTCTCCCCTGGCTCCACGGCTCTGCCCTGCTCTCTCCTCCCTGTTTTCAGCACAGGAGATGTGCTGTCTAACACTAACCCATGCGCCAGCTCCCTGCCTCAGTCAGCTGATCCCGCTGCCTGTTTTGTTGCTGTTGCTAAATATAACCCGCTGGCTGCCTGCCCTGCCCGAGCCGCAGCCGGCAGGCGCCGTGGCATCGGGGCAGGCAGGGCCATCCCGGCCCCGACAGGACTGGCCACCGCACAGCCCTGCGGCTCAGCTCCCTGACGATAATTCCCCATGTGGAAGGGACCGCGGTGCCGTGGCCGTGTTGCAGGAGGGGCTGCCTGCGCTCCGAGCTGGGGTGGGAAAAGAGGAGCCGTAGTACCTTCATGTTCTATTGCTGAGAGGGGAAACCTCAGGATTTGGGGCTGCTTTTGCTCCTCTGCCTTACTTTGTGAACGAATTTGTGCTGGTTTGCCTGAGAGACAGTGGGTGTTTGCAGCATCGTTATCGCCGCTCTCTGCTCTCCGCCGTCCCCACTCCCACTCTGTGCTGAGCCGCACGTCCCTGGGCTGAGCCTACATCCATGGGCTGAGCCTACATCCATGGGCTGAGCCTACATCCATGTCGCTGAGTTCCACTGTGTCATCCACTGTGGAGGCACAGCAGGAGCCGGCCCTGCCACGGCACCTCCCTGGCTCTGCTCCCCTCCTCCCACTGCCCCCGGCATCGCCCCCGTTCGTGTTTCGCTGAGACCACACAAGTGCATTACGGCAAATTGCTCTGCCAGGAGGACTGGCAGCATCCGACCTTGCGGGCCCCTTGGCAGTAGGGATTTGCCTTTGTTTTCTGGCTTATTAACATGCTGCAAACTGATTGCAATTCTGGAATAACCCCAGTGTCCCTCTCATAGCCTTTACTGCAGCACCACGTTGGGTGGGGAGATGAATAGTTATGTTGCAGCAGAATCTTCCTTCTGTATTTATTTCCCAACACTGTCCTCAGAGGACAATAGCCGCTGCTCCTTCCTGGGGAACAGCCACAAAACATCCCTGTGTGACCCAGGCCAGGGAGTGTGACTGCATTTCTGAACCTTGCTGCTCCCCACAACACCTGTCCTGAGGCACTGTGAGGGATGAAGAGAAAAGCAGAAATCCTGGATTAAAAATCACTGCTTTAGTTTTAATGCAAATATTCTCTGTGTTACCAGCACTCAGGCTCACATTGGCTGTAACTGCTGATTTGGTCACCCAAGCCCACGTTCATCATCCAGCTTCCTTCTTTACCTCTGGTGGAAAGAAATAAGCAGCTCAACAGACTTGTGCACCCCTTTAGGGTAGGATTCAAAGCAGATTTTTTTTTTTCTGGAAACAGCCATTGCTTAGCATTTCAATATAACAGGTGTGTAAGCTTAAGCTGTTTGTCTGGACTTCTGCTGCCAAAAAGCTGAAGTTAGCTGAAATGACCCTCAACCTCCATGCATTAAATTTTCTAACAGCAATGATAGCTGGGGTCGTGCTGTAGTAACAAGCTTGAATTTTTCCTTCTTGCTTGCAGGCAACGTAATTGCCATAGAAAGGAAAAAACCCTCAGACCCCAGCTTCTCCAAGCATCTGCAGTATAAAGCTCAGGAAAGCCATTTTGTGAGGAAAATGACTGATCTGGAAAAAAAATTCCACGTGTGCAGATATGCATGGACACGTTCTCTTTAAAAAAAGTCTTTTAAGGTGCTTTCCCCTCCCCTGGAAAGTCTGTCCTTCTAGCTGGAGGTGTCTCCTTCCCAAAGGTCTCATGGAACAGATGGAACTGGGGCCATCCCCCACTAGGGATGGCAGCAGCTCTGAGAGGAGCTGCATCAGGCTCAGGGTTGGGATAACAAGTGTCTAACAGGGTCAGGGAATCTTCTAAAGCTTTTCTGTATCATTGTCCCTCGGTGTGGTTTTGGTGGTGTCCAGACAGGGCTGTGGAGACCTCGCACCCCTCACTTGAGGTGCTGCCCAAGAGCCTCCAAAGTGATCAAGGTCCTCATGAAATGTGCTTAGGTAAGGTATTTCATTATCAACTCCCCCTTAAAATATGGGTTTGCAATAAGAATCCCTTTTATCTGTTAAAATTAGTTTCTTCCAGGCGTCTGGTTTTGCTGTAAGAAAATTACATTTGTCTGAATTGCTGTTACTGGAATTGCTCAGGATAATGGCAGTATAAATTATTTGTTCTCTGTCATATTTTTTACATTGTGGATGATATGAAGGTTAAAATATAATTTAAAAAATACCAGATACAGCTTAAAAAGTAGCTGTTATTAACCAAATATTATATACCTCTTGGGTTTTTTTACCTCAACCACAGCCACTCAGTTTCCTCTTTCAACAACTGGGTGCTCAAAAAATGTTAATTTAAAATTAAAAACAAGACACAATTTTGAATGCTTGTTGCAAAACTGTCATAGGTGTCTTCCAGACACTTCTGAAGATGGTTCTGGTTCAATCATCCCTGTCTCCTCTACTTATTCTCCCTGAAAGCGTGGTGAATCAGCATTCCTGGGTGCATGAAAACCATCACCAAATGGGATTAATGGCAAAAGAAAACAGCCACAGCAGCGGTGCCTGAGCTGCAGAGGAAAACACCAGTTGTTAGTTCTGCAGGGCTTGGTTGAGTGTCTGAGATACAAATGCTGACGGTTATTTTTTGGTTTGGTTTTCTGTTTGTTAGCTTTTCTTTTGGAATGTTTCCAGTTTTTGGGAGAGCCTTGTATCCAAGCAGTTTAGCAGAGTTGGGTAAGTGTAACTCTCCTTTGGGCATTTTTGAAGTTTGTTGATGTTTGGATAAACAAAGCAATTAATCTTTGGGAGCCATAAATGGATACTAGAGTCAATTCCCATTCTTGGTACTTTCAGGAAAAATGCCCTTTATGTCAAATGGGGGCTCTGGGACAGCTCCAGCACTTCTGGCTAAAGCCAGCATCCACCTGATGAGGCACCAGCCCTGCCAAGGATGCTTCATAAATAATGTTTGCTTTGGGATATTGCAAGGAATATTTATTTTGGGAGGGGGAAAAAAATCAACTTATGCTTTCCAAAATAGTGAATCTGTACAGAAAAGATAGAAAAATAAAAGCTCCTCCAGCCTGGTTTGACAAACCACTACCCCCAGAGGGGCCAGGGGAGCTGGGCAGCTGTGCTAAGTTCACTGCCTGGATGCAGGTTGTACCTGGTGGCACTGATGTGACAGCTCAGTGATGCCACAGTGCTGCTCTGCTCATGCCTGGGGTGACACAGCTGAGCCCTGGGCAGCAGTAGCAAAATCCCAGTTGGAAAGAAATCCCAGTTTTTAAGCTCCCACACTGGAAGCACTTTGTCTGCTGCCAAAATTGGGCCAAAACAGGACACTAAGCTGAAGGTCCGTTCCTTTCACTTCCTGATTACAAGGCCTCCAAGAGACATTTATGGTACCAGTTCCAAGCTTTCCTGGTAACCATTAGAACTGTAAATTTGTTGTTTTACCCTTCTTAGCCCATTTCTGCCCACTCCTCCTTCCAGAGCAGCAGGAGCAACCCGGTCTAGTGGATGGCATCCCTTTCCATGGCAGGGGGGTTGGAAAGAGATGATCTTTAAGGACCCTTCCAACTGTGATTCTGTGTTTCTATATTTGTCTTTAAAAGTTCAGGAAAGTAAAATGTTTTGACCTGATTTATGCCAGATTCCAGGTGATTTGTGTTCTTTAATTACATCCCCCACCCCATTAACCTCCCGTGCATTAGAGCAAGCAGCCACTACAGTACCAGTGAAGATACTCCCATGAAACATTAATGAGCTGTTTTTGTATCAACCAGGCAGAGCTCGGCTGGAAATGTCGCATCCACAGCTGTTGCCTTGACTGCAGCTCACACCGTAACTGGTGGTGGCTGCATGTGCAAACACTGCCACTGGTGCACACAGATTTCCGGGGAATTACTGGGTATTTCTTGGTCTTTTGCAGGTGAGGAACCGGTTGCTGTGAGGGCTGAGTGACTGCAGTCACCACATGGCTTGTTTGCAGAACTGAGCTCTCCACCCGGCTGGGTGGGGCCCTGCTGGGAGCCTTTGCAGAGGCTTAGGGTGATTTAGGCACTCGGTTTTCTTGGGATTTCAATTAAGCTTGGAATATGGCTCCTGGGAGCCTTCACTGGGAGTTTCTAGGCCATGCCAGTGTCATGGCTCCATTGCCTCTCATTAGCAGTGGTTGCCCATGGCCAGCAAAGAGAGAGAGAGGTAAAGTATTTTGAAGTCTCAGAAGTGCAAACTGTGGTCACAACTCACTGGCAACTTCCCCTGGGAATCCGGCCCAGGGTATTTATTTAAAACAATATCAATATTTTTTAGTTGTATTATTACTGGTCTGCATATGGTTATATTGTATCTTTATATGGACACATTTTTTCATACATTATTTTAGATTTTATGTGTATATATGTATATCCCGAAGTGCCTGAACGCTGGTGTGGATTTGTCCCTTTGGAATGTACCCTGTGAAGAGGCTGGAGAGCTGAGCACTGTCAATTGTGGCAGGGCTTGGTGAGGACACTGCGCTGCCATCACTTGAAAAGCTTCTCCTACCTGGGGTCCCATCAGACCCCATGTCCTGCCAGCAGCCAGAGTCACCTGAGACAGGTTTATCTTCTCATAGCTGTTGTATTTCTTTAATAGAAGATTTAAAAAAATTAAATTACAACCATCAGTGAAAAACCCTGCAATGTTGCTGGTCTCTAAACTTTCCTCTTTTTAGAGAAGCTGGGCTGTTTTTAGATGCCCTAAGAACTGGCAACCCCAGAAAACAACTTAATTCTTGAGCTGGTTTGGGCAGTGGGGCTGATGATGGCTCTGCTTCTCCACAGCTGCCACTGTCTGTGTTTCTCTCCTGCAGGATCCCTGCTTGTTCTTCAGCCCCCAGCTGCTGGTAGGGCACAGACAGTATCACAACAGCATCTTCAAATACATCCACGCTGTGTTGGGAACTGAGCCGAGCGGGTTTTACTCCATCTGGTCCTTCCTGAGACCCCGGGATGCAGACAGCCCATCTCACCAGATCAGGGGATTTTTCACCCCGAGACCGAAGTCCAGCGACTGTTTCATAACCGTACTTCTTGTGCCGTGCCACCATCTAGTGGTAACTCAAGTCGACACTCCACATCCCAGAGGTGCAGCAGCACCGCCAGAACCCGGGTGCTGCTGGGGGCTGCAGGGATGCAAAGCGCAATTTCCTCGCCTGCGGCTGGTGGGGACACTCTGCTGACGAACCATAAAAACCAGCGGGTTAACTAGGATGAGGTTTGTGCCACACGTGCCATCCTGCTCTGCTCCTTCCTGTAATGAGTTTTTAGAAGTGCCCTTGCACTTGATGCCGTTCTGTGGCTCCATGGCCTCGGTCTCTGCTCGGCTTTGGGAAGCTGCTGATGGGGGAGGGACTGCGGAAGGGTGGGGGGGAGGGCAGGGGGAGAAAGCGGAGCCAAGTGATGCATGTGGACACATATCCACCTGCACACACGCAGCTCTCATGGGATTTCCAGGCATTCATCCCCTGGAAGGGCTCTGCAGCATTTTTTGACCCCTGTGGGCAAAGCCCAGTGTTGGGCCAGAACCCCGGGTGGGAGCCTGGAAATCATCCTGTGCCCACCTTGCTGTGGGAAAGGGCAGTCAGGTTTGCATGGCACTTAGGAAGGGCTACACTCTGCCTGGTGTAGTTGAGAATAACCTCTATAACTGCTTTCCTGGCCTGGAATTGCTCCTTGAGCTGCCTTTTTTTTTTTTTTTTTTTTAATGCACACACTGCACTGAGCTGGAGAAATGCCTGGGCTCCCCCATGGGCACCATTTATTGCCCAAATCTGAAGAATAGATACAAAGGGGATAAAAGGCTGATGTAGGCCAGGAGAGGAAGAGAAGGCTTCCTGTGAGTGTCATCTTTTGGCATTTCAGAGAAAGGGAGAAGGAGGGGTGTTGGATGTCTGACCCCACCACGGGTGTCTCTGGTGTCTGGAGTATGGACATGAGACCCTTTCCCATGACCCCTCTAAAAATCTCAAAATCTTCGGGTTGTGAAAGCAAAATGCAATTAAATATAACCCTTGTCAATACTGTATGAATTGTCACAGTAAAGGAACCCCAGGTTTGAGCTGGTCTGCTGTTTTATCAGGGCATTTAAGTAAACGACTTTTCCATATGGAAAATGCTGAGGTGGTTTGTTAGCTGATCAAAGAACATGATGGACATAAATGCACTGCATGGTGCTCACTGAATAATCATAGTAAGCAGGGATCTTTCAAATCCTGAAGCAACAAACTTCAATTAGGTGGGAGAGATTCAATTATGCTTTAAAGGGAACCTGGCTACCAGTGTGCAGGATATGGTAGGAAAATGTATGCAAAAGAATTTCATGGAAAAGATCAATTATTTTATCAATAGGACATGCCAAGTGGAATTTACTCATCAGTCCTGAACTGAGCCTTTTAAGGAGATGATACATGGACCAGGATGGATTTCGGCCTCAAGAAGGTTTAAGTGAGTTTGATTAATTTATGTGCAGTTATCAGCTGAGGTTTTGGTCCTGTGACTTCATGATATTTAGCCTTGGATAATGGATGTTGTAACAGCGATGTAGGACTTTGGCAGCAAGTGTATCCCAATCCCACTGCATTAAGATAAAGTTGTAGGAATTAAATTGGGTTTGAATCTGAAGGTGCTGGTTCTTTCTCCTCCACCATCTCTGCATAATATTAATTCAATGAAAAAAGCACAGGGAAAAGCCAAACTTTTTTGCAAAAGAACACAGACATTTGAATTTAATAAATTATAAAATTAAAGATTCTAATTTGTATATACATTTTTAATATACAAGAAATGGCTATTTATTGCAATTTCTGTTAAGGCATATGTAAGTGAATGGAAGTTGCATATAGATATTCAGATGAACATAGCTAATACTGTGCATTGTAGGTGAGTAAATAAGACATTAAATGCATTACTTAATAAAATAAAACATAAAACCCTTTGAGTACTGGTAAAGCACCGTTTCTAGAATTCTCAAAATATCTGAAAGCATTCTATGGAGATGTTGTGAGACTCTAAATATTGAATGGATATATGAATATAAAAAGTGATGCACTCATAATAGATTACAGAAATTTTTAAAGGAATGTTAGTGAAAAAAATGGCAGATGATTGGAGCCAAGGGAACCAGAATTTGTTTGGGATTTTTTTCGTGAGAGGCTATCACATGAATTTTAAGTTTAGACTAGCAGAAAAATGGCAATTAAAAAAGCTGTGTACTTGCATGGTTAGGTCACAAATGCACTGCTTCATGGGAGCACAGTGCTTTAGCTCTCAGATCTCTGAGATGGTCTTTGCAGGAATATATTTATTTATAAGCCTGCTTTAGTTTCTGGGGATTAGGTTACATTAAAATATACCACTTTGTGCTCATTATATCTCAAAATGCAGCACCTGGGCAACAGCAAACTGGTTACAGAAGGCACATTATGATGATGCTCTTGCCCAATTACAGCATTGTAGAGAAGATGAAACGGTTGTCAAAGTCCAACCAAGCAAAACAAAAAAATAAAAGACCAAATTTTCCACTACATGACATGGAACAAAGATCAGTTTGAGAGGAAACCCCCACCTGTTGCCTGAGGCTGCTTTTTGTTTGTCAACAGAGCCCTGTGTTGTGTTTTCCAGTAGGAGTGATGAACATGTTCTTAGGAAACAACCATCATGGGGAACTGCTGCAAAAAAAAACCTTCTGAAGAACTCGTGGCAGCTTGAAAAGAAGGCATCTTTCCTGGTCTGAAGAGACTTAACTTCCTCCCCCCCTCATACAGCAAGACTGTGAAGGGAAAGCAGCTGGTGGCTCTGCTCCATGAGGAGATGGACCATCATGCTCTCACTGTCTTCAGCAATCTAGACTGAAGCTGCTCCTTCAAATATTTCAGTGTTCCCCAAATAACAGCTAGAGAAATATTCAGTAGAATTAAAATGGTGAGAAACAAATCAAATTAAATCTCCAGAAAAAAGTGAGACTGAGAAGGGAGCAAGCCCTTCCTAAATGCAGATGCCACAAGGCTTTGCATCGGGTCTAATGAACACTGGACCTAATGTAGCACCAGACCAGCCCTCTGGGAGGCTGCTCCTGCTCCCTGAGGCAGCAGTTTCCAGCCTATCTGGAAAAATGCTTTTTTTGAGCTGTGGGCACTGCCTCCTGTGGTTTTTCTTCACATTGCTTGGTTGGCTAAGCCTGTTCCGAAAGCTAAGGCAGAACAGAATCTATTAGATGAGTTATCTCAGGCTTCTGGAGGTCAGAGCAATGAGTCTCCCAAGAGAAGAAGACTGGTACCGTCCAGGCAGCAAATTTCTACCTCCCCATCTGCGTAAATCCAGCCCCAACCCCTTTCTATCCTTGGGTTTGTAAGGTTTTCCCTAAGTTTCATATGCTTGGATGTGCTTCTAGGCTATGAAAAAGCTGGGGGTTGTGGCTTATTTTTATTGTCCACAGAACTAAAAGAATATTAACTTGAAGGGGAAAAGATGAGCTTTATACTAACCACATCTGTGTAAAGGAAATGTGGAAGGCAAGAAATACTATGACTACAGGCTGGGAGCCCAGATACAGCTTGTGTCTCCCATGGCACAGCAGCTGGAATGCTGTTGATTTAGACACGTCTTCCTTGCTTATAAATAGCATGGTGGGTTTTTTTTCCCTTCAGTGCTCATTTCTACATTGCTCTGTTTTGCACAGATGTGACCTGACCCTACGCTGTTACCAAAACTTGTCCTGTCTGTAGGCAACCACAGATCCCTTGGCACACAGCTCCAGCAGCCAGGCCATGGAGTGGGGCTGGGACAGGACTCTAAAGATAAGCACCCTTTGTAGGAAAACACTCAGTGTTCCAGGAGTTAAAGTCCGTGGTGGGACTCCTGCTGCTGTGCTGCCAAAACTGCAGGGCCTGAGTTTTACTTTTCAAAACCAGAACAGATTGTTGCTTGCGCTGGCTTCTGCTTCCACATCTGCTGCCACGTCTGCTTGGCCCAGGAGATGTTTCCCAGCGCTCTGAACTTTTACCAGGCCTGTTATGCTTCCCTGTCTTCATGGTCTTTGGTGTAACTCCCATCCCTGCACTACCTGAGCTGCTCCAATTGTATCACCTCGGTGCTCTGTAAGAAGGGGCACTTGATGCCAGCACACCAGCTGAAAACATTCCTTCTCTGCTCTGGCCAGTATCTCCATTTTTCTTAGACCAGGTGTTGTGCTTCAAAGACTTCTGGCCACAGTTCAGTCCAGAACAGTCCCACATCTAGGTGCTGCAAAGTCTGAGGCACCTGCAGGCTCTCACCTCCTTTCCAGCAGGAATGGCATGTTTGGAAGAGGAGACTGGGCAGCTCATTCAAATCGTGGTGGTCGAGGGCAGAAGGCAGGGTCGCAGGGAGCCACGTGTGGTTCACCTGGAAAGACCTGTGAAGCTCTTTGCCAGCAGCCAGACCAGAGAAGAGCTCTCACATTGCTAGAAACGCAGCACATTCCCAGTATTTGTGACTGTGCATACGGGCTTATTGATGGCACCACTTCAAACCAAGACTAGCTCAGGCTGCAGGATGAGATCTTATTCTCAGACTGGAAAATTCTGAACTGGGAGCCATCAGACCTACCTCCTGCTAAACAGAGGATTTCAGGGAAGCCCTGGGCTCTGCAGGAGGTTTACCAGCAAAGAGGAAACAAGTGGAAGAGTCCCAGCCAGGAAAAAAACTGCTCAGATGTCACCCACAGCAGGAACCAGTCCATGCTCCCTGTCTTGGTGGTATTAGAGCCAAGCTGAATTCATATTCTGTTCTCCAACCAGGAATTCAAAAAGACCTATGAAAACCATGATGACCCTGAGGGGAAAGGAAGTACTCAAAGGGTTGTCAGGTTATACATCTTAAAGTTTCTAGCAGACCTGGTGCTGTGAATACACGTGTGTGTGTTTGTGTAAGGGCACAGCAAACAGTTGTTCACTTCTGCACCAATAAAGCTCTCCTAAGGAAAGCAAGATAATACAAAATTATTTCCTTGGAAAAAACCTCAGCCTATGGGGGGGAAAAATAATGTTTTTCTTAACAAAGCACCAAAGAAAAGACAACAAGAATCCAGTCATCTTTAAGTTAAACAGAATGTGGGTAGAAAAAAAATCAGACCAATAAAAAAAGCACCAACCAACAACGATCACTGAGGCTGTTGCATTACAGGAATTTAAAGACTACCAAAAATATGGATAATTGTAAACAGAAAGAGTAGGATGTTGTCAGTCCAAGTTGGCCAGATCTACCCTACTAAAATGTCTTGCGTGCATCCAAAAGTTTAGGAGAATCCTTTGAAACTGTTTATGGAAGTATGTAAACTACTGTTTGCTGGTTTTTAATTTACACATAAATATAGGGCTACAGGATTTTCTATATATTATCTAACACAGACCCGGTTCAGAAAGGTACGTGAGCAAATGCTGAGCTGTGACCACAGAGGCAGCTCTGCCAAAGTCATCAAACTGAGCCTGGCACATCCTTAGGTACCTTCCTGAACTGGGCTGTGTTAGTGCCGGGGTTTATGCAATGCACAGAAGCATCACAGGATTGCTGACCACCTGCTTGTCAGTGTTAAGGGGATTTATTACAGCTTGGGACTGCTCTCCTCCATACTAAGTGTAACTCCCATTACTATTCCCAAGCGGTTTTACACAGGCATAGAAGACTTAAAAGAGCCCATAGCCAAGAAACTTGCTAACCTGGCCTAAGTATTACGGTTTGTTTGGATTCAGTGGAACACTGTGGGGATATTGCACTAATACTCTGCCGTACCCTGTACACCTAACCTAGCCATCAAACTGCTCAGGTTAGCATTTATCAAACAATCTGTCATTTCCATTTATAGTAGGCTTGAGAATTTGGCATCTCTGCCATAGCACCACTTTGATTTTTCCCCATTTTTAGTCTCTACGACACGGGCAATACTGTGATGTTTGTAACATCTCTATATTTTAGTTTATTTTCCTAAGAGTCTCTTTTTTCATTTTCTCAGCAATCAGCTCCTGAATTCTTTGATTCCTTGTCCTTTCATAAGGTATCCTCCTCCGTGTAATGATGTTGTGCTGTGGTACTTCGTTATCCAACCCATCAACTTTGTAGGGAACATCCACTGCATTGATTTCTGGGTGCTCCTCAGTTGCATTGGAAGGGGGTGCACGTGTTTTGGGAACCTGAGGAGGGCTGGTGGCAGACTGGGTGGTGGACACTCCCACGGGAGGGCTGAGGGTTGTCAGGAGCTCCTCCTCAATGACATTATTCTTATTTACATTAGCATCGGTTACATTGCCGTCCTCTGTTATGTTGCTGTACATGTTACAGGACTTGCAACAGAGCTTATTGTAACCAGGGATGGAGCAGTAACGAGAGAGAACTTCCATGCGACAAAACATTGACTTGTCTCCTTGACAATGATCTTCTGAAAGAGAAAAAGGGAACAGATAAATAAAGAGCATCTTCACATTAATCAGAAAAAGAAACACAGCTGAAGCTTTGGCAGTGGGCAGAGGGTTTGATATTTAAAGTGGGATGTGAAACTGGCAAATGAGCCTTCTATAAGCAGAAGCAGGATTAATATTAAACCTAAAACTCAGCTCACTTCAAGGGCTGCAAAAGCTGATCTGAACTGTTTGTACCGGCCCCATCCAAGCTCTAGATCATAACACTCAAATTTTTGGCCTCGCATTCTGGAAGTGCTGCCCTGAACACAGTGCAGCCACAATGAATTGCCTTCCTGTCTTGGTTGCAACTTCAAAACACACTGATAGTGCTGTGTTGTTAAAACCCAAGAAAGTAATCAGGGTAAGAAATCTATTTTTCCCCCTTCACTCCTTTTAATGTTTTTCTGCATCCTAACAGTTACAGTCAGGTGTAACTTGTATTTATCTGGAACATCTCAGGAAAGTCTTATTTTGATGTGTACCGAATTAATCCACCTCCCATTGGAGTGATATTTTCACCAGGTACCTCTACTCTCAAAACAACAGCCTTGCCTCAGCATGTCCCTTGCTCAAGAGAAAAGCAGTGCATTTATCATGAGGCTTTTCTCCCCCTCCTAGAAGGGAGCTGATATTTTTGGAACAACAAACTCCAGCACGATGGAGCCGAGCCAGTCCATTAATAATTGGGAGACCCGGCAGTAACAAGTCCCAATTTTTGTGTCACTGACAGAAAAACTGTAATAAAAAAGAAATAATGACAATCAATAAGCTTTAAGCTGCCTATAGCTGTTATGACAATTTGCACTATAAAAGAGGTGTTACAGCAGATCCTGATCTTGCTGAAATACAGGTGGCAAATTGTGGGCTGAGGCATTAAAGCTGAACTGGTCAAACAATGCTACTGCCTGAGAAATATAAATAGAAGCCTACTCAGAGGTTACTCAAGCCCTTGTGATTTCTGCTCAGAGGAGGTAGAGGACCATATGCATTGGTGGCAGATGGATGGTGAGGGGTTAGCAGGCTCCTTGGAGAGAAAGCTACCTGTCCTCTGTCCTACATACACACTCCTCAGCTCCCGTGCCTCCGGGATGAAGTAACAGAGCCAGACACTGCAGTGGAGGAAAAATCCCAACACGCAGCCCATGATGAGAGAATCCTCAAAGGAGAGGAGAGGGCTGAGGAGAAAGGCAGACTGACCAACACTTGGCATCATCAATAACAAAACATTTTCTCTGTGACCAGAGTGCTGAGACAGATGAAATCACTTCTGTCTCTCTCCCTGCTCTTACTACATTTCCACCTACTCTTACAGTAAAGGATGAGTAACTCCAATTACTCGCCTTTATTTAGAGTGCACCCGATGGCAGACAGAGTCAACCTCTTACTGGAGCTCATATTTCACCCTCCTGCTACGAGCACTGACTTGTGTCAGCAGCCTCACAGCAAAAGAGAGAAGCAGAGCAAATTCAGATACCAAGGGAACTCAGAAAGCGTAGGTGCTGCCTCTTCACTCATCCTCAGTTAACAAAACAGGGCATTGTAGGTGTTTAATTGGCAAACATATCAGTCTAAAATAAATAACTGGTGCTGATGCTTTAAAAAGCTGGTGCTGGCTGAGGAAAGTGAAAACACCTCCCTTACATTGCTATCTATACCCAGATTGTTGCATTTGCTGCAGAAAAGCAAAATTCTGGTTCCTACTTTCAAATGCACCAGTTCATTTTCCTATTTTTCAAATGCTAAACTGAAATGGTGCTGGAAATACGGAATGACTCCTTCCTTAAGAACCTAAGAATAATACTTTGGTTTTGGAGAAATTTTCAGACCAGCCTGTAAGAGCTGGAAGTGTTCATACCTGCGTGCACAGCTCCGTACAAAGGCCTGCATGTGCCTGTACAGCTTTATATATGTTTTTACATACCCCATAAGAGTCCCCTTTGAACATTTTGCCTTGTGTTGCATGACCCTTATGCATGTTCCTCCACATGGCTTGCAGAATAAAAGCCAACAGATACAACATTTAAACGTGGTTTCAACAAGGCAGGGCTGTTCTTGGCTTTGAAAGGATCACTGAAAGCACCTTTAGAAAAATGCCTTTTTTTTCCTATTAAAAATATGCAATGTCAAGCTTAAAAGTACACAGAAATAAACCTGCATTATGTAATAAGTTTAGGGACATCTGATAAGTTATATAAATAAACTCTGTAACTTCTGAATGTCAGAATGAAATTTTGATCCTCTATCCAAAGCAAAATATGCAGATTTGCTGAACTTTTATTTATTTTTACTTGCAGTATGCATGACAGACTGGAAGTATATATTCAAAACATCAGTAAGAAAAAAATAAATCAGTTTCACAGTCACTTTGGTACACATTAGTCTCATAAAAAAATATTGAAAAGCAAACTGAATTGGCACATCTTTAATATTATGTTAAATACATACAAAACACTAATAAAATATCCCTGATAAACCAAAGTGCATATAGACATAGTGCACAATGCCCAGATACCTTATTGCACCATTCTCTATAGCCACCCATCTCTTGAAACATCACTAAACATTGTCTATTTAAAGGTAACAGTCATGAATATATTTATACAGTTAAACACCAATTATTTTACATAACAGTATTCAGTGCCAGATACGTGTCTTTGCTTTTTCACTTTGTCATGTAAATTGTTAACATGTTTCAGGAAATTATCATATTAACAGCAAAATTTAAATATGTGATCACATGATAATGACAAGTTTGAAGTGCTACACTGTTGACGACCCAAAGATTCAAAAATGCCACTTTTCCAAAAAATATGATCAAAGCAATAAGGTAGTAATTTGCTCCAAGACTGCAGTTTTACAGTTGATACATTTCTACTATTGGTACTGACTGTCACAAACAGGTTTATGACTTGTGAATTCCAAATCTTCAACACAAACACGGAAGGTGAAGCACGAATGCCAGTTAAATTTCAGTAAGTCAGGCCACAATCCTGTCTTGATGAAGATATGGATATGCACTGTGCAAATTAACCTCCAATTAAATTTACTGCCTTCCAATAGTTACCATTCAAGTAAAAACACTCCATATGAAGATTAACTCAAGGTACCAGTGTACTGTTTATATTTAAAGCTGGATCTGGTAAATTAATGCCATTTACATTTCAACATTAAGGCATTTTTCTAAAATTCTTCTTCTAAGCAAAAAAAAAGCAATAAAAATTGAGGTAATTCTGTAGTAGTTCACACTGTTATGTTTGCCAGTTGACACATCTAAGAGCACACACACACATACACACACACACACAACCATACCAGTCAAGTCAGACATGCACATGGTGAAAAAAGACCAAAGATGTAATGAGTATAAACAGCTCCGTGCTGAGCAGCTGGAGACATCGTAGTCATGAAAACATCATATTGCCTCCGCCACGCTGAGAAAAACACCACCACGCAACCTTCAACATGGACCACGCCTGTTCTGCTTAGGGTTTGTTTCTAAAGTGAAAAGTACGCAAAACTGGCAAAAATTGTGCGATGGGAATAAAATGAATGCAGCTTTTCTCAAGGAAAAACACACCAAACCGCCACCGGGAGTTTGGCGAGAGCCGGCGCCGGCGGCGTAGCAGCACGGGAAGTACCGACAGAAACTCAGCTTCTGCTTCCCAGTGAGCCCTCCACGGGTCACAAACGTAAATGTGAGGGTCAGGAATAAAAAGTGAGCAGCAAGGGTGAGGAAAGCAACAGCCCCGCAAAGGAAAATGGAATGAAAAAATTCTTCCACTCATCAGACTACCCTGTCAGCGAACTGAAACCAGAGAGTTAGGAGATTTCGGGTTTTTAGATAAAGGAGAACTTTAGCACTACAAGGTGTCATTATTGTGATGTGATCACATTCACAATAAGTTCTCAGTTTTGCTATCAAACTGAACATCAGGAACCAGTAAGAGCCTTTTTTCACCATCACCAAGCAACAAGCAAACCGATCCCAGCTCCCTTTCAGAGGACTGCAACATACTGTGGAGATCCAACTTCACACATCCAACACTTCAAGACCTCCACCACCAGTGCTACGCAAGCTCCAGAGAAGAAAGACACCGAGCACCAAGTGCCTGGTGTGAAAAAACAGATTCAGCCCAAGATTTAAACTTGGCAAAGTCAAGGGAACTTTCCGCATAGAGAGAAGAAGAGAGCAAAAGGCAAAGTCCACACTCGATGTGGCATGCATTTAAGGGCAAAGGCAGAGTTATAAATGGGTCTTTTACTTGAAGATATTTTCTGGATGGGGTAGTCTGGATCAGGTCTTGACAGCCATTGTATCATGTAGGTTTTCTTTGAAGGATCAGAAACGTTTCCTTGAATAGAGGGGAAAAAAAAAAGACATAACACAACATATGTTAGACAGCATTAAATAGTTGCCCTGTCAGAAGGGGATGAGCTGAGAGAGTGAGTGGGCTCCAGTGGTGAAGGAGCCCAGGGAAGGATTATGACCAGGCTGTGTAGTTTTGGGCAAAGGGTGCTGCTGTTTGGGGAGGTTGCTACAGCTCGTGCCCAGCACTTGACAGCCAACACAAAAGACAGCCCAAAGGCCAGTTCTCCAGCAGCACTTCTCAGGGCAGTGCTACAAATGTCCTCAGAGACATGCAGTCTGGTTTAGTTATACTGCCTTGTTAAAATCGTCATGTTGGAGACCATAATTGACAGCTTGCTTCTAATTAATTAGGAACCAAAAGCTACCCTGAGCGATACATCAGGAATAAAAGAAAAATATGAATTACTTAATAATAGGAATATGTAAAATGATCTCACAGGCATCATTTGCTAACAGCTGAAAAGCTAACAAGGATAAAAGCCTTATTGTCCTGGATTAAGAAGGAAAACAATTATTTATAGGTTTAAAAAACTGAATTAGATAACCTCTGCAGATGACTTGTGTCTGACAGAATGGAAAAAAAGCCTGGAACTGTCGATGGAGATGAGGAAAGCAAAGAGGCATCTTTGTACATGATGCCCTTGCTTAGCCACAACCCAGCAGCCTCCTGCCAAGCCCTGCAGGTCTCAGGGGTGCAGGGCTGTTCTTGGGCAGTGCTCCTCACCCAGGGCAGCTCTTGGCTGCTGGCAGATCCAGCCATCCCCACTGTACCAGGGTCTGCCCCAGACTCTCATGCTGTTTTGGAGCAAGTGCTGCTCCCCAGCAGAAGAGATTGACCACAGGCCCAAGAATCCCACTGCCCACAGAACAGCTCTAAATTTGGAAAATCTGCTCAAAACAGGGATTGTGGAGAACTGCCACCCCAGGCAGACGCAGCACACCAGCATAAATTCAATGAAGGCGTTGCAAATAAATAAATTAATACTTTCTCAACAAGTACCATACAGTATAGAAGACAAGCACTTACTTGGGCACGGAGGTAGTCTGCAAATCCTTACGTTCTCTGGTTTATTCTCCTTGCACAGGCCAATAGCGTTGTCCCTGGTCCGGCACAGCACCGGGCGATCCTGTGTGCCATTGCCACAGCTGACAGAGCACTGGAAGGACATGCAGCAGTTAGACCCCAGTTCCACTCCTTTGGAAACAATGGATTAGAAATTAGCTTCTGAACTGCCCTTGGTTTGAGCTGACAGGGTGCGTTATTTGAACCACTGCGGTACCCACGGTAACCAAGCAAGAGGAAGAACCACTCACTGCTTTTTGTGGTGCACCAGTGACTGAGAAACACTGCAAGAATGGTCTGAGCAATAAACAAACAACTGTAAACCTGAGGCATCTATTCACAGAGGCATCCATTCACAGCGCCAGGGATGGCATTGCTTGTCAGAAATTATTTGCTTGAGACCTCCAGGCAGAGACTGACCTGTGACCAGGGTCCTATTCTCCACTGTGCAGGGCACAGCTCCCGGTTGCAGGGCCTCCTGCCCTCGGGGCGGTCGTTGTTGCAGTACTTGGTGTGAACAGAGCGGTTTGTGTTGTCGTGGAGGGGCTGGATGCATCGCACGGATCGCACCTGATACCCTGTTTTCCCACAGGTTTTGCTGCAAGGCTCCCATTCTCCTGTAACCCATCTGGGTTGGTGAAAAGAGAGGAAGGTGAGTAAAATTCCCTCCTAAATTAAGTGAGCTCAGACTGTCGATCTCTAACTCCGTAACACAGGTTCAACACGATGTTAACACTAGTTCTGATACAGAAAAAGAAGATATGAAAAACCATAAGCAGTTATAGTGAGGGTTATTTGAACATGCACCTGAAATATCATTAAGATGACACAGATCTTTAATTTTAATTGTTCCCATTATTTCTGAGATGAGCATTATTCTTACTTTGCCACATTTGCTTTGACTTTAAGCTGGCTTTTACAAGACTGCACATAAAAATATGGTAGCTTTTATGTCAAGAGCAGCCACCCAAGGGTGCTGCTGAGCTTCCCAGGTCTTGGTGCATGAGATGTGCCTTGTCTCGTAATGTAGCATTCACCAGCCACCCCCACAGCTGGTTCCCATAGGAGTGAAGCCAAAACATCTGGACTAGAAATGCAGTTCCAGCCTGGCCCATATCTGGGCACTCCATGGAAGACACCCTTGGTCATGTTAGGCACCATCAGCTGAAGCACTGTCAAACCCAGCTACTACCCAGTGCTGTGTGTGCTGAGCTTGGGCAAATCGGGGTCTTCAGCATCATAAATGTTTGGTTTTGGGGAAGCCAACACTCCACTGAAAACCGTAGTGTCCGAGTTCATAATGTGCAAATCAATTTGGCCACTGAAAAATGAAACCTATGGTCTGTAATGTGGTGTATTTCAAAACATCGCTGATCACCCAAACCAGGTCATGAATTACAGCTACAAATTGTAGGGAACTTAGGGGACTTAGAGCAACAGGGACAGACAGGACCAGAGGACATTTACATAGAGTGCTGAAAGCTTGGTTATAATTAAGAAGGTATACAGCAGTCTATAAATATTTACAGAGTGCAGAGATCTGCCAGATGGAAATATTGTTCCATGTAAACAGTATTCATGGGATAAACTTAAACAAAAAACATACACAGTCTGATGAAACACCTTGAGTTTGAAGGAATTGTCCTACAGTACTCATAAAATCCTGGGTTTAGAAATAGTCAGGAAATAGCATGGGCACCAGGCACTGCGCTACAGGCTGCAATTAAACAAAAAGTAACTATTTCACCCAACTTTCTCTTTGTAACCTACGGAAATTACCCAGCTGTGGAGAAAAGTGAGTGCTGTGGAGCACAAAGCCATGAATCCTGAGGTGACTTCTGATACAAAGATGAGTTTTTCCCAGTGGTGAAGAAGCAGCATATTAGTGTAGTGGGTGTCACAGAGCTTCATAAAACCCCTTAAATAATTGCCTCTCCTATGTACAAGAGCAAAATGCTCCGATGACTTTCTATGGAAACAGAGGTGACTGAAACTTCAGGGATCCAAGTACAATTTAGGATCCTATTGAGTCTTTGTGGTACCAAAGTCCAATTATATTTGCAGCTGAAAGGAGAATACAGTCCTTTCCAGAGAGCCTGAGATAGAGTTAGGTCATTACTTTGGTTTTCCAGTAAATAAATGTTAAACCCTGACCATGCTGAGTTTATGGGGCACAGTTTCTTGCCTTTTCTCTTTCAAATATTTTTTTTGAAAGGAAGTTAGGAAATATTGTGTGGTATGTTCTATTTATTTGCTGTGATTCCTGGAATCTATAGTTGGTCCCCAGAGATAAAAGCTGGGATCAACATACTCCTTTCTTGTTGCAGTAGCAGCACAAGGAATATATGAGTCCTACATGTGGCAGGAATAACCTGCTGCCAGTCAAAAAAATCACCTGTAAAATGTGCATTAAAATATTTATAACACTTGACTATGCAGAGCAAAGATGAAGGTAATAACAGGCATATCATGCTGTAGGAGGGTAGCCAGAGAAATTTAACAGGTCAAATATTTTTCATGCATTTAAATGTCAAAAAAATATGAACTTTAGGAAGATTTGGATTTGAAAGTCTGGATGACATTGGTTTCCTTATGTAGCACTCTGTACATTTCTTCTGACACAGTTAATTCACAGTGTGTAAAATCAGCTGAATTTGTGTCTATTTTGTACTAACTCAAGATGGCCTGAACACAAACGTCTGGATCAAGGCAGCGCTTCTTTTCTAATCCAACTGATGTCATAAGTAATAGGACCCAGCAGTCCCAGAAACAGTATTTCTATGAGCTGAATACACAAGTGCTGGGTGAGTGTGATGCCTCCTGCCCCTCCAGCAGGGAGCAGTGCTGTGGGCAGGGATGCTTACATGGGCTGGGAGCACTCCTGGAGGTTGCACACCCTGCGGATGGGCTTGGGCTTTTGGATCACCTCGCAGAAACTCCGATGAACCATCTTGTGGTCCGTCTTCCTCCGGCAGCCGTACTTGGTGAACTGGTAGCCTGGAGAAAGACACTCCTCTTATTCTCAGTACTGGTGAATCTCACAGAGGACTCACATTTCAAACAAACTGCACACACGCTGTCAGAGGTCGCAGTAGGAGCCGCGCGCGACCAAAGGAACTCTAAACCGCACCAAATTAACACGTATTCGTGAGAATTGAACACCCAGAATTGCTCACCCCCTTTATTTTTTTTACCACAGGCTTTAATGAGAAGAACAACAAGATTTAACATTTCAAAAACATTCTGCACATCTGCCCAGCCACCGTCCAGCACTGCAGCCTGACCTGGGGAACAGCATCGGGGTTCGCATCTGGCCCCAAAAGCAGGAGTCTGACCTTGCAAGGTCCTTGCCACAGGATGTGCATTTACAAAGGGCTGCCCCATGGCATCTTGAGGTTTGTCACCTTCACAGCTCGGAGACTCTCATCCAAATCTTGGACATTTGTCCAATTTTTCAGTTTCATAAGCATAAATCAGACATGAGCCAGCCCAGAACTGCCCCCAAACTATTTAAGTCAGATTTTGACTCCATTTGCTGTTTATATATCTATTACGTAACTTAAATAAAACCCCTCCTACACTCCTGTTCTCCCCAGGGTCTTGTGGCAATGAATCAATTTTAAATGGTCTGGGGTCTTGTTTTTACCTCCTCCACAAGGTTTTGAACACTGGGACCATTTCTTCAAAGCCCATTCATATGACACTGAGTCCTCTTCCAAAACATTATTGTTATCTACATTCAAGGAATCTTCATGGATCATGTACTTGTAAGTCAGAGATATCTTGGCACCACCGTGAGGAATCACCTAGTAAGCAAACCAGAGGTAAGGAAAAAAGATACGAAAAACTGATACCAGAAGCTCTGTGAGATGACATGAAATAGGGACCATCATGGCTCAAATATAAAAACATCCCCAGAGGGATTTAAACCTTCTAGCTGCACTCAACAGATTTTTTTTCCCTGATGAAATAGTATATCCTTATAACACAGAGTTTCTAAACTGCATATTAAGAAAGACTGTTGTTGATTTAGACTTATTTTTCTTGCCAGCATTGGACTGGCTTCACGATACTAAATTTTTTCCATATCCCATCATAAAGGAAGAAAATTTTGTGCTAAAACGATAATGGATAGTTCCACTAAAAGACAAAGCAAATTCAACTGCAGAGATAACTGAAAGCAGCAAAGAAAACTGCTTATATTTCTGATAAAACACAAATATTCTTATGATAACTCTGATATTTCGGCAAAGCTTGTTACTTAATCTTGACAGAAATATAAACTATTTAGAAAGAGTTTTTGTTATCACACTGCACTAAGACAAATGCAAGAAAACAGAACACAATGAGAATAAACTGAAAAATATTGGTCCTTTGGAAACATAATATTTATTCCTCCTTTGGAGTTCAGCTGGTGTAGATCAACACATTACAGCTGTTTTCAGAGGTATTCTGGACCAACTTATCCCTACTCCTTTAAGTCTATCATTTGCTGGTTTGCAATGAAAAAAGTATAGTTGGGTGGTTTTGGGAACTGTGGAACTGGCTGTGCCCTGACAAAGGGAGCCTGGAAGCACAAGACTCCTGCGTCTGCCTTTGCAGGATATATTTCCAGAACATGGATGGCAAAAGGATCTATTAGATCAAGCTGACATGAACCACTTTGACCTTTTTTAACTTATGCTCTCATGTCAGATGTGAGAAGTAAGCTGCAGAGTCTCTCCACAGTGGCTGACTGCTAGGCCGTCCGCAGGAAATAATCAGGAGAGCTGGTTGCTCAACACTTAAGGCTGAGTTATAACAACTCTTGCACAGAGCAATGAATTAGGAGAAAGGAATTAAAATACATCTTCTATTGTCTTATAACTGAAGCAGATGTCTTCTTGTAACTCACAAGAGGAATCTAAATTATATGATAGCCCATTATGGCTCTGTAACCCTGACACTGTGTTCTGTGGGAGATGGTTTTCGTTTGACTTACCAGAATAACTATCCCATTACGCAGCGGTCCCATGGTCTGCACCGTTTCTCTGTCATCGTCATTCCGATATTCCCACTCCACACCCATGTCAATAAATACTTTGGAGTCTGGCACATAGTTGTCTTCACTAAGAATGAATTTCCCCGTCTCACGGTTTTTAATAGCTAGGAACAACACAAGAGAAGTGAATACGAGAGGTTTGCTTCTCATCTCCGGTTTTGTTCTGCTCCTGTCCCAGTGGAAGAAGCAGAAAAGGCCAGTCTGAATTTTCCTCTGTTCTCTCACAGGTTTGGAACGACTTTTTCAGGTGTCTCATTGAACTGCCAATGCTTTTCTGCTCAGCTCCAGAAACATCAATTGTCCTTTTTTTTTCTCTTTTTCATTGCCTGCCTTGCCAGAGAAATGAGGCCAGCTCGGCTGCACCGCGGGGGTCCAGCTGCCTTCTCCCAGCTAACAACTTCTAAATCCACTGGCCAAATCCGAGCCAATTTGAGAGCTGGTGGGGGTCCCAGGGCTATTCAGCTCTTTCATATGTTGTAAGGCAGCTCAGGAGGCTGTTACTGCTCCATCAGAGAAAGGCTACTGGGCTAACCCCCAGCAGGTCCCCACAGCAAGAGAGAGACACTTAGAAACAGTATTAATTCTCCTGCTCAGATCCAGTCCTGACACAGACACAGCCCTGTTAAGCTCCTGCTGCTTTGCAGGCGCCTGCCACTGCACACAGCGCCTGGTTCCTCTGCTCCAGATCCCATCAGTGCTCCATCCTTCACCTGGAGAGACTTCAGCCACTTTTGTATTAGGACAGGTTTTCAGCTGAGATGGAAAATTTGCCCTTCTCGTTAGCAGAAGCAGGGACTGTTTGTTATTTAACACCAGATTTTAACTCCATTTTCTCTCAAGCAGCCATCTGAGCATCCTGGTCCCTCAGCTCTGGCCTCAGCAGTGAGTGAGCTGTTCATGTCCCTGCACAGCACTTACCCCACACGACAGAACTTTGTCTGAACTTGCAGCAAGGGAAGCATTCACTGGTGAGAAGTTGGGATGTCTCACGATACAATTAGCAGACCATTCGCTGTGAATCTACCTCCAAGTAGTGGCAGCCTACTAGACACTGCTTCCCATTGATTACAGGGCAGGGGAGGAGCAGATTTCAATTACCTCCTAAGATGCTGCATTGATTTGGCAACCTCGTGTCAATACTGTTAGCAACGGGGCAGAATCTGGAACGGATTTGGATGTAGCTGGGAAAGACTGAAGATGGGTAGCACATTGTGAAAGATGCACACAAAGACCATGGAATCATAGAATGGTTTGGTTTGAAAGGGATCTTAAAGATCATCTAGCTCCAACTCCCATAGCATGATGCATTGCACCCCATGAAATAATTTAATGCCTCTTCTAGCAGCTTTCACACATGCACATCCCAACACAGAGATCTGAGACACCAGGGAACACAGCACAGGGAAATCAAGTTGCCAAACAAGTTTCCTAATTTACCATGCTTGAAGAAGGTACGTGGTGTGGGAGGATAATGGGTAAACAAATGCATAAACACATTGTCAGGCTCCAAAGACAAAAATAAACAGTAGAAAAAATTATTCTGACTGAAAATTTTCCTACTTGTTACTTACCAAGATTATGAGTGGTGGCATCTGTTTCCTGTATAAGTAAATGTCTTGCACCAGCAGGAATTTCAAACATCTTAATGTGTCCTATATTGCAGTATTCAAAAATATAGTAATGGGTTAGTATGCCACAAACAGGACGGGTCTGTCTTAGGTTTTTAAATAAATCTTATTTTCTGAAAGCAGGGTGTATTACAACAAGCTAATCCAGCATCATTCCCATCCCTATTTCCACGCCAGGTGATGGAACATAACAGGGACAAAGGGCTTTGGGGCAGAAGAAGGATGCCTTTAAATGTCATCAACAGACTTTGCTTCAGACTAAGATGGGCTTTGAGTGCCTTATGCACCCCCAGATACCAGGCAATCTGCTGTCTGATAGTGAGTGATGATGACATATTACTGCAGCACTCCAGTGACTTGGACAGAGCAGGTGAGTGACATCAGCAGCACAAGAAAGTCCACAGCTCTCCAACAAGGAGCAGAGAAACCCTCCTCTGGGCACGCACAGGCTCCCACAGCTTTATCTGATCACTGGACAGAAGCCTTATTTTCAAATTCTAGACACATCTGGACACATATTGTTTATTGGAATTAATGGTGCTGCAAACAGTTTGTAATTTTCCTGGTACTTTCCATGAGACAGAAGAGATCAAGCAAAAATACCCTGAATTCCCCAGGACAAACCACGCTGAATGCACTGACCTTGTTTCTTTGGTACTCTTGAAAATGTTCTTTTCACCACTTTGCAGTGGGTATTATCTCCTCCACAAACACCACACTTATCTTCCTGCTTCGTGGAACCTATGACCCTGTCACACCCAACTTTCTGTGCACAAAAGAGAGAAAGAGTCATTCTTATTTATCCACTCTTCAAATGAGCCTTCACTTCATATATCAAACCCCAGACTTCTGCATCAGTAAAGCAGTACACCTGGTAGTATTTTCCTGCAAGATCAACACCTAACCAGATTTTAATAATTCCAGTTCCTATAAAAGCTGTCAATCGGGTGATTATATTTTCATATTATGGTTCACAGTGGTCCTCTTACTGAAGGAACAGTTGAGGAAAAGCTCTTAAGCCTCAGCTTATCTTCAGGCAGCTGCTTAAATTCCAGGAGGATCAATGCATCTATACGAGGATAAGAACCTCCCCCAGTGCTTTGATAGTCAGAGACTCTAATTCCATTGAAAGATGACCTGCAGCAGATCCTGACTTAGAGGAACTGTCATTGATTTTTTAAAAATAGCATGATCAAATACAGAGAGAATGCACATCAGCCACATCCTAACACCACTTTCCTTGAAAGCTGCTGCGTGTTCCTATTTCATTGTACATTCCACCCCCACTAAACCTCAGCAGGAAAAGCTTCCCTTGAAAGCCAATTGTAATAGTTCATCTCAAAATGCTGCATGAAATATTACTTGTGTAGGTAGGTGCTTTTGGAACTGAGTCACAGGCATGGCAACTGTGAATATCACACATAATATTGTGACAATAATCCTAATGAAATCTCCTTATTGCCTGAAGCGTTATTATACTTTGCCATTCTTGGAGAGAAGCACTCGAGGTACATTTTAATTGTTGTCACAACAGTGAGCTCTGAAAGGAGCCATCAAACACTCACCAAGCAGTCTCCCCTCACACAGATGCTGTAAGCATCCTTGTAGGAGCAGCGGGTCCCATCGTGTACCATCCTTTTCATGTACACCACATCCCCTGTCTCCTTTGATTCACAATACAGGTGGCACCTCTCCTTAGCTGAAAAAACAAGTAAAATTGTGAGTGTTCATCTCCCACAGTTTAATAGCTGACATTGTGAAGAGCACTTTCAGTAGTGTTAGCTCTCTCTTCTTCCTTGCACACGAAATGTGGTACCCCAGAAATTATCGATGCTTGTCCCCTTTCAAAGGCTCTGTGATCATTTGGAAACTGCTGAATCCTAAAACACCTGTGTGTTACCATTAGGAGACAGACTTAAAAACAACAGATCATTGACTTAGATGGGGGGATCTATTTAATCCTTCAAAGATGATCCAGTCTGGCCGAGGATTCCTCAGTCTGCTGCACAAGTACCTGTGAGATATGCAAGTTTCTCCTGCACTGCACTTAAATCTGAAAAAAAGCCAAAGCAACTTTGCCATTATAAGCAGCTGTTTGACACTGAATGAACCTGGCATCCAAAATTTCTTCAGAAACAGCTGAGCCATAGCATTTCCTCCTAGTCATGAAGTTAATTTTTCCTCATGGTTGTACTTGTATTTATGATAATTTAAATCATTAAACAAGATGAGATGTCAAAAAGAAACTATTTTTTACTGCTAACACATGCACAAACAGCCAGACAAGTGGTATTTTCTCTAATCTGTTCCAAAGAGCTGAGAACAAAAAACAAAGCTGAAAATGGCTAGTCAGTGGCTAAATAAAGTTTTATTCCAATACTGTATTTCATTTTATCCATTTCTCTTGCTGTCCTCAGCCCAGTAATAGGATTCTATGCTTTCTTTGGCACTGAAGAGCAGATGGTCTTTCTGTTAGATGAAACAAATAGAGATTCTGCTATTTTAGCATGATTAAAAGTTGGGACATTTTTCCCACCATTTAAACCAATAATGACCCTTCCATTATAGCAGTTCAATTGATATAAATCTTCACAGGCCCTTTGCGTTCTTCCCCCATACAGTTCCATGGCCTCTGCCCTCTTTTTATAAAGTCCTTGTTATTGCTGTTGATGTCCTCAAGGCCACTGGGTATTGGTACATCAGAGACCTTTGTTACTGCTCCCAAATAATGCAGAGATGTCACGCTAAGAGTGTAGGGTCCAGTCTATTGAAACAGGTACTTTACGTTTTTTGTGCAAATCCTTAATAGGCGACTATTAAGATCATAATGATGGCAGACCTAATGTATTTGCATATATTAGAAATATTAAATTATGCACAAGACATAGATGTGTTCACACCACCCCCCTGGGTATGTTCCCACCCCCACCCCATACATAGCACGCATTCACTGCACGCGATTCAGTGAAAATATCAGCAGGTCTGACTGGGTGCCAACAGCTCTGTACAAGGGCTCTATTTTAGAGATGGTTCTGTTCCCACTGCTCCATGGGAACAATAAATGTGCAAGTGCTGTTAAATTGGACCCTGTTAATTGCAAAGAATTGTTTTCTTCCTATTCACTGGTGTTGGGCATAGTAGAGGTGCAGGAGCACGGATGTGATGTGTGCCTGTCCATTCCCTGCTCCCCATGAGCTTCCTTCTCATTTAATTGAGGCTGGGAGCTAATAGCCAATGTCACACTCTGCTGCCCTGGCAGATGCACGACACAGGGGTCTGTGAGCACAGCAGGGGCGAGGAGATGGGGTGCTCAGAGGGCTTGGAGCAGGAGACAGGCCATGGCACAACAGGGCATTGGGATGCTCGAGCACACACTGGGGTGTATCCCAGCTCAGCTTTTCTCTGCCCGCAGCATGAGGTGCTCCTCTCTGTTCCTGTCCCATACACAATGTGCCAGACACGTCCAGCTGAGCCGTGTGTGAAATGTATGGATTTATGTCACTTCTGAGCCACGACTGCACAAAGTATGTCACTGATATGCCTTATCTTTACAAAAGGGAGTTTTAAATAGATTGGAGTTCAAGCGTAAGCCACCCTCTGGCCTTGCTTTCACACAAAAGCTGTTCCCTTTAATAACCCTGCACAGGTAAATGTAACTCTCAAGGTGTGTGCAGTCATACCACAGATATATGGGAAACCAGTGGTGCCCAGGGATCAGTGCTCAGACATCAATGAGCTGATTTCTGACCCAGAAGCCATTGAATCTAATAGAAAAAAAATCTGATTAGCTTCAGTGGTCTTTGCAGCAGACTGCTCCAAAGCCTAAAGCAGAAGCAAAGGTCCTACAGGCCACAGCATTCATCCCCTCACCCTGTGCCAGCAAAGCTATTCCATGAAATTAAGCTGTGAGGCTGTGTCTGTGCCTTTGAAAATCCCAAACTGACCAAGATGGCATGAAAAGAATGAGGGAACCCTGAGAACTGTTTGGGAAGAAAGTCAGGCAAAGTAATTGCAAGGAATTTGCTATTAATTTCTGGCAAAGTATCCTCTCACTGGAATGCAAAATGATTCACCCAAAGTGACCCTTCCCCTCCCAGCAATGGGTGCTGGGCTGAGGGCAGGGTGGGTGCCCAGTACCTGCCCCTTGCTAGGGCGACCCTGCCCTCATGGCTTGTCATTCAAGTGAAGCGATACAGTTTAAAAACATGTTCAACGAGCTGAGACTCATTGCCCTCCGCCTTTTTGTTTGGTAAAACATCTTCTCAGTGTATTTTCTGGCAGTAGCAGACGTGGCAGTAGCACAGCAACAGCCCTCGTGGCCCAAATCAACCAGCTGCACTTCCACTGAAGTTAAGCCGAGGCATTAACAGGAACATTTTTGTCCTAAGAGGTGATCTCTGCTGAGGTGCCAGAACACCAGCCTGACCATGCTGGTTGAGACCCAGCACCCATCCAACCCAACACCTGCCTCCAACAGTGCCAGCAGTATTTTTGCAGGAAGATTTAAGAACAAACTGGATACTCTTCTCAGAATATTCTCCAAGTTCTTTTTAAATTGCAGGTTGGGGACTTCTGAAGTCATGGCAGGAACTTGGTGTTTAATAGCTCTTAATGAATTGTAGAACTGTCAAGAATTTTTTCTAAATCATTTTTAAAACTTTCTGGCATCTGCAAGTTCCTGTGACAGTGAATTCCAGGATAATTAGATACTGTGTGGAAAAGTACTTCCTCTTATTTGTTTTAAATCTGCCACCTGATAATTTTATTTGATGTTCCCAGGCTTGGGAACATTATAATCATTCTGTGTTCAGTCCCTTAGTGCCACTCACAAATCTGTAACTTTATCTTTTTAATCTAAATCCTTGCTTTTTCAGGGTGGGAAGTCCTGGTTTATCCAAACTCTCCTCATCCAGAAATCATTGTTTATGTTTGATTTATTATGGCCTTTCTGAGTTCAACTGTAGGTTTTTTAGCAACATGGGCAGCAGTGAGATGGGCACAACCTGAGCTGCTCCAGCCAAATATTTAAAATGCAGACACACCGTGCAGGTATTCAGGGGCAGATCAGTGTTCTCCATCCCTCTCTTGACAGTCACTGAACCGATGTTTTCCTAAAGCTATTCCCAAGTCCCAGGCTTCCTGTTCAGAGCCCACCTTGTCTATAGACCCATACAGACACACACCCCAATTTTTACCCCTGTATCCGTTACTAGAATTCATTAATACCAAACTTCTTTTGCCGTCTTCAGTCACTTTGTGTCACAAGGTCCTTCTGCAGCTCTCACAGTGCCCTGCCCTAGTTTAATTAGCTCAGTAATTTTGTAACCTGAGTAGACTTTGTCACCTGATTTATTCCCTTTCCCTCCTCTCTGCCATGTCCAGCAGCAGCCATGCTGCCAGCACCCGTCTTTGTGGACACATCCTCCCATGCAAAACCATTCCCTTTTGTCTCGTGATGACTCAATTTAAGAGCTCTCATTGGAGAACAGAGTCCAAAGTTTCTGAAAATCCAAGTACATTGTATGAATTGGATCACTCATACATACACTGATACTCTGATCCCTCCAAACAACTCGTAACAGATTTGGGAGGCATCATTTCCCTAGAAGAAGTTTTACCTCTCCCTATATGGTTTTAATTGATATTTTCAACCGATTTTAGTTTTCATAAGAAAAGGGGCTACTCACCATCGACATGTTCATAGGGGAGCCAGTGGTGTTTCGTGTTCTGGTACTCAAAGTAGGGGTCCCACTGCCTGCATTGCTCCTCTCTGAAATCCTCAAAGTCCTTGGGACAGTCCTGTGTGTTGCACAGCTGGAACTCGTAGCTCGGCCCCACACACGTGCGACCTCCGTTGGCAGGACTGTGGTGGGGAGAGAAACCCACTGTTAGTTTTGCCATTAATGGATGAATTGAGTGTCTATCAAATCTTTTGAGGAGCAGTTTAATTCCCAGTCGTGTCAGTAGGCACTTGGAGAAACCAGTGCTGTATTTCTGATATGGAAAAAATATATTTCCCCTTCAAAACCCACTGTCACCATTTAGCTCTTAAAAACCAATTTCTGCAAGCAGAGGCTCAAACCACTTGATAACAGCAAGAAAAGCCATTTTCTTGGTGTAGCCAGGAAAAAGAAGCACAAGCAGATGAAGCAAGTCATCCACATTCACCCCTAAGCCAGCAGCACACCCAGCACAGCCCAGCTTTGTGCTGTGTCCCCAGGCAGATGTGCCCCAGGTCACTCTCACATCCAGCAGAGCTCAGGAGCTGCAGCTGGGTTTGCACCCTCTTCCAGAAAACACAGAAAACATTTTCAATAGTGCATTGGGCTTTTCCTACATGAAAATAGATTTTACAACTAAATCTGTGCCCGCAGTTATAAAGGTCACTTTCGTGTTGCCAATGTAATAAAGGCTGAAATGAGAACTGCCAAATTTTTTCTTAACAGAACAATTTCCATTGGAAAATGCTGCATCATAAAACTTGATTTGTTTTAAAAAATCAATGATAAGATGATTTTTAACACTAGTCAAGTTCAATTGCTTTATCAACACAAACTAAGGAATTCAATGTTAAAAATATTCTGTCTGGTAAAATAATTTAATTCTGACAATTGTTTCAGTTCTTGCTGTTAGGATCTTGACATTTTATGTTACCACACTAAGATAGCAATAATTATACAGGTCATATTATTTGTATATACCAATCTTTATTCAATATACTTTACTTGCAGTATTACTGAAATTGAATCATTCTGAGTTATCTAGATGGCTCATATGTAAGTTATTGAAGCAAAACCATTCAAAATTCCTAAAATTAACTTTGGAGAAGGTTCTGATCTCCAGAACTTTGTTCCAACTTGGAACGAAAACCGTTTGAAAATATTTTAAGACCTTCTTGTTGAAATATCCTAAAAAGTGGATTAAAGAAAACTTTTTTAAAAGGTTTTAAAAAAAATCCAGCAAATCCTTGCCGTCATTTCATGCTCACATATTGAAACAAGACATATATAGGGCCCTAAACTTTTACTTATGTTTTACACAGTAGTGTATTAGCACTTTCAAGATCCCTGTAATGGCAGAACTGCATAAAGGACGGATAAACTGAGAAATAAAGATGATTCATGGCTTGCTAAGGGCCAAAAGTAGAACTTCTGATAGGTCAGATTTAACAAGCACCACTCAACACCCTTTACTGCACTGCTGCACTGGTAATGTAGCAAGGATTCTCACCACTCAGTCACTGCACATCAGGAAGGCACGAGGGGGGTGTGCACTTACTGCGGGTTGTCACACTGCCGTGTCCTGTACTTCACCCCGGTGCCACAGGTGCGAGAACAAGAGCCAAACTTACTCCATGCCCCCCAGTGTCCATCCTGCTTCAGGATGTCTGGTGTGAGCCAGATGCAGTGACCTTTAAAGCAGTGCTGAAAGAGAAAATCAGACGTCAAAACGATTAGACGATTAAATTATGAGAGAAGCTGTGGTACTGCTGATTTGATTTTAGGCACAAACTCTGGATTTTTTTCATCTTTCCAGCAGAAAGTAGGAAGACTCACTGTTAGATCATGCCCATGATCCCAAACTCATTCAGGTTTTATAAACTTCCATGTCCAGTATGCACATATGTGTGTGCAGGATTCAAGCTTACCAATTGCATTAAACTGCTCTTAGTGTTACATTCCCTCATCACCTGCCTGCAGTGGGGATTTCAACAGAACTAATAGAGACTCTTTTAAGGGAAATGGCAGAATCCCAAATCTGGGAGGCTAGCA
>NW_016690324.1:1057366-1078133 GCF_001604755.1 Lepidothrix coronata | reverse complement strand
ACATTCTGCCTCTGCCATTGCATGCAGCCTCTCCAGGCAGCACCGGCAAGAGCTCTGGCCACGGCACCATCCTGCCCTGCTGCTCCCAACTCCATGTACATATTCCTGCAATAAATGTCATCAGTGAAGTGGCATGAAATTAAAGCCAGCACACATTTTAGACATTAGTGGTATTAAATAAAAAACTCTTGTGGTCTCCCTGGAGATCTCATAGTAAACCTGGGCAAAAAATCAGAAGCATTCTTTAGGGAGCAGCCCTGGACAGCACCAGTGCAGCACAGTCCATCACACCCTACCACACTTTCTTTTACCTGGTTTTTAATACACTTATTCTACAGTAGTTGAAGCAGAATTTGCTACATTCCCCAAACCTATAAGGTATGTATACATTTTTAAGAGCTTTTACAGCTCCAGTACTGATCACTACTGCCTCCCCTGTTAAAGAAACCTGTCAGTGCCTTTCCACCAATTTCTCCGGTCCCTAATCAAGGAATTTTTTCTCAGCTGAAGTCAGAGAGAATTCTTCTCAAGGATCACAGGTTCTGGCCCTTTCTAGTACTATTTCTGCTTTCATAAAAGTTTACTGATGAAGTGTGGGTGCTGGAAAATATATTCCAGTCCAAGAAACGACTTTGCATGAGACTGCCGCAGTTTGTCTGCGTTAACAGTTACTGTCGGGATGAGAGCTCTGGCTCAGGAGCACAGATGGCTGCAACAACAAGTGAAATCAGTCACTTACTTTCCTTAACATTCAAGTCAACAACAACATTTTACACAGCTTAACAAGCCCTGGAACGCAGGAATTTGGCAGGCTGCACAAGCCAAGCATATGGCTAAATGCAGGCTGCCAGCAAAAACAAAATCAGAAGATATATAACAGGAGAGCGTTCTTCAGCATAGAGCGATTAGTGATCTGGAAGGCAAATTTAAAAGTGATGGATAGGCATTAATAATGCTGAATTTAAAGAGAGAATCATTAGTAAAGTGGTGACAAGGCACAGCTTACTGATTCGCTAATCTGCTCAGTGACTGGCTCTTTATTCATGCAATTTATTTTGGTGCTGATTTGGTTGGACAAGGAGTAGAAGAGATAGTAGAAATTAGATTTCCACTTTTTTTTTCTTTCCCATATCTTCAGATATTCAAAGTCAAAACCTATGAAATAGATAAGTTACCACAAAGCCAATTACACCAATCCTGCTCCAGAGCTGTAATGGGCAGATTTTTCTTAGCTGTTTGACAGAACAAGAGATAATTCAGCAAAGCATGAAAGAAATGCAAAATGCTAATATGTCCTTTGCTTTTTTTGGTTTTGAAGCTTAGAACTGTACCCTTCAGGGACTGTTTACTTATGGCTTTAGAGAGGTTTGTTTGAACGAACAGTTTGATTCGTGGGGCCCCATGAAGCCATGGGACCATTCCGAGATGTGGGGGAAACTGGCAGGGCATCAGCTTGTCAATACAAATTTCAGCTGGGCTTGGAAGCAGATGTGAAGTGACAGCTCCTGATCTGTGCTTGCTCACATGTCCCCTTATCACGGTGTAAGTTCCACAGCAGTCAGCAAATCCATTTCAAGAACCATATAGCCTATGTTCATTATATGATGATCCAGAATCCTGTGCTTTGACTCATGCAGGAGACATTGAGTTTCCCAATCTCTTTTCCCTGTTTTAGCCAAGAATAGCGGGATGTGAGTTTATAACCACCACCAATAAACCCCCTATCTGAGACTGGGACTGGTCCCTGAACTGGAAGGCAAACGTGGAAAAGTGTTATTGACTTTGCTGCGTAAAGGAAAGAGCAGCACTGGTTTTTACTGGAGAAGTTGGTCAGATGCTGATTGTTGGGAAGCTGAGGCAGAGCTATTAGGAGAGAAGCCTTTTTGTAAAATGAGTCATCCCCTGCTCTGCCTTTTTTGTGGATTAAAAGAAAGGAGCCTACAGAAAACAAAATGATTCACAAACGAACCTTACTCTGTGCAGACTCTTGCAAGAAATTGATGAGAAGGTAAACCCGGAGACGGAGAAACCTCCAGCATAATAAAGGAAGTTAAAGCCAATCCTTCCTATTCCTACTACATTAAATACATAATGAGGTGGAAAAGAGCCAATTTCAAGCACTATTCCCTTCATAAACAGGGGGTTTCACTGAAAGAGTGAAGTATATTAAATAAATTTTTTTTTAATTAAAAAAAAAGGTAAATTTAAATCGTTTTCTTAGTGGAAGACAAGATGACTTCTTGCAGTCTTGTCTGTTTTTCTGGCAAACAGGACAGTCCAAAACAAGTGCAATTTCCAGGAGAGGAAGCTTAAATTTCTTGCAGTAAAACATTCCACTGCTGTTTTCAGCAGTTCTTTGAAACAACTGCTGTGGACGCCAAAAAAAGAGCCAGTGTGTTCCTGTGGGCTTAACACATCCGCAGGTCAATTTTCCAAGAAAAGACTTGAAGATCTTGTGTGGGTATCTCTAACTGTTTTATATTGGGCAGCAACAGGCAGTTCTCCTATCTCCTCACTTGACACCCCAGTTATCTGCCAGGTAACCTCTGGTACTGCACCTCTGGTGGCCCTCAGCTCTCCCCACTCTCCTGAGATCCTCTGAGGAGAGAGTTACTTATTTATTTGTATTCCCCAACACACGCAGGCTGGCCCGCTCTGCTCCATCTGTTGAGAATAATTAGTTGCAAGGGATGAACTGAAAGGTCCAACACTAAGGACTTCTCTGAGCCAGTAGAAGTTTCTTCAGTGGAGAATCAAGTATTCTCCCTGTTTCTGTGGTGACTAACACAGCTCACACTCACCCATCTGTCTCCTGTCTCCAAGAGAAGCTGAGGTCAGCTTCCTCAGCGGGAAATTATCTGGATTGCTTTGAGTACACATTAGTGTTTTCAGAAACCTTTTTTCTTGGTCCATTTTTCTTCTCAATAATACCTATTTATTTCAATATTTAATCTTTCCCTTCCTTTCCTGACAGAGCAAAAAAAAAAAATCATTCCAAGTTTGACTCAGATCATCTCATTAGCACAGTGCAAGCAAAGAGAAGACCTGCTAGGTTTGTGCTGGAACCTCGGCACATGAGCCAAATCCAAGAGCAACATCAGCTTTGTCGGCAGGGTCAGGTACCAGGCTCTTACCTCTCTCCAAGAAAAGGAAAAAAAAGGAGGCTCAGGTGGTGCAAACCTTGGTGTTAGTCACTGCAGCAAGCAGATGGATCTCCTTGCATGAATGACTCTGGATTTGATTTCTACCCTGTGGAGAGCAGTTTGCTACTTCAGCCAGTATAAATGTCTCCCCAGAAGAGTAATATTTTTAAAAAATGGAATAACAAAAACTGATGATATATTACTTAAGGTTGTCTGGATTCAGAAGCCTGAGGCTAATGGTGAAGCTGACAGAACTGTATACAAGTAAATAAATTTATCAGCTGAAAGCATATATTTTCTTTCAATCTACAGAATGCTGGGCAGAGTTAAGCTTTGCACAGTTATGTCTTGTCTGCATGGTTTACTATAGCAATTTATGGAGTGTCTTTGACTCCACATGAAGACTGACTTAACTTTACACACAGGAGTCATTTCATGGAAGTCGATGTGACCGTTGCAAGTTATTGCATCATCAAAGCTTCACAAAATTGACAGAATCTTCCCTTTTGCTATTGAAAACTCAATCTAGTTTAAAAAAATGAAGCTGGGAGCAATATAAAATATCGTTTCCTTTAGGATACTGTCAAAATAGTAGTTTTGTTCTCTGGCTGGGAAGCTCGAAGAGAATATTTGATTTTTTTATCTTTAAGCCCAGCAACTTATTAGTTTACTGCCAATTAACATAATGGTTGTTCGATATCTCCATTTGCACAAGGAGACATTAAAAAGGTTTTGAAATGGCAGAATCTCACTCATTTGGCACCTTGTTTCAAATAACCACATGCACAGAAGAGCTTACATACATTTACATATATTTACTTAAGTATAAGCACTTATAAGTATGCATACATACACACATATAGACAGCATTAGAAAGTCTAATCTTCCCTTTCTAAGGGTCAGTGCCTGGGTCCAGTTCACAGCCTGGGTGTGCAGAGGCACGACCCTTATCATCCTGCCTGCCAAAAATGTGCTATGGATCTCATGTCTCCCAAGTGGGTGTTCTTGCCCCTTGATCATCAGTTAGGAAGGAGGCAGCTGGACTGGCTTCTCCTCAATAGCATCTGCTAAGTTTGGGAGCAGTTATCAGTTATCTGAACACCACCCTTAGGTGAGAACATCCACCCACCGTGCGCCGTGTTCATCTCCCCTGCACCACTTTCATTTCTGGCATCGGGTCCCCTCAGCTGCAGCAAAGCCAGGATGTTTCTTTGACACATCAGCAGTGTTGTGATTGGTTTGAGCTTAAAATAGGCCCTGGGAATTAGTGGTATGAAATCATGAAAACTGCAAGTCTCTAAAGTGGGAAACAAATGGATCTTTTTTGAATCAACATCTTTAATTGCTTATGTTTCTATGCTTTTCTGGTGCTATTCCAAAGAAAATAGTGGATCAAGTTTGAAATTATTTTCCTCTTCCTCATGTGCTGATGAGGCATTGTGGGAGATGTACCCGAAAGGAGGCTGCCCCACTGCAACTGAGTCCCAGCTTTGGGGAATAAATGCATTTTACATCCCTGTACTTTCACATAAGAGCCTCTGGTATTGTCCAAATCGGTGCAGAGAGTGAACAGGGGAAAACAAGGGCAGGGATGAAAGGGAAAGGAACAGATGAAAAAGCATTGATCGGTTGTGCTTGTATTAAAAACCCCAACAACTAATAAATACACTGGTCAGATGTTGGGCTCAGATGCACAAAGTCAGCTGTATAACCTTCATAGCTCATACTATTTAAAAAAATCAAACATTTAGCTCAGACTGCTGAGCCTTATCTAACAAAATTATTTTCATTTTACAACGTTTTCTCAGGTTCTTCTGGAAGGTGGCAGCAAACTTATTTATCAAAAAAACTGGGACAGCTCCCCTGAGAATAAAACACAGTCCTATCATCTACTGCAGCTTCAGAATGTGCACATACTCTCTTGCATCTCTGCTGAGCTCAAAAGCCTGGCTGTCTGCACAGCTTACTGAAGCCTTGGATCCCAAGTTCCAGTCCAAAGAAAATTTTTACAGCTGAGTTGCATAATATCCTGACAAACTGTTTATAATGGAAGCACTGACAGATCCTTAACTGTAGGGTTACAAATTCCCCTTTTTCTCCTCATTTCTGAGGAGAAATAATAGGAGTTCACATACTAATATGAATGAATGGCATGGGGAAGAGGGTGATGCAACAAAATGGATATAACTGTATTTTTCAAGGGGGGCTCATGAATATTGTTAATGCAAAAATCAAGATACACAAAAGTGAATCCAAATAAACTGACTAAGATTTTGGACTGCAATTTAAAATATATATAATTTTTTACAATAAGAAACAAAGCTGTTACAACAGGAGTCATTTAAAGAAGAGAAAACCAGAAGGGAGTGGTTTATTTAGAGCGTGACTTGCTGGGGGATTAATTTAACATAACGTTTTCATAAAAAAGACATTCCAAACCATAACAGCAGCTGCTAATACGGTTCATTTATCGCATAAATGATGTCATCCATTGGGTTATAAAAAAATCTTTCCAAGTAGCGACATCTTCCTCTCCCCCTCAGTCACTGCATCCAAAGCCCAGGGAAGCCAGATTTTTTTCAGCAGACTTCAAAGGACTTGGAGTTCAGATCCACTGTGAGCACAGTGTGATCTCCACAGAGGATAACTGAGGTTTGGAGCAGGTCCAGCATGGTTGCTGAGTGGTCAGAGCTGTCTGAGCCTTTGCCACATCACACCATCCCCTCCACAGCTCCTCGTGCCTCCCTTGACTATCATCAAACCAGCAAATCCACCTCCACAAATCTGCCCTTCTCCCTCATAGTCCCTCTTGGCCGTCATGTTGGTTCTCCCTAGCTGGCACTCACCTCCCACATCCATCCTGTCCCCCTGGGAAACTACAGTGGCCTTAGCTTGGCTGTCATCTCCAGGACCTCAGTGCTCTCTGCATCCCTGCACTGGGATACAAGTACAACCCCCTGACATCAAAAAAGTCATAGCAGAGTAGAAATTTCCCCATTTTTTGATTTTACCATGAAGAATTGCCCGAGGAGTGGGTTTGATGGTCACAGACTGACCATACAGGACACACCAGCCCTCACCCCTGTGTTCTCCCCTCGGCTCCTCACTTGCCGAGATTGCCCCACATCTTAGCAAACTTCAGGTCCTCAAGACAGGTTCTTTTTCCTCTTGATTTTAAGAACAGCACCCCCAGCTGCACACAAACACATGTGAGCACACGTGCACACCCGGGGCACCCGCTCTCACCTTTCCTGGAGCACACATGGTCCCGTCCAGCGGAGGCCCTTTCTTTGTTTTGCAGAAATAGGGGTTCTCGGGGTGGCTGCACCACAGTTGCTTACAGGGATCGAACGTGCGGAACTGAAACACAAGAAAAGTCAGAGTGGATGATGCTCTGAGAGAGTTCCCACTGGAAACTGCAACGGAAGCTGCAGCATGGGGTGGGGGTGGGGGAGTTTCCTTTCCTAGGTGTAAAATGATTAGCACTGGTTCCTGAGGAACAAGGCTATGTCTGTGGATTGAGCATGTTTGAGCATGTTTGAGCTTTCACACAGAATCATCAGTGACTTTGAAGTGACATCCCACCTGCGTGAGATGGAATAAAGTCAGGCAAAAACAGTTTTACACTAGTGACCAAAGGCTGACTGGGCAAGGGGAAAACCATTTTCCCCAGACAGTAGGACAAACACAGCCTTTTCTTACAGCTTCTCTGAATAGTGCTGCTTCACTTGGCAAACAAAGCAAAAAATCCTTGAGTGCCCATGGCAGACAGAAACGAGCTGCTCTGACTGAAGTTCAGGTGTTGTAATTACCTTCTTAGGAGGATGGAAATTTGAGATCAGAACCCTGATGTGATGAATAAATCAGCATTTTATCTACAATGCTTCTATAGGAGAGGATGAGAATCACCCACCACAAAACATAATAAAACATTATGTCTGGATATGCTTTTGGCTATTCTGAACAAAGACGACTAGAACGCCTCCATTGCCCAGGCTCTGGAGAATGGGTGTAAGAAAAGATTCTCTTTGGCTGGGACTTTCTTCTAAGCCAGCAGCAGTGGGAATTGTGTCAAGAGACAATACTAGAGCTCAGGCTCTCTGAAAGTTCTCGTCCATTATCTAGAGAGACTGCTTGGCACACATATTCCTGCAGATGGGAATGAAAGCTGAAACATTATGTGTCAGCAGCTGCCACACCAGTTGAAAACATCTCTTTTCATTTAGTGTTTTGCCCTATTTGAGGACCTGGAGGTGGGAGGCACAGCTCAGCTGCAGAAGACTGTTTTCTGAGGCCAATCCACTGAGAATTGCACTAATCTCGCCTTGCTTTAAATTTAGACTTTGCCTCTTGTTTTCTTCATATACAAGAGCCAACCATGTCATCAAGAGCCCTTGCAAGTTGCTTTACTTGCTGTCATGCTTATTTTCTCTTGCTAGGTATCAAAATGCATCACACTTTCCATAAAATTGGATCATAAAATCATGCTGCCCTGTGCTAGCACTACAAGATGTGCCAGAAAATCCATCTCCTCCACATCTGGGTGGGAGTTTTGTAGCAAAATAACTAGCTGCCAGCAAGAGGAGGTTCAATAACGCAGCAAGTTTGTTTGCTTGAAGTCTACAGATATTTATGAAACTTTATTTATTATTTATTTCTGTCACTCCAGTTTAAAAAAAAAAAGACAAGATCTATTTAAAATAACTAAAATTTGTCAACATTCAGTTGTTAATCCTTGCTTACAGCTAAGGGGACACAACATCTTTTCTTGTGGGCTTCACTACTCTGTCCCTATTAAGGACATTTCAGAGACACTTAGAACCCTCCTGGATGAGAAACAGCAGAGCCAAAGTTAAGTACTCACAGCTGTGCACATCATGTAGCCCAAACCAAAGTCAAACCGGCACTGCTCATTCATGGAGTAGTGAATTCCTGGCAGCTGCGGAAGGGAAGGCCAGTCATGTTCGAAGGGATCATCACGCAGACAATCATAGGAACTGCAACAGGCAAAAATTACAGTAACAGATGGGGCTGTGAGACTCGCACAGTGTTTGTGGTTTCATTGCCTTTTTGTTCCAAACAAAACAGAGCCTACAATTTCTCAGATGCTGGTTGTGAAGAGCAGCTAATATTGCAATTACACTCACATTCACTTTATCATGTTGTATCCACCTTTAATGGATTCTATATATATTTTTTTTCTGAAGCCCTTCCTTTGTAATTTCCATTTAGCTTGCAGGTAAATTCCTATCAGTCTCCAGGCTCCTTATGTGAAAGGAATCAAAGGAAGAATCCACATGAGACCAAGAAGAAAAGAAAGTTTAATTAATTTTCCATTTGTGGAATTTCTTGCTGCCTGCAACTGTCTTTCAAGTGAAGTTTCAAAAGCATAGGCCAGGGTACCCAGCCCAGAGTACCACTAAGCCTGCAGTTTCCCTGTGTCCTCGCTGAGAAGCAGCAGCTCACACTCACAGACTAAGTTTTCTTTCTATGTGATGAACGTGGAAGTTTCTCCTCTCCTCCTAAGGAGGGAGGACAGCCTGTAATATATTAGAATTACATGTGACCAAGTCACATGGGGGACAGAGGACTGGTGCCAGTATCACCAAATGGTTAACACAGTAAAAGCACTGGTTAATTCACAAGACCAACACAGTCCACAGGATCTCTGAAATGTCTCAGAGTTATTTAACAGACATGAGGACACCATACACGAGTCTGTCCTGGCAATCATTAAGGTTGCCTTGAAGATACCAATAGCTGAAAGCAGAATTTTGAGGTTAGATTTACTTCAAAGCAAACCATCGTTCTGCTTTGTTATAAGACATTTTAAAAATAGTTGTATTTAAAAGAATGTAAAGCAGCCCTCTAGGCCAGATGATTTTTATTTAATGGCCAAAGCTCTGGAGGATCTTGATAATTGAAACAATCACACTTGCCTCACAATATTTTTATTCCTTATTGCCACACCTAAGATATCTAACATAATAAAAATACGGACAAAAATACTGACTCGTGTTTTCTTCTTATATTTCTCTGCATTTTTCCTACTAATTTTCAGGTTTTGCTGCTTATCCTAGTAGTTTTCCCAGATTTTTCTGTACAACTTACACATAAAAACAAGGGGAAGTTTTTTTGTCTGTAAGGAGCAAAATCATGGTCATAAACAATAGAGCTTTTCAGGGAACTCCAGTACAAGCCTAGTACCTGAAGCATCAGGTCAAAAAGGAAGGCAAGGGGCATGGATAAAGCTGTTTAAATGACTTTTTCATTTAGGGTACTTAAAGGAAAACTAGCAACTGAAGAACTAATTCTAGGACCATGTTCTCTCTTTAGATATCTGTTAAAGCCAAAAAAAAGCCCTGAGGACTTAAAGGGCAGATTTTTGTCTTTAAGCAGCACCATCTTATCATTGACAGGTATCATAAGCAACAAATGGTCCTTGAAGCCAAATGTGGTATCTGTAAGACAGACACCACGCTGCTGGGTAGCAAAGGCACTCTTCCAGCCAGGGGTTACAGCAGGGAGGGAGGAAAGGTAGCAATGAGATTCACAATAGTACCTTCTCAACAGCCCTGAGAGGACAGTGGATGCTCTCTAAATGTCCAGAAAATGAACAGATGTAAACAAAACGCGAACAATTTAAAATGGACTGAAATAAAACTAATTGAGAACTTGTAGTTAGTGGGAAAGAATGTCATTCCTGATAGGGCGTGGAGGGGATTCTGCGTTTGTTTTACTCAACTCCACATGAGTAACTAACAAAAGGGCAAAGCACAAATGCTGGGCGAATTGTTCTGACATGCTTCCTAATTAAAGGGGAGAGGCTACTACTGGCAGCTACTCACTGGAGGTATCTGTTCAGCTCCTGCTGGCTGCAGCGGGACCAGTGGAAGCGGTGGAAGGCGGCCTGCACCAGGGGGGCCATGATGCTGCCCAGGCGCACCTCGTCCCCACATCTGTTCCCTTGGCCGTCGTGCTCCATGCCTAAACTGCCCCGAACAGGAGAGACACAGCACAGTTACATCACAGCTCAACTCCGAGTGCCCACGTGCTTCCACCTCCCAAAGGCCACGGGGGTTGATGGCAGCAAGGTGCTGAAGTCCCGTCACTCTTGCCCGCATGAGCAAAGTCATGAGGAGTCAGAGGGTGAGGCCGAAGCTGGAGAGCTAGTCTGGAAGCACTGACCCTTGAGAGTACTCTCATGCCATTAGCCTAATCCATTTTCAAAAAGACTAAAAATGCCTTTTCTGGGTTTCTGTGAACATGACATTTGTGAGTTACTACAGCTAAATGAATCCACTTCTGAATTATTGAGCCAGTCCACCCTCCAGCAGTACTAATAGAAATTTACTCATGCTCCAATTTGGAGCTATTCAGGAATTCATTTAACTTCTAAAAAAAAAAAAATCACACCTTGGCTTAATTCAAAGTATTTTGCAACTGTAGACAAGTCCTTTGCATGGAAAAAAGGAAAGACACCACAATGGAAGCTAGTTCAGACAAGCTGCTGCTATTGCCCAGGAGCAATCCCACATTGTTTAAATGTGAAACAGCCTGGAAAGTGTTGAGTGCTTTCTAGAAAATTTCCCCAATTTTTTAAGATTTCTTTTTGGCTTTATTATGAATATGCTTTCACCTTTCCTTTTTTAGGATCTTATATTGCATTTTTTAATGAGCACTCTTGGACCAACATGGGCAGTATCTGTCCATAGTTAATACAAATTAACAGATTGGGGCTGAATGTGATTTAAGGGATTACAAACATTCTTCAGTGGTATCTCTTTAAAAGCTCCCAGTGTATTCTTTTTAGTTCTAATTCAAAAATTCTGGAATCAAATACCTTCTGGGTATTAAATCTATGTCCCTGTCTAACTAAGATAGGTTTACAGTGATTTCAATACATTTTGGCACTTTCTTGTTCAAAGCCCTTAATAACTCTGATACAAAAAAGAGAAAGGGCTTGCAGGCTTTCTTAGGGAAGACAGAATAGATTGAAACTGTTCAGAAAAAGCCTTCTGGGAACTGTTGTTCTACCAAGAGAAAATAGGAAATCAGCGGGTGTTCTCTGCAAACAAGGAAGCAAAAACGATCTGGGAGAAACCAAAGCTCTGACAACTGCTGCCCAATCATTGGTTCTAATAACATCAGTAAGTAAAATGATTGCAGATTTTATATGAAATATATAGAACAGTTGTAACCACAGTGTTTGGCACCTCACTCCTATACAGTATTGTTTCCTTTATCAGCAGTAACATATACAGATGATGTGCTTATTTAGTATGGATGGTTTGCAAGAATCATGTGTTCTACTGGCTCAATGAATTCACATTGCATCATTATGAGTACTTTACATTTCCACCAGGAGACTACAATACATCATTCAACCTACTCTCACAGCAGTCCTGGAAGACATTTTGGCATTAGTTCTTTTTTCCATTTGAAAATCCCAAAATATAAAGCTTACTTAAGATCATAAAGAAAGCTTAGCGAGAGCTGAGACCTGAAACTGGAGTTAACCCTGAATATTAGTTCTTTACATCAGTGGCATCTTTCCAATGTCACCAGTATTTCTCTGTATCAAAGACCTTTAAAGGTACAACACAGATGCCCACAGTTCTACTCACACATGTCCAGTTTCGTGAGCCACCACAAATGCAGATGAAAAACCATCCTCATGGTTGAGAGTGCAGCTTCGGACAGGATGACACATCCCAGTGACTGGAGCGTAGCCTGAGAGAAACACCAGGTGTTTCAGAAAATGAACAATATAGAAAGGCAACGTGGTGGGAAGCTCTAGGGTGAACATCTGTCTTTTGTTGTGACACAAGTATAGTTGGAGTGGTCCTTTCAGGAGACCTCTGTCCCCAAATATTTAACAGTGCTCCCTCATGTATGAAACAGATGTAGCCAGCCTGTTGGACAAATTAAAACTTCCTGGCTCACCAAGAAAACTCTTGTCACCGCTAGGACCATCCTGCAATTGCTTTTTCCAAGTGCATAAGACAACAGAGGCAAAGGACATCACATGCTGCTGAGTTACAGCTCAGGAGGAGCTCAGTTCAGTTCCAGCCCTCAGGGTAAAACCCCAGCCCTGTGTTGACAGCAGATCTGGCCAACTCAAAAGGAATGGGAAAGCTCTGAGATTTCTCCTCTCTGGTGAAAAACCTGATCTCACAGGAGGTAGAGCTCTGAAAAAAAGGAAAAAATGGACAGCACTTGGCCCTGCTGTTCCAGACCTCTCTGTAACAATATTTCTTGGCCATTCAGCTGTAACACAGCAAAAGCTTTGTAACTTTTTAACCACAAAATCTATTCTTTAGTCTTTGGGCATTTCCATTACTGTTTACATACGGATCTCATTTTCTTGGCTTCAGTAAGAGCACAGAAATGATGCAATAAGTAATCAGAAAGAAAGGATAAAATAGTAAGTGAAGCAGTTACAGCTGAAACTTATGCCGAGCTCTCGGGGAAAGAAAACACCGACCAAAACCAAGCAAAAGGTAACACAACTAAACTTTGCATGACCAGCCTTGCTCAGTGATAAACACAAGTGCAAAACAAACGTGGATGTACATCTTACCCTGCATGCCTGATGGACCAAAATCCTGCCTCGTGAGGAAGATGGCGTGGTCGTGGTACTCCGCGTGCCCAGTGTCAGGTTTCTGCTGCAGGTAGGCCCAGCGACACACGTTCTCCAGGCTCTGTGAAGGGTTCCCAATCTCTATCAGACTCATAGACTGCACACATGCAGGGGAAAAAAAAGGACACCAAGAGTTATTTATTAAAAGCCTGGGCTCCAAGTGTAAAACTAAGTGTCCTTTTTCAGCTGTACTTGAATCATTACTTTCAGAAATGGATTTTTTCGATGACTGCCTTCTAAACTGCATTTTCTTTAAACCATTACGCATGTGAAGATCATTCAGAGGGTAGAACATACAGCTGTAGCAGCCATATATAGCAGCAGCCCGTTCTGTCTGATATAACTGGTGTGCCATTCTCCATATAAACCACACATTACATGGGTGGTGTGCTGACACAGCTTGGCCAGCTCAAATGGTCTGACATGTTAGATGAAGAGCAAAGGACAATTTTCTTGAACAAGAAAGAGAAAGGTATTTTAAAATCCAACTACTACATTTGCCTTTTATTTTTTTCTTTGGAATAGTACTTTTGTAAGAATTCTCAGCTTATTCTACTTAATATTGTGCACAGCTAAGACTTTAGAAAGCTTATTGTATGTGGGATGCTATAAAATGTATGACTAATTGACCTGTCCCAGGCCTTCCAGGATTTTTAAGAACTACATATGTGAACCCTGGCTTTTCATTTGCAAAAATTATATTACCATGACAACACTGTAATCATAACACAAACCACTACAATTTAGATGCTATACTCTAATGCAAGTATTTGTCATTCCAAAATATTTAATGGAGAGCAAAACCTACCCTAGGCCAAAAATAAGAGAGAAGTAATATAATTCGTGTTTAAATACAGATGAATTTGACGTGTCCTCTAATTGAGTGCATGATGGAGTACAGAGAATATTGACTACATGAAACAGAAAATCCTCAAAGGGTTGTGGAAGAACAACTGGAATTGATAAAAGAAGTGTCTGCCAAACTGAGGTCTGATTTTGGCAAAACTAAGATATTAGAATTCTGCAAATGTTCAGAAAAACAAATTAATAAACCAAATAGAGGCTCAGTTTGGATTCTGATACCACTGCGGAATGAAAAAGTTGTAATATAATCCTATGCTGGATCATACTGCTTCCAGCCATCATTCCCTTGGAAATTGAACTAATAACTGTATTTTAAATGGTGGGACAGTTGTGGTGCCTTTATTGCATTTTTGTATATTTATAAGAACAGACTTAAATAAACTTTGAGTCACTGTTACAGGGCAAAATCCTGGCTCTTCAAGCAAAAATCCTAGTCAGTTAAACAGAGTTTGACCATTGCTGAGGTCTTCAATAACATCCATCAGTGGTTAACCAAAAACAAACAAGCAAACAAGCACAAAACCTATCTACATCGTCTCCACTGTTCTCATTTCTCCAAAGCCACACAAAAGAGATCAATCCCTTCAAGGAGCTCAGTGAGAAATCTGACTGCAAGACTCAAAAAGCAAAGAATGCTGTAAAATGAAGTTGAGAAGTCTCCACTCGTGTACTGTTTGCTAATAGTTCCTTATCTCACAATGACCTCCCTCTGTACATTGTACCAAACGAAAATCATTAGATCTTATAAGATGCATTGATCAGAAAACAAAGAAAAAATGCACACTATCAACATGTTCTTTCTTTAAGAATATCCAATTATGTGCAAAGAGATCTCTGACCAAAACACTGATTTTAGTTTGTTTCCAAGCAAATGAAAGGAGCACCAACCAGTTAATGTGGAGCATTGTGGGGGGGTTGCATCCAGCACAGTGGGGAAAATGAAGAAAACCCCTTTGGCTTTGTAGGGGAAGCTGAGAAAAAACAAGTCTATAATACATTTCAGTTGACCCAATTTCTTTGCCAATGACACAATTTTAACATCAGAAATTTGGCACATAAAATTGAGCCTTACTGCTCTTTAAGTTGGGAAACGAGGCATCCAGTAGGAAATCCATTATTTTGAGTGTCCATGTCCTACAAATGTAAACAGCGAGTTGAGGTCCTGTGTCAGTGAGGAGGACTTGCAAAGAGTGAGGGGGAAAAACTCAGTTCTACCTGCTGAGTACTCAAGTCATCTGGCCACTAATCTCTTGTCTTTCTTCACAGTAATGTAACAGCCTGAAAAGAGAAACCCATTTGATTCCTAGCAAATTTTCACCTGAACTCCCACTTTCTGCAATTTGCCAAAGGCTTTCAAATCAGAAAGGCTGCAACAGTACTAACAGCAAATCCTGCATGGCCAGAGAACCATCCATCTGACAGTGAGTCAACCTCACTGGGCTATGAAACTGCTCTGGCTGCAACCAAAGAACCACATATACCATGGTCATCTCCTGATAGTAGGCAACGTGATGTCCAGGGAAAGAATTAGAGGAGCACAAGTATACTGTAGTGTTTCCCTCTAAATAACTTCCAAGGCTCCAGTGGTCTTTGGATCAGAGATTTCCTAAGCCAGATATGCCTTTATATTGCATTTTTATCCGCTTTTCCAGCTGCTTTGTCTTTAGAGATAAATGCTGCTGTGCTGCAAGAAAGGAGCTCAGGAAATCATGGGACCCAGCAGAGCTTGTTAGTAGACAGGGCAGATGTCATATGTTTTGGAAGGATGTTGTCCAAAAAATTACTCTTGTAGAGATGTCAGATAACACTTGATAGTATTTACTGTTGGAAGTCAATGGGGAGCTTTCATCAGACTCAAGAAAGCCCAACTCCTTATTAAATGGACAAAGCAAAAGGGGAAGGAGGACAAGAGATGAGCTGTGTACAGTAATAAGGACTGTAAGGTAAAATCCATCTTTGTTACACTGCAAACAGAGAAAGTTTGGGGGCCAGCAGGCTGCACATGGAGAAGAGGTGTAGGTGTTACTGTTGGCCAGCAAAGGGCCTGCACTGCCAGGAACACGCAGGTCCTGCAGCTGGCTGGGAGCTCTGACCTGGCTGGGAAGGACCTCTTTCCAAACAGGACAGCAGGCCTGTGGAGAGCATTACTCAGCTGATCAGCAGGAAAACTGCCAATGGAAAGAGAAACTTTCCTTCTCACAGCAAGAAAGGCAAAAAAATCTCCGAACTGCTGATGGAAACAGATGGAGGTGTTGGCCAAGAAGTAGAAAGGGCTCAGCTGGGAGAACATCCCCCAGTCAAGGAGACACCACAGAGGGTTATGAGGAAAATCTGCGCTAGAGAATCAGCTGAAGCCCTTTCTCTGGGAAACTCAACATCTACCAATGCTTTCCATTTGCCTTCCTTTTTTGATTCTGCCTTCAGTTCTTCTTCACTCCCTTCCTTTGATGGAAGCAGCAGAAAAAAACTAAAAAAAAAATAGAAGACAACTGAGCTGCAACTACCATTCATACAGAGAGGCAAAGAAGGGCATTGAGAAAGTGTTGAGAGTCATTAGAGAGGTCTTTGAGCCTTCTTTGCCACCTGTCTTGTCCTTTGGGAAGTTATCAGTGTGGTGTTCAGTTCTCTCGTATGAAGACACTGAAGAACAAGTCACTCAGATACTTGTGGGGATTGTTGGACAAGCGAGAAATATGAGATTTTTTTTTCTTTAACAATTTCAAAGTCATCTTAGAAGAAAACTGCGAATTTAGACTATATGCTACCCAAACCTTTCGAGAATGTTCAAGCTGCCAGCCCATGTGAAAGACAGACAAGTATCACCACAAAATGGCAGCTCCCCTTAATGAACTGTTTTATTTATCTGCCTTTTGGCATCACTGGGTACAAGTTTGCAAGGGTGTTGATTAGCAGGTATTTGATGATAAGAACGTAAGAAATTTAGTCTGGTCAGAAGCTTGGTACCTTTCCTAACTCATCCATTAGGTGGTGCTCCAAGAGTACCAACAGAGAAGGCTTTGCAGCTCTTCAGTAGCTCCAGGAGGAGCAGAAATTTGTTTAACATGATAGGCTTCAAACTATGGTAGCAAAAGTTGGACCAGAGCAGTGCACACATTCGGGAAACAATTTAACATATGTCTTTCCCTTCTTGAATGTGTAAAGTCTCTACAAAACACGCTGTTTACATTGCTTCTACTTGGCACTCTTATTGTTCATTGGATATTGGATTAGATCTTCTATATTCTTCTCTGATCCTGAACAAGACAAGGAAAAAATAAATAAATACAATTATTGAGTGTCCATGGTAACCGAATGAACAAAAATAGCTCATTCAGCAAACTGTCATTTTGCATTCAAAGGATTTGTAAAGCTTTCTTATGGCAGCAGTTTGTAAACATTTTTCAGTCTCTAATTCTGTATAAATGTAAGCAGATCAGGAATACAAAGTACTGTTTATGCTATCAGCCAGCTCCACATTCTTCAAGGTCCCAACAAAACACATTAGGAAATTATAAGCTCTGAGTCTAATACATAAATAAAGGAATTCAACAATTCACCCAGATAAAAAACAGGAGGGACAATATCTCTTCTCTTTATCCCTACCCTAAGCATATGAAAACAGTGCAAAAACATGAACAGCAGCCAAAATGCTGTATAATAAGTAGGTTCTGGCCTTACAACTCAGTTCAACTCAGCCTGAGCAGAACTGGTTTGATCACACTGGAGATGGCCAAATGCTGGGGTCAACAACTCCATCTTCAGATACATTTTGTAGCACACTGCAAGATCAGGGCTTGATTCCAGCTGATTCTTTCAGGTCTTCTGCATCTACCAATGTCAGTGGAAAACTAAGATACTCAATTCACATCAGTGACCTTCTAATACAAGGAGAGGCTGGAGAAGAAGAGGCTGGAGAAACTCTCAATGTATATAAGTAGCTACTGGGCAGGGAATAAAGATGACTGAGACAGAGTCTTCTCAGTAATATCCAGAGAAAGGACAAGAGGCAATAGGCAAGAAAAAAAGCCTTTAGGAGTGTTACTGTAGTTTTACTATAAAAATGGCCAAACATTGGGAAGGGTTGCCCAGAGTCTCTGGAAATATTCAAAATACCGCTGGGCAAGGTCCTGAACAAGCTGCTCCGAAAGACCTTGTGTTGGGCAGGGGAGTTGGACTAGATGGTGCCCAGAGGTACATTACAAGTACAGCTGTTCTGTGACCTTAATTTGCAGCTAAGAACCTCCTTGCATTGCCAGGCACAAATGCTCTCAGCCAGAGTTTTGGCACTTTCCTGGCAAAAGTGGAGATAGGTGGAGGCACTCATCCCTTTCCCTCCATCCAGGGCCAACAGCAAAATGGTAAGGATGAACACCAGATTTAAGGGGTAAACCTGGTTTGTCCTTCCAAGGCCTCCCACTGGGAAACAGAGAGAAGAAACTGATTCAGATCAAAGCAGCACTTTCCATCCTGGCTGAACCAGGAAAATCTTCCTTGCTTGTATCGAGCTTAGACATGAAAAGGTCAGATGGCAGAGATAAAGAGAGCATCATTTTATGAAAATATCAAAGGTAAAATCTTGTCCTGAATGAAGGCAGCAGGAGCTCTGCTAACATCTCAGACATACACAGTTGAAAAATCCTTCTCAGTTAACCGCCCTGTCCTGTGAGATTTTAGGCATCCAGCCCACAGTACCTTCTTCCTGACCTGCCATCTTAAAGCCATTTGGATTTTCTTCCCTCCCCTAAACTTTTTGAAAGGCTCTCTGCCTTGGTGGTCAGGTTCCTCTTTCAATTTGACCAAAGTAACACACAGTCAGAGTCCAACCATTCATTCTGGGGCCAACACTGGTTTATAGCTTATGTGGCTTTTCTCTCCTTACTGGTTGCACTTCCAGATGAGTATGGAGCAGACACACCACCTCTCAGCCTATCCCACCCTGCTCCAGCCTGAATACAGGTGGCTCCAGCAGCGCATGTTGCTCCAAAGGAGAGTTCAGGGGTTCCTGCACTGCCTCATTCACATTTCCCAAGAAATAACCCTCACAAATCCTCAGGTGGCTGCATTGATTGAAACCCCTACAGTTCCTGCAAAAGTCTGATTTTTTTTCATTAATCACTGTATTAATTACACCCATCCCAGTTAATGTGTGTGCTTTTCCGTGTGCTGTTCAAGGGCAGCTCATCTGCACACAGAGTCCATTGTCAATGGACAGAGCGTGGGGCTGGAGCCAGGAATTTATGAGGTCTTATCCCCAGCCTGCCAGTGGCCTTCCGTGTGGCCTTGGAAAATAACTCTTAACGTCGTTGTTTTTTTAGCTGTGAAGTGGGAATAATAATCTTTATTCATCCACCTCAAAGAGGCGATGAGAGGATTTTATGCAGTGCTCAGGATTTAAATGTTTCCAAACAAATTTTATAATAACCAGTCAGGATTTTTTAAATGCATTCTCAGCTCATCTCTTGCCACCTCCTCTGCACTTGGTGATCGTGGTTGCTCTGCTTATTTCCCTCAGTATCCTAGAGCTAGCTGGATTACAGAGCCCTTACAACCAAAATAGGTCTAAGTGGAATAGTTTGCCCAAACATTGAATTATATTAATCTCAAATGTATCCACAGCTTCCAAAATTTGGAACCAATCTTCCTACTACTGAAGTCAAAAAGGCAGAAGTGAGCCAGCTCATCTTTTTCCCATTTGAAGAAAAATGCACTGCATGTACCCTGTTTACTTATTTGCAGTATCCCATCCCATCAAAAGAGCCTGGGACTTTGGGAGTCAATGTCAAGAAAACGCAGAGAAATCCATGGGGGCTTCTGGAGCCACTGCAGATATGAAGCAGCCTTTGCAGAACACATTTTTCTATCGTAATGGTGGAATTGATAAATGAGTGGGCAGCAGCCAGGCACGGCTGAAGCCTTCACATCAGTCCCTCTGGTACATCACTGGTTTGAAGTACTGAGAGAAGAGTGGGGAGTCAGGGAAGGGCTGGTGGCTCCTACAGACCTACCCCAGGCACAGCCCAGACACACTCTGCCTGCTCCCCAAACACACCACCCAAGCCTGGTGCTCCTTGGCAGGGCTCAGCCTGCCATACCCTTGAAGTCCAGAGGTGATAACTTACACAAAGTGCTGGTTCAGTAAAACTGTGTCAGATCTCTTGAATTTGTCCCTGAAGTAATTTCAGCATGTGATCACAGAGGAATGTCTTCCATTTTTTCACCTTACCAGGGCAATCCTGAATGCAATTCCTGAAATTATTGAAACTTCTGAATGTACAGTTGCCTGTGTTTGTACTTATTAAAAAATAAGTACATTTGAAGGAGTGGAGTACCTTCAAGCAAGAACCAGTGAAAGGTTGGTTGCTATGCAACTCGAGTATTGTCAATATTATTCTTATCAACAGATGATATATTGTATAAAATAATATAATCCTCTAAAAAACCCCCACAATACAGTAGAAGGCTTCTCAGGGGTGGAGAATTGGCAACAGCTGAGACTGCTGTCATAAAACTGACGTTGATGGTACATACTTCATCAATTACAGAACCATAATGTAATTATTATGATTATTTAAATGGCACCCTTGATAATATATATAAATTGCCTGCAGTGAAGCAAATGAATCTGAAGATATCAGCTCCATGCTTTCAAAAGAAATCTTACTCAAACAAGACTGGGATAATATTTTCATACTGTGAAGCCAACCAGGCTGCTTCATTCATGCACTGCCTTAACTTGCACATGCAAGAAACTTGCATTTCTTTTATTATGTACTTTGAATATATATTCCTGAAAAATTGTTAATACTGATATGTGGGATAGTAAAGTATTGAAGGCTTTGTTCTAATTCCTCAGAACAAGTCATGAACGTAAGAATGATACACCTTTTCTCTCTGCTTTTCCACTGCTAAATAATCCCAAACCTCTGAGGAGAAATCTCCTCACCTTCTACTCCCTAGTACTAGTCCTCTGATCAGGAGCTTTAAAAACATGAACATAAAAGAATGTTATTCTTATACAGCCATGGCATGCAGGTCCCCACACCACAGAGGAGCTTTGAAATTATATCTTTTACATACTTTTTACTTTTTTCAGAAAGCCATAAATTGCCTTTCATGT
>NW_016690324.1:1029450-1057356 GCF_001604755.1 Lepidothrix coronata | reverse complement strand
GAATCAGATATAGAAATGCAAGAAAAATTATCTTCTTGGCTATTTAAGGCAAGCTTGTGACAGTGGAATTATGACACCTTATGGCCTTCTGAAACCAGCAGGACATCTTAGAAGCTACAACATTGTCCACTGCAGATTATGGATTTAGAATCCCCAAGCAGAGCATTCACAAGCAGATTACACAGTGCTACCTGCAACTGCTGCTTTTGTGATGTGGCCAAAGACCCACCATGAAGTGATGGCTTCTGTCCTCCACCCCACTCTCCTCTCTAAAGAAGATTAATATGAAGTCGATAACTTTCAAATTATAAGTGGACAAGTCTTTGCCCTTCACAAGAAAATAAAGATTCTTAAAAGGGAATGAAGGCTGCTGTAGTTACTGTCTGCCATCAGGAAAATGGCAAAGTTATCAGAGTTCAGACTGGTACAGATTTATAGAGCTGAAGATAGACACACATAACAATTATGAAATATCCAGGAACTAAAAACTGCAAAGAAGTGACTAGCCCATGTACTAATTCTGTTGGCTTCCACAATATTGCAACCTCAGATTTTTATGAGATTAGTCAATCTGCAATCCCTCAAATTGTTGTTGTTACAGCAATCACAAAGGTATTTCAATTATTTTGTAATTAAATATTAACTGCACACACCAGGAACTTTCAGTCACAAAATGGCAAATATGACCTTTTTTACCTTTTATTTTAGGACATACACCTGATTAAGCTTATCCAGAACATGTAACTTCGTCATCACCTACATCACTGCAGGAAAAGCAGAGATGAATTCCTGTGTTTAGCCCTCAGATGGGGAAGCTCCAATAAAAAAAAAACCAAAATCCAGGTAACCAGTCTCCAGCAGAGTCCAGACTAAACCTCAGAGCTCCCTCATTTGCACCAGGGAGGAAAATTCTCAGCTGATATCGAGCAAGGTAAATGGGTGAATGTCAGTGGAGCTTCACCACTGACACATCTGCACTGGCTTTTTGCCGACAACATTCCAACGACTTCCACAAACAGACACGGAGTATTCCAGAACCCAGGTTCACTACATGAACATGCAAATGCCAGCAACTCCAGTCACAGAAAGGTGCCTTAGACTTTAACACTCTGCTCTGAGCAGCTGGGCATGCTGCTGTGTTAGAGAGCACTAAAATCACAAGTCCTTAACCAAAGCATTTATCAACAGACCTGAAACGCCCTCTTCCTGTTTCCATGGAATTTGATGTTGATGTGGCAATAATAGGGCACAGGTACTGAACTGATCAATACTTTTGAAACGCATTTAACATTTTGTTCCTCTGTACTCAAGTTTTGCCTGTGGAGTAACCCCTTCCATAGGAACCGTGAGAGAAAAAACACTTAATATTCTTAGTTACAGGTTTGATCTGGAGAGCTCTTGCCTTCCGGCCCCTATTCCACAGAACTCCCATTTAACTTTAAGTACATGTATAGTCCCACTGATAATAAGCACAAGTATAAATGAGTTCTTAGAAAGAGGCTGTAGCCCTCAGCATCTTGCAGAACTGATCTTGTTTTTATTGTCACTTACATACACTTCTACCAGAACACCTTGTGTTTTCTTTAGGAACCAAAATGCTCTCTATGTTTTGTAGATTATTCCAAACAAATCTGAAAATACAGACTGCCACAACTAAGCAACAACTTCAAATGAGAAAGGGAAAACCCAGAAGAAACTGAAATTATTTGAAATGTGAAACTCAAATGGTAAACAAATATATATAAACATAAAAGGTCTTTATATTCATAGACTGGTAAAGACAATATATGAATTACAATACAAAACCAATACAAGTCACCATTAACTACACTGTTCATAAACAAATGAAGTTTATAGATATTGATATTCTCCATTTAAATTAACCTTTACTTACCTTGCCATAGCTCAGCAGGATTATCCTCACCAAGACAACGTTAATGTGAGCACCCAGGGACTCATCATGATAAATTTCATTAACCTGCAAAAGAGTTCAGCACTTTAATGATGGTACTGGCAGCAAGTAACTATGAAAGCAGTGATACAGCAGTATCTTTTATGCTTTGTCATTAGTCCAGAGACCAGTTTGTGTTCATACACAAAACATGAAAAACCCCACTAATGCGAGAGGGAATGTTCTCTTTTCCAGGCTCTGTTGTAGCCTCCCAACAAGTCATAATTCAAGAAATCATTTAAGATCAACACATAATTGGAGACTGACAGATTGACAGGTACATAAGTGCCAGCCTAAATGGACTTGGAGGTATCATGGTGCACCTACATGATGCAGCAGAGCTGACCCGTGTGTGCCTGCTGGAGCCTGGAGCACGGTAATCCAGGCAGAATCCCAAATATCTCTCTGCTGGGCTGGACTGCAGGTGGGGAAGGGGACAGTGAGCAGAGGGACAGGACCTCTCTCCCAAGAGCAATTCACTGAACCAGCTCAGCTGCACCCTGCAACTCTTCCATCTGGGACCCATCACCTCACACTCTGCCAAGAGGATATACCTCCCTCATAAAGCTGGTCGGGCACATGGGCTGGCTTTGTTGTCTGTCAAAACTCATCAGTGTTAAACTCTGCAAGCAGAACAAAAGCTACAAAATGCCAGCAAATTAAAACTGTCTTTTTTTTTTTTTTTTTAATAGTAGAGCTACATAACTAAACATGCACGTGGGAAAATCAGCCCAGGAACATAGAAAAGAAAACTGTAAATATTTAGAGAATAAAATGTGGATGAATAATGATTACTGAGGAAACACTACTACATGCAAGCTAGGCAAATATTAACTGTTAAAGAGGCTGATTTAAGTATTCAGTGATGAAGACTGCATGAAACTCAGCCAAGTGGCAGGGGTTTAGCTTTACAAATTAGAAGAGGCAGATGAGATTCCCTGCAAGGCAAGTACCTCTCCTAAAACCTCCTTCCCTTGGTAAAGGTTGCACCAAACTGGACTGCTTTGCTGGCTGGACCTAAATTTCATTTATTCCTGCAAACTAGATTCATTACTCCAAGCTAATAAATAACTTTCAGAAAACCTTTCATTTGAAACACGGTAAATAACATCCTGTTACTTTCATCAGCCCCAGTTTTAATGGCCCATCTTTTATCTCTGCAAAAATCATTAAAATTAAATGCATCAGTGTAGGCTTTGCTAAGCAATCCCCGTTGACATTTTAAAGTGAATTTTAATTCATTTCATCCGTATTTTTTGATAGAAGGGCTTTATTTTATGCTTGGTAGATGTCCAAATTTTCAACAGTCCTGAGTAACCTGTGCTGATGGGTTGGAAGTGGTTTGGCTGAACCACAACTCCAGGAGCAGGTTCACACCCTCCAGGTCACCTGCCCAGGCACCTGGAGAACATGCTGGGGGATGCCTGGAATCCAGGCTTGTTGCTGGTTGATGGGCAAGCAGATCCTTGGCTGGAAGATGGTGGATGAGGAACCCATGACTATAATTGGCTTCAGGGGCTGCTATTTTCGTTCAGATGTAGAAGTAGCTGATCTGTTCAGATGTACTTTGTAAACAACCCCTCCAGAAACTGGATAATCTCTTTACATGTCTAAATAAGACTTGAGAAGGCTAACTTCATATTCCAATAATTTAAAAAATCTCTTATTTTTACTCTAAGGACCATTGCTGAACGGAGATTATAAAGAGGTAAGACATAAACACATATTTTGCTTTACAAAAATTCTTTCACCCAGGAAAAAGACCCATGTGAGTTGTCAAGGGACTCAGAGATAATAATTTGCCTCCCTCTTTGTGTGGTGAGAAGAAAGCACACGGATATGAGGTTGAAATAAACTGTAAATTACCTACACATGAAATGAGTCCTAAACCAGAACTGCTGTGTACAGGGGACAGCAAACACAGCATGTAAATAAGTATTTAATTAGTTCATAAAGCATAATCCAAATTACTCTCTCTCTCTTAACCTAAGCCTCTTTTAACAATAGTTGAGTAACCGAACAACTGTATCGCTGCTCTATGCCAAAGGGAAACTTGGCTTGAAAACGTTGATGGAACAGAATTAAAACACTGCTTGACTGTTCATGCAAATGACATCTAACAAACAAACTGTGAATGAACAGAAAAGCACAAGCACTGTAAAAAGCTGCTTGATTCTCTTGGGATCTTGGATTTTGTGCAAGACAGTGGGCCAATTCAAAGCTCTGGGTCTTGGTTTCATTAATCAGGATGAGTCCAACCTCTCTTCACAGAGCATCTTTCTCTAAGCTAAACTGTGGCTTTGCTAGTAGTGTCTCACTGCACATAGATAACATGCTGAAATAGATGCTTTTCTTTTTTTCCAGCATGGCCTAAATTGCACTTATTTGTTTCAGGAAGCTAGTAAAGTTACAAGATCCAAGCAGCTGAATGTTGTGCTCTCAAACATTCATGAAAAGTGCACACAGTTGCCTCCACGATCATTCTCTCCAAATTTCCACCTGTTATTTCAATAGGAAAGCAGAGTTGAGATAATGCAGCACAATGCACAGGGCAGAAAATGACCAACCAATGTGTGGAATCAGAAAGCTCCAGGCTTGAGAGCAAATCACAACTTTGAAAGTTACTGTTTCAAAGCAGAGGTAATCAGACAGTAGCTATACATGTTCAGATGTCCGTGCAATAAATACACACAGGTGTGAAAACAAGTGCACAGTACTTTCACAGCCCTGCATCTCCATGTACTTCAGTAGGACATCCTGGTTCGTACCAACAGATCGGTACAATCCTGGATCAGTACGTCTAAAATTAAGTTGCTGCATAGGAAAAGAAAGGACAGAGACTATCCCAAAATCACAGCTCCTGAACTGAAGGTGGTGAATGCATTAAATCCTGTTAGATGTCCTAGAGTGATTCAGCATTTATAGAGGGTGATGAAGAAGGCTGGGTAAATCTCAAAGAATTCAAAGCGCAGTGAAACACTCTAAAGAGACTTTCATCAAGCTATTGTAGTTCACTAACTATTTTGGGATAACTTTGCTTTCTTTTTCTGGGATATTTCAAAGGAAAACATGCACTTCTATTTAAAGTTTCTGTTTAGAAATCAGGCTGGCACAGATTGGTGCTACATAAGAAAAACAAAGACTTCATTTACTTTTTTCATCTGTCCCTCCCTGCTAATTTTATAATTCTTCTGCCTTGAGCAAGTTTCAAGTCAGCACAGTAAGCACATAGAATACATCAAAAAACTAAAGGCAAGCCAGGAGTAAAAGCAGCACTGGAAAGTTTTTAGTATTGAGCAAAGCAGGCCCCAATCCTAAAAGGGAATTTTGAAAGCTGCTGTAACACAAATAGTAATCACTAGCCTGCAGCTCAGCAAGTCCTGGTGCAGAGCAGGTTACCTGCTGATAGAGCTGGCAGGGCTTTTGGGGAAAATCAGGTGGTTCCCTCAATCTCTAATTAAACCAATGCACAATAGAAGAACAATCTGCACATTTTGGCAAGTCATGGTCAAACTCATTCATGCAGTTTGAAGGAGTTCCCAGCCTTGCAAAGTCTGTTAGTATCTGCTATGCAAAAGGCAGCCCTCTTCATCACAACACAACCACAGCTCCATCCCGCTGAACCATAAATCATCGTGTTCATCCCGAGGCACACCCTCTGCAGCTCCACGAGTTGTGCCTTACGCTCGGGTGGGCGCCGCTTCCTCGGGCTCCTGAGCACACACACCCCGTGGACATCTAATAGTTTCCACCTCAGGCCACCATCAATGTCAAACGGCTCCGACCCAGCGACAGCGGCCGTCAGAGGGCACATCTGACCATTTGGAGAGGGCACAAAACAAGATGCATCTGGTTTTCCAGCCGCCACAAACTGCTGATCCATCCAGCCTGATTAGCCTGCTCTTTGATCACCCAGCGTCCTTACTCAACTACTGTTGCAGAAACTACCGATGGCTACGTGCTCCCCGGCAGAGCAGGGACCATGTGTGGGTCTCTGCCAGAGCGATACTGGAGGAGCTGGAGAGCATCAGCTCCTTCCCCGTGGGATGGCAGAGCTCCTGGCAAACCATTGTTAGAGCCCAGCCCGAGACGCAGCTCATTCATCAGATCGTAATTATCTGCAGCAAAGCCTCGGTGCCTGGTGGGCATCCAGTGATTGTCTATTTCTGTAAGAAACATCTGTTTTGAATTACAGAATAGGAACCAGGAATGTCATGGAGGATACTGAGCACAAACTTTTGTAATCTGACCCTCCCAAAAGCGTTCCCCTCTCACTTTATATTTCTGTGGTCCCACTTCAAACACCACTATCCTCTTCGATTTTCATCACCTCTTTCATGCTTTTGAAGATCCCAAAGTAGCATTTCTAACATTCCCAAAGCTTTATCTTAATCCCACAGGAATAACATTACATCAATTCCTTGGGTGGATGTACTATGGTCACACAGAAAGTCATCAGGCAAAATCCAGGGTTCCCAAGTCTCCCTTTCTAGTCCTTACAAGGCATTTCCTAATTTCCTCAAAGAGGAACTCTTTTTTTTCCTGAAATCTTTGTTGAGCATCACAAGGAAAAAAAAATAATGAAAGCACACAACACACATGAAACTTAAAGGTCAAACTGTGATCTCCAATTTGGAAAACATCTATCATTCTGCTCAAAACCAGAGGCAACAGGCAGTTTTAGAAGAGCTTGGCAATGTACATTACAAAAAAAGAGATAAGAATCTGACATTTTCTATGCAAATATGAGCCCAAGTCCTGATTTACCTTCCGTGGTGTGAGAGTCAGTAGAAGTTACCAAGTCCAAGTTAGCTGCTTCTGATCAAAATGAAAAACATTCCCCTGAGCAGATGTGTTGGCAAGGCACTAGGTAGCTTCATGTTACGGGTCTCTATCTCATCTTCAACTGTAACACTGGCTTCAGAAAGGTCACAGACTTTGTTTTCTGACTTCATGACTAATTTATTTCTCTTAGTTCCTCCCATAGGCTCTTGGAACTCCTCATTTTTGCCACAAACCATTGCTCTGAGAAGTTTTTCTAAACACTGTAAATTACCTTTGCACCAAAAGACTTGGTATTTTTCCAAATTACTGTCTCAAGATGATGGTAATAAAATCAACTATAGCATCATAAAATAATTAAGCAGATTGATTTATCATGTTACTACAAGGGATAGGGGTGTGGTGTCAATCCAATAAATATGGTGACCTCTTCAAATCTAAGTGGTTTGGTTCAGAAAAGCATCCAGAATTTGAAAGCTGATCCTAATTATCCACACTCCATCACACCAACCACACTGTCACAACTCAAAAGTCCCTGGCTGCAACCTTTATGGCTAAAACTCATGTTGGTATTTGGAGTAAAAGAAAAATCTATCTTTTAACAGTACCTACCCTCTGCCTTGAGGATGGTACCAAATCCTGTGTGATGCTCTGTCCTGTGTCCAACAGGGCAGCAAGGCACATTCCAGGTAATAATAATGAGCAATGTTCACCTAACTGACATTGGGAATAATATCCCTGTGAAAATGAGCACAACCTGTAAGAGTTCTGAGAGGGTCTTTCCTGCGGGAGCTCCTGAATTCCAAGTCACAACTACAACTTCCACTGGAGGGTGGCAATCAAGATAATGAACAAAAATAACCCCATGAGGCCTTTTCAGGCACTGTTCACACCAGTCACAATTACTGGTTTATAATGATCCACCTAAACGTGGAGTTAACTCACATACATATGTTTAAGCTTTCAAACAAGCTGTAATTCAGCTACTGACAGCTGAAGTGCCTCAGATGAATAGAGCTGGACTTATATTTGTTATTTGTGGAACTTCTTAGAGTTAGTTCAGCTTTCAAGTGAACATATTGAAATAAACTGATTTTAAATAATGAGCATTGGTGCCTATGAATTATTTAATTTTAAAAAATCCAGTCAAATTCCACATTACTGAACTATCCTTCCCATCTAAAAAAAATGCTTTTTTAGTTTAAAAAGCATGATTCTGGAGACAGGGTGCCCCATTATTTCAATGTATTCAATCATCACTTTCTTTTTAACAGCTTGAATTAGACATGCTTTCAAGGTTTTTATCCAACTGTCAGTTAGAAAACCGATGGCATTTCTGCCCTCTCCTCTCATTAGGGACTTGCTGTTCTGTACCTGCAAATCTTCATCCCTCATCAGCCAGAGAAACGAAAGCAGAAATCTCATCTATAATAGTAGTATCATGTACATCCTATTAAAGAGGACAGATAACATATTCAACAGCGCCTCAGGGTCACAATTTCAAAGACATATGTAGTACTGAAAGATGCAGGTGAAAGACTCCAGGGACTTTCCAAAGCCCCCAGCTGCATAACTCTCATTGATTTCAGTTATTCAAATGAAAAGTTATTTAATGTATTTATTCTGGAGTTGAAGTTTCACTTGAAGGCTGAGAGATACATAAACCCATAGGCTAATTTTTAAAACTGATTCTCACTAATTTCAAAAACAGGTAAATGATTAAATACTTAGATAAATCTAGCCCTGAGTGAGGCATAAATCCTATTTAGGGTCTCTCTGCCTTTGAAATAACAGCAGTTATGCACCCATCTAGTTTGAGGAGATAGGGTTTGTATCACAAATATTTTGGCCAAATATCCATTTTGTGAATATATATAAATATTGCAATATCACATCTTTTACAGTAAGGGAATGGAAAGGAAATGAAAGATTTTTACCCCTGAAAATTGTCCAAAGATAAAAAGATATACCTACTTTGTAGACAAATTCTTCTAAAATATAGACAAGGATGACAATTGCCAGCATTAGAAAATGAGGTAGTTGAGAAATCAAGGAATATTGTGGAGGAAGAAAGACAAAGGATACAAGAAAGAGCTAAAACAGGGGCCTGACTGGGAAAAAAAACCCACCATTTGAAGAGAGGCATGAAAGTGGAAGACTTGAAGTCAAGACAGATGAAGCCAATACATACAAAAAACCATTTGCAATTGAGCTTATTTGATGAGACTTTGCTATTTGGAATGGCCGAAATATTGTAAGATCACACATTCTACCTCTGACTCTTCAGGAAGTTTTGAAGATATCCAACCTGGATGTTGGATACAATCCTAAATACAGGATTGTAGCAGCTGAAATAGTCACACTAGTCAATAGTGCAGGCCCAGCCTGGTAAATGAGCGGGTCTCAGGTCTGCTACTCTTCCACAGCAGGCAGCAAATGTCCTGCTTAATCCTGGAATCTCTGTTCAAGAGGGTTATGAAATGATCAGAGAATTTCAGCACTGGGGCTGGCTGCCAACAACACCCACCTTAGAATCACAGAATAGTTTAGGCTGGAAAAGACCTCTAATATCATCAGGTCCAGCCATCAACCCAGCACTGCCAAGGCCACCACTAAACCATGTCCCCAAGTGCTACATCCACACATCTTCTAAATCCCTCCAGATCATTGATAAAGATATTAAACAGTGCTGGCCCCAGTTCTGAGCCCTGGGGAACACCCCTTTTGACTGGCCACTACCTGGATTTAGTTCCATTCACCACCACTCTTTGGACTTGACCATCCAGCCAGTTTTTTTACCCTGTGATCGGTGCACCCATCCAAGCCATTTAGCTCAATGACATCCACTCAGCTCCCTGCTCCCCCTCTCAAAGCATCCTGCAGTGAAATCCTTTCGTTTCCCAAGGAACAAGATGCCACTTCTCCAATGCCTTGCACTTTTCCAATATTTCCCAAACACTCGTAGAACCAGATAAAATCCCTGGGGTTTTGAGACGCCTTCTTGCAGAAATTGAATTACCTTCCATGTTCTTGAGTAACTACAGAGCTACAAGTTTCCACCCAAATCCCTCTCCTCTGTGGCAATGCTCCTGCGTGCTATAAATACAAAGTTAATTTGTGCAATGTGTGGGCTCACGCTTGGAAGTGCAGAGGACTGTGCAGGCTAATATCCTTCCCAGGAAAAAACACAGCGTGACGTACAACTGAAAATGGTGCGAGCGAGAGGCAGCCGGGGGTCCCTTAAGAGAAAACAGTGGAATATTTTCCAAAGGTGGACTGAACGTCCCGTGGGTGCTGAGCAGAGAAAAGAGAGGAGGTCAAGAGAAACCAGAGTTTTTGTATGAGGAAATGACTGGAGGATGGAAAGGCGGTGGCACGAGGCCGAGCTCACTGCAGTGGAACGGCTGGCGCGCAGTCAGGGGATGCGTGGCTGCAGCCCAACATGTTAAAAATGCTCTGGCGTCTATCACCATTTGTTTGGGAGTGACTTCATTTCCAAACTTTGGGATAAATATTAGCACAGCTATTCAAGATAGCCAGGACACCCAGCCCCTGGGTTTTTTCTCACTTCATGGCTTTTAGGTGTGGACTGTAACACATCACTTAAGCAGCACAAAACAGATTTTACTGAATTTACAGTCGTTGCACTGGGCTTGAAAAGAAAAATAAATTGTTTTGATTGGGTTGGTGGTAGGGTTCCACCCAAGATTCCTGGGAGAAGTTAGTTAAGGACAACTGCTCATGCCATCACTCACAAGGAAATCAAGAAAAGTGGGGAGAAGCAGCTGTGCTGGGAGTTGCTTCTGGGAAAGTGGTGTTGTGTCCCAGGAGGGAGAATTCACCTGGGATTTATTTAATTTCTGGAAGCTCAGAAATTCAACTATTTGATCATCCTCTTATCTCCAGTAAATACTTTCACTGCTATTTTATTCAGTTACCATGCATTCTTGATTTTATGCTTACCAACTTGTTACTGTACAAAGCTAATTGATTCTATGCTTAATGCCTTGTCGCTGTAGGAAGCTAATTGATTACATCCTAAAATCAACAAGAAACACACAATCTGATGGTTATGGAAGGATCTTCCACCAGATTTAAAAATACAGCTGGAATTTTTTGTAGCTGTCTCTTCTTTTTGAGTGACCTTGGACCTACACATTTCATTAGAAACATGAAATGGTCCCCAGCACCACCTGGCATCTGCAGTAACAAACCCCTCTTGCCTCTCTATACTGGAGCTGGAAACAGGACTGGTTACCATCACCCATCCCTCTGCTCAAATACAGACTCTAGAAACCAGCTGAGTTTTGAAGAAGGGAAGAACAGGACAGCACTAATGACTGCCAAAGACCATCCAGAGCCTCCTCAAGAGGCCTTGGGGATTTCAAACAGCTCCTCAAATTTGGGCACAAGGCATGGGATACATCCTCAGTCCCCAAAAGACATGTTTCTTCCTCAGAGCTCTCAACAGAACAATTGTTGCCTATGCCAAGAGCTGCTGTGCCCTGTGGGTACAGTTACACAGGCTGCACTTTCTAAACCACTTGCAGAGACAGCATGCTTAGAGTTGTTATTTCTTGCAATTTGTGTGTTGGATGGTTTACTAAAATTAGGAAGAAGTATATTCCAGAGCTGGAACATTTATGGTTTCTTTACCATTACTGTATATTTTAATTCTTAAAAATAGATTTAAGTGACATGATAAGTAAAGAGTCATGTTTAATCTATTTTGGCCTGTTTGCCACATTCCTGGTTTGGCCTGTTTGGCTTGTTAATTTAGAGATGCATAAAACCATCTGTTTCACTGTAGACTTTGTTTTAAGCCTCAGAGGAAATAAACCACACAAATAAATGAAATTCACTGTGTCATTTCTGTTAGAATATATGTATTTACCGCCATCAGAGCAGACACCAAGGACCTCATAACTCTAATGTTAGTGCAGGTTTTTAACTATTTATAATGCTGTTATAAAGAGTCGGTGCAACTGAATTTATATCAGACAAGGGATTTTCTTAAATCGTATTCCACCTCTCATTTAAAGTGAAAAATGGTGATACTCTGCACATTGCTAAAAGAATGTAATAAAGAAAGAAAAAAATAAACTTCATAATTAAAAAAATACATCTTGGAAAAACTACATCCCAGGCAAATGTACCTAATAGCCTGGATTTCTGCCTCTGTGGTTTGTAAAGCCAAAGGAGCCACCTACATGCTCATCCTCTTGACATGACTGCAAACTTGAACAGTCAGACTCCATTTGTCAAAAACAGAGCAGACCTAAAATTTTTTACTCAATGCTATTTCACTGAGAACACACATTCACTGAACCTAAAGCTTTTCTGGATGTTTTTTTGAGAAAAGACTCCTGTTCCAGATGAGAAGGAAGAAAGTCATCCCCAAATGAGTTGCCTATGAAGGGGGCTGCCACTCAGTTCTATTTTTTGGGCAGAAGCAGGAAATATATTTTGACTTTGATCTGTAACAGGGATGATTTTTCAAGACTTGATTCTTTTCCCACAAAATAGTGTCCTTGCTTACTGAGTTGGATACTAGAGGGCTGCTGTGTCTGCTGCACTCATGTTTATAAATAAAAAGTGGTTCTTACAAATATAATATTCCCTAGTGTATTCTTTCATCCCTACTGCACTATATAGTCTGTTGCACAGACTATGGTTCAGAAGATTAAATATTTAACTAAGGAAACCTAAAGATGTCAGTCATGGAGTAAACACTAAATCAATTTAAAAAATTTCAGTGTTACACTACATAACATTTTACTGCGGGGCGAACAAGGAGCAGCAAAGTGCCCTGGGACCTAAAGTGGCTGTTGAGGAATCAAAGAATTTATCTGAGTAGTTTCAAAAATGTGAAAAAAAAAAACAATTGAAATTTCTAATAGAACCTTATTTGAAGACAGTTCCCCAAACCACATTTCTCAGCAAGAAGCTCGGATTAAGGGAATATACAGCTAAAATGTAATGACTTCCAAAAACCTGAGCCCCTGCTGACCCTGTGCCCCCAACCCACCAAAGCACGTAAGCGGGACTTTGAACATTTTAATAGTTCCATACTCAGCTTCTTTCTTGGCCCCTTTTGCCTTTTTTTCTTCTCCCCTTTTGAATTTTTTGAAAGTGGCCTGGATTTCCCTCCTATTACCTCCTGCCATGAGAGAAATTTGTTATGTCTCCTTCAAATGGGCCAACCCAACCTACATTCCCGGTCCTCTCAGCGCCTTCCCACAGGGCGGTTCGCGGGGTTGTACTCACAATATTCATCAGGGTCAGCAGGTACTTCTGAACGTGTTCTTTCCCATGGAACTGAACAACTGAGTCATCAACCCCCAGAAGGACTTCGATGTTGTAATCGTCCTCCGTCGCGTGCCTTCGGTGGCGCTGCCTCGATCTGTGCACCTGGTCTTCAACAAGGCTCAACGCGCTGTCGAGATTATCCAAATTAGTGAGGTTAGCAGCTGGAATCAAACAGACAAACAAGTCATCAACCAAGAGAGGCTCAGGCTCAGGTTTCAGCTAAGCTGGTATGAATTTGAAGTAGCAGCATTTGTTATGTTCTGGGTGTTATGTAACAGCATTAGTTTCGCTTAATGTCAATTAAAAATTACCTAAATGAGAGAGAAACGTGACCCAAAATGTTTTTGCTTTGCAAAGTAAAAGCAATGCTTTCTACTAAGCAATACTGCATAATAAATACAAGCCCAAAAGGGCAGCAAGGTCATGCCAATGTTTTGAGGAGAAGAATGGAGCTGTTTGAGGTAAAATGCTTGTTACTTGAAAGTACTTCTAACAAAAATACACTATTCAGGGGTATTGTGCTACCCAGGGTAGTCTACAATTCAGAACAATTAAAGATAGACACCCTACTTCAAAATCTGATCTTACTGCCCACAGACTCCTATTTCAAGGCAGGTGCAGTTGCTGATATAGTCTTTTTCTATCCAGGCAGGTAGCAACAAACCAGTCCCCTGGATTCAACCTTTTAGCTCCTTTGCTAGATACACACATGCAATCCAACAGGAGTGACATGGATCTTATTTATCATCACAGTTCAGGACCACATTTTAGATATGAGACTAATTAATTTATAGCTACGTTCACAATTTTTTAACAATTTTTTCTCCTTCATTTCAAATTTGCCATGTCACTTTATATTATTGTATGTCAAAGACATCAGGTACAACAGTAGTTACTTCATTACTAACAATTTCTAACAGTCCCTGTGATATGAAATGCACATTCTCTGACAGGATGGGACATGATTATTGTGGTACCTACCTACTAAAAATTAACATGAAAATATGGAATCTTGACATTTCACTCTGAAGAATAACAATTATTAGCTTTAGTATCATTACTATCATTTGCATTACGAGAGCTCTGGATGTCCCACCAAGAACCTCTTGATTTTAACACATGTCAGAAAAGACTCACTCAGAGAGGTGAGGAAAGGCAGTGAGGTGGCTGTGGGTTGAGTAAAGGCTCCCAGTGCTTCACTCACAGGAATACAGTGGGAAGCAAAGGGAGGAGGCCAAAGCCATCACCTTCCAACCAGAAATAAGAAACGACTCCTGGAAATGCTATGAAAGTGGATTCTCCATCTTCATTTATTGAAGTTTTCACATCAAAACTGGCTGCTTGAGAAGGGCTGAATGAGTCACCAGATCACTGGGCTCATTACAAGAACATCTGCGCTCTTGCCTGAAGACCTGCTGCCTCAGGCTGCTGTGTCAGCAGGTCCTGGGCAATGTGCAGCCTGAGCAGAGTCCCCACAGCTCCCTTCTGGGGTGACAGTAACATACTGTCCTGCACAGCCTCCGGCTGCCAGGAAGGACACACACCAGGCAGTGTTCCTTACTGCCCCAGGTCTCTGTGCCTTGTGTGATGAGCAGCTTGTCTCTGTGCCTCCAGGAGAGACCTCCTGTCAAAGGACAGTCCTTGAAAGACAAAGCTCCTTATACCATTTCTCCACCAAGCTTCAAGGACATGCTTGTCCCGAGACCCACAGCCACAGGTCACCACACTGCCCTGGCAGGGCTTCCCTCACTCACTGGACAGAGAGAAGGTCACACGTGGTAGTTCTGCATCCCTATGGAGCCACAATGTCCTTCTCCCAGCACAGCAACACTTAATGCAGCTAATAAGCACAACCACCATGTTCTCATTGCCAGCCTCAAGGCTCTCAGCAGCTTCTGCTCCTGGAGCCACAAGTTTTCAAAATTAGTCTAGTCAGAATCTATGATGTAGCATGAAAATTCACTCTCCATGCAGAACCCAGCTGTCACTCCCAGGTGTACCACGAAGGGTGAATGGGTCTGGCCTGGCAGCAATGGAGACAGCTCTTTATCAGAGCTCTAAACCTGCCAAGTAGCCAGCTCCAGCCCTGTCTCTTGGTTTACTCTACCAGGAAAACTTTATTGTTAAAATTTCCTTGCTAGAGCCCAGAGGTAATGACTGAGCCATCACAGCGGTCTCAGGGGACTTGCTATGAGACTGTGGGGCAATCATGTATTCATGATCTGTAAGGCAAATCACAGTTCCTGTAAAATTTGACCATAAATCTTTAAATCCTCTCTAGAAAAGAAGGCCTAGGCTGGCAGGGCCTGCAGGTCATGTCCTCTCTCTGCTGCTCACAAAAAGCTACAGCAATCAGCAGCAAGGCCAAAGCTATCAGAGCTGCTATTGCAGAACAGCAGAGCTGGACAGGGGGGAGAGCCTGAGCTCTGCACTGAGACTGCAGATGGGCAGCTCTGCTGGCTGGGGGGCTGCTATTTGGCTGGGTGAGTGGTTGGCTGTCAAGGTATCTTGAGCTTTTGTGCTTTCATCTCTTTCCCTTATGTGTCAAAGTCAAACTAACTCCGAGTGCAGTATCTTTATTCCTGCTGTGAGTAAATCAGCCAGAGGCAAAATGTGATCCTACCATCCTGCAGTGAAAACTGCCTGTCCTCCCTCTTTGCTCCTCACTTCATCACTGTCACACTATAGCCCTCACAGTCCTGCCAGCTCCTGGGAAAAGTTATCAGGAAGTTCCCTGGAAGTCATCTCACTGCCAGTAGGTGCCAACCAGCCACTTTAAATTTTCTTTGGAGCATAAAAATTCTCCACACCCACAGTTACCTTCACCCCTCAAGTGTTTCCCTCTCAAGAAAACATGCCCAGTGGGCACTGGTACCTCTGAGACAACAACACTTTCCAGCACAGAGAAAGCCACGTTGGCTCCAGCTGGCATTGGAACCATCCCAAGAGCACCAACACAGCTCAAAGCATTTACAGCAGTAGCTGCAAGATTTCTGGTTCACATCCCAACTTCCCACCAAGTGTTCTTTCCCAGAGGCTCTCCCAGGACAGGCAGGGACGCCTCCACACACGCCTGACCACATATCCCACAGTGCTGCTCTGCCTCTCAGTCTCTTGGATGATGAATTGTTGGATTTGCTGGACCATGCTGGTTTATTCCCATGTTGAATTTGCTCCTAAATGACTGTTACATCCAAATGGAATTAATACCCATATCTTACCATAGAGGAAGCGAAACAAAGTTGCATCTGTAGTAAATGAGCAATTTGTAGTGTTTTGGCATCTCAGCTTTCCTTGGTTAATATCAGTAATTTTACTGTATCATTGTACTCCAACAATATGCTAGAAAAGCTCAAAAGAAAAACTCCAAGAACTGAATAAGACACCAAATTCCTCCTTAATATTTTCCATACTATCTTCCTTCTGGTCACCCCTGCACTTTGCACAGTAACATCAAAAAAGTCATCTCAACCTGCACTGTGTTTTACTAAATCATGCCAAGACCTCTCCATCAGCTGTTAATTTTCAGCGACTTTTGCCAAATCAGCCACTAATTATTGGTGCCAACTTTGTTCTCCATCTCCCAAGAGCAGACACTTGGCATTTGCAGGCTTAACAATAGCCTGTTTTGAAACCTTCTTGTTCCTGCTAGGAAAAACTCACATTTGTGCAAATTAACCACTGAGAGACAAGGTTCTATTTTTCTCTTGTGCTGCTCATCCAGAATAAATCAAAGAACAGCAGCACTCTAATAGTTCATCTGAAAATCCCTCAAAACCCCTCTTTTTTCTATAAAGCCAGCTAAAAACTCAGTAGTATTTCTGTGGTCTTCTCCCAACACTGCAGACCATCTTCCAGTGAAAGTGCCCAAGTTGCACATTACTTTTGCCTTTGCAGGTCTTCAGAAGAAATCTCTCTCTGCAACAGTTTGGGATGACACCACCTTATTTTCTGAGAGTTTTTGCCTTGCTCATTAATGTTTGATATCATGTGCTTTATGGAAACCTAATTACATGACATCTCCTCATTCTGCCTTACCCATCATGGCAGGCAAAGCTCAAACAGATGCTCTGAGTTACTGAAGCATGAACACGCTGCCTGCCATGAAAATCGCCTCTCCCTGTGTTTTCTGTCACTCCCTTTAGGACATCCAACAAAAGCACAGTTGCTGGCTCATGATTCTTGTTTTGTTTTTTTTCATGACCCCTTTCAAAAAGGCTCAGGGAAATACAGCTGCACCTACAGCTCTTAAAGAGGCCCTTATGAAATGACTGCACTTTAACTGTACTAGATTTAGGGTTCCCCAGTCTCACAGCAGCGATATTGTCCTAATAAAGCAGTTTCTAATTTTTACCTCCTCTTTCTGACAGAGAGAAGGGAACTTTCTGGCAAGCCCAGAGCAGAGACCGGGATGGGCAGCTGGGGGACTGAACTGCATGTCATGTTCACAGCTGTCATCTGTGGCTTGTCAGCACAGCAACGAGCTGGAATTTCTTTTCAAACCTGAGTGTGCAGCATTCAGACCAGCCAGCCACCATTTAAATGCAGCTGGTTTGCTTTTATGGACACTTCATCTGTCAGCGTGGGAGCAGACGAACACCTGAGCTGACTGCTGAGCACCTTCTCTGCAGCCACACAAGGAGCAGCACTTTTGATGCTGATCTCCATTCCTGTGACACTCTCCTGAAGGGACTCCCAGCTTCCCATTCCTTGCTGCAAACCACCAACTTCTTTTTGGTTGTTTTTTTTCTTTTCACCCCAGTGACTCAGACCGAGCACCAGTGATGCCCAGGTGGAGCCTGCTCTGCTGTGGTGGCAAACATATGTGGATGGCACAGGAGCAGAGGGCACCCAGCCCTGTTCAGCTGCACCACAGCTGGTGGCAGTGCCAGTCCAAACCTGGGACTGTGATCCCAGCACAGGCATGAGGCCATCTACCACTTGGTGCTGCAAATGCAGGAGAAACAGGCTGTGTGGTAGGGAAGCAGGAGGCAGGGTGGACTTGCTCAGCTTCCCGCTGCTCAAGTACATCTGCACCTCTGGAAAAGTACCAGACACCAAACATCCTCAACAGCTTGACAGAGAACTGCTCTTTTGGGAATTGCACCTTAAATCATAAGTCATCTTTCTGCAATGCTCCCTGTTGCTCAGATGCTGTAGGCTTCTGTTGTGTCTGTCCTCCGTGATCAACAGACTCCCTAATTAGCCCCCAGTTAGCCTTTTCATGTATTCTATAAAAGCCCCCATTTGTCCTCCATGGTAAATTGAAGCCCAACTCATGGAAGTTGGAGTCACCAATGAACAGTCATCAAATCTTGATTTTTATGCCCTAGTGATTTTTTTCTCCCACTTTTAAGTTCCTTGATTTGGGGTTTTGTTTTTCATTCCAGTTGCACACAATCATGATGTGTTTTGTTCATTTGCTAATCAAGAGTTCCTCTAATATTTTAATTTCTTTAAAAACTTACTTCTGCTGGTTTTACAGCCCTGCTCACCTCCTTCTTTGCTTTCTGTTTTGTTTTCCAAATGTCCTCTACTTGTCTTTCTTCTCCCCCTTCACCATCCTGCTCAGCTACATTGGTCTTTCATAATTTATAAATCCCTTTCCCATAGTACAGTCTGCATTTGGACCCTTCTGCTATAGATCACTCATAAGAAAACTGGGTAAAGCCAGCAAGGAATTAAAATGGGAGAGAGCTCCTGTGATGTGAAAGCCAATGGAAAATGGTCTAAACAAGAGAAGCAAATCCCACACAGTGCACTGGGTACATGACACAAAGTTAGCCCTTTTTAAAAGACATTCCCAGGAGGACATTGCCTCAACATTTGATTTTCATGAGCTTCTTGTGATTTCTTGAATCACAGGTTAGCGCAGTGGCTGCTATTTGGTAATTCATTTACCAAGAACAATTATTGCAGCAGAACTATCTTGGGGTTGTGACCAAATTCTCCCTCTTCCACTTTTTTACATAAACTAAAAGTAAGACCACACTAGTAGACTAAAGACCAGGCATGCATCAGGCATCCTCAATGAGGTTATGAATCCTCATCCTGACCTTATCTGCAAAGCAGCACTCATTTAAAAAGAAACTCTTGGGCTGCAAGCCTTGGTAACCACATGATCTCATTACAAGCTCCCTGCCTCTGAGTTTATGGTGATGCTGTTTCCAGTCAAATCACATTTTAACACAGAGCCTGCTCCACCTTTCATCTGGCTGGGGGAGTTTGCCATGGGTGTTGGGGTAAGTTGGGCTGGGCTCTCAAAAGTAGGTCTCAGACTCCAGCTGCATGAAGGCCAGCACATATGGCAGCTGAACTCCCACTGGAATGATCCAGTCCTGGCATTTGAAACCAGGAGGAGTTCAAAGTATTTAACGGTATTTCATATACTGTATATTTGGGCCTTTATAGAGTAATTCTTGTAAACTTCTTGGGGCAGAACAAGTGTCCCACATTTGCAGAGTGAAAGTACATTCTTGCAAACACAGGCACAAGCAACATTCCTTTTTTTCCTTGTCATCTATGCGACAGCACAGTGACTCTAAATCTCAGGAGATGCTCAAGTGTCTGCCCAGATCATAAAATAAAAGAATGGTTTGGGTTGGAAGGGATCTTAAAGCTCATCTTGTTCCATCCCCTGCCATGGGCAGGGTCACCTTCCCTATCCCAGATTGCTCCAGCCCTGTCCAACCTGGCCTTGGACACTTCCAGGGATGGAGCAGCCACAGCTTCTCTGGACAACCTGTGCCAGGACATCCCCATCCTCACAGGGAGGAATTTCTTCCTTATGTGCAGTTGAAACTTAGATCAGCGAATCTGAGTTATGAAGAATAAAGAAGCTGAAACTGACTGAACTGACAAAATAGAGAACTTTCAAGACTGAAAAATAAAAAATTGTCTTTTTCCAAAGGATAAACCAGTTAGCACAGTGACAATGGCCAGGTAGATGCCGTGGCAAAATGGCCAGGCCAGAGGCACTAAGAATAACCACAGTTAGATGTTGCCAGGGAGAACTTTTCTGGCAAGTCACAACAAAGAGAAAAGTTATCACAATACCAAAAAGAAAAGTTGAAAACTAAATTGATCTCATCAGGGCCAGAGTCACACAATGAATAACAAAGATGAGAGATAATTGCACTGGTAAAAGATTAAGTGAGAGCGAGGTAATAGAATACCCTGGGCTAAGCTATTTTTTTTTTTAAATGGTGAAACATATTGTGTTAAAATTTTAACTATCATATTGCAACATAATAGTCAAAAAGGGGAAATGAAAGAAATGGCAAAACAGCCAGGCAAACCAATCTATGTGACCTGGTTGAAATGGACCTCTCTAAGAACTGAACACAAACTTTTTCCAACAGCAAAATTTATCCTTTGGAAGATTTTCAGCTGTCAACCTTACTAATGCTAACACAGGTTTCACAATTTAGCACCAAATAATCTATGAGCAAGACGTTCCACATCTAGTGCTTGAAAGTAAGCTCAAAAAGGGGCAAAAATCTACTCTAGAAAATTAATTTTTTGGGCCAACTTCGAAGTTTCACTGACTTAATTGATTGCATCTGGGAAATACTGTCTTGCAAATATTTTGGCAAGTCATTGTAAACTGGCCTGTAGTGCAGAGCCTGTGACTTGCAAAACAAGGTGCCTGATTTACCACATCACACTTGTTCCAAGAGCCCACAGTTGACCCTGGAAAAGGGCTCCGTCCCTCGAAAGTCCCCGAGCACACGTGTGCACCCAGGCAGGGCAGGCTTTGCCTCACAGCACTCACACAGAGCTACAAAGGGAGCTCTCAGTCTCATTTGCAGTTAATGCATAATTAATTAAACTGCAGAGTTCAGCCACATCTCCAGGCAGGCGCTGGGCACAGAGCCAGAGCTCCACGAAGCTCCAGGAGCCCCAGAGATCCCACCTGAATTCCCAAAGGCAGAGGATCCGGAGCCGACCCACAACCTGCTTTTCCTGACCAGGCTTTAGCCAAGTGTTTATGGGCTGTTTGAGTCCGAGTCTGCCACCAAGATACTCAAATGAGATACTCAAATGTCCAGTCCATATTCCAAGCATGATTAAATTACAGCAAATTAGCACATTAAGTAAGCTGCCAAGCTGACCCCCTGGCTTTGTAGGTGACATGTCCAACAATCCCACTTGCATTTTTAACAGAATGAAATGCCAAACCTTGATACAGGACCTGAATAACAACAGATTACAGGGGGTGGAAGCTGTCTTTCCATGAGCCAACTATTCTGAAAGAAGGGGAAATAAAGTTTAATTACAGTTTAAGAAACTAACATTAAAAAACACACAGGTATTAAAAAAAAAAAAAGTCAAATTCCTACCCAGAGCAGGGGGCTGAAAAGATGGAGAAAAGGCAAAGAAATACATAAAATAACCATACATCATCAGAAATACTACTGAAGCAAATAGGCATTTTTCCAGTGCTTTTTAGCCATAACCTCAAGTCTTGTCTTTTGGTAACATTTCAAAATGGAATTATCCCATCCTTTTAAAAGGGGAGCGCTTTTCTCGATTATAGTCTCACAAAGTTGTAAATTATACAATTGAATGTTCTCAATGTCAAGTAGAACATAATATAAATCTCATCAGTGTAAATAATGTACTGCACAAATGACTGTGCAAACAGTTCCTGTTTCTTACATAATCATTATGATCTTTTAATTAGACAAAGTAAACAGTCTGCTCATTTCACCAGGTGAAGCATAGGAAGAAAGTTTCCCAAATTCTAGGGTAAAAACTACGTGCAATTTGCAGTATCTATAAGTTCAACCAACTTCTTATACATCTCAGAATATTGTGCAATAAAAAGGTTAATTTGAGTGTCCCAAGAAGAAAACCTCAGATGGGCAGGCTGAGCAAAGGCAGTGCAATACATGATGCCTTGGCTACTTACACTGGCAGGATTTAAATCGGAGCAAAAAGGAATTATAATTTTACCTATGTTTTGGAAATATCCTTGTTGCTAAATCTGCTTGGACTTTCTGCAATAACAAACCCAGCTGCAACTGATTGGGGATTGTAGGGAAGACAAAGCTCACTTGGAGGACACGGGAGTTTCTTGGAGGACACGGGAGTTTCTTGAACATCAAAATGACAGTAGAAAACCCTGAAAGAGAACCAGTCTCTGCTCTAGTGAAAGTGCACGAGGTTTATTCCCAAGGCATTTCAAAATCAAGGGCCGAGGCTTCTTTGGCTATTTGTACAAGAGCTCTGAATCTGTCAGGCCCTGCAAAAAGCAAACTGAGAAATGCTGCCCCTCTGCTGCTCTGCCACCAGTGGCTGAATGGGACGCAGGGTCTTGGTGATAACAGCAGAAAAGAGATGTTTCCAACATGCAGCATTCCTCATGAACATGGATCAGGGATGGAGAGAGGGGGAAGGAAGGCAGGGAGGAAGCAAAGAAGCTGGGTGGGTGTAAGGACATCAAAATGCTCAAGTGAAAAGGCAAATTAAGAGGCACAAGTCAGAAGAACACAAAGTGAAAAGAAATCATGGTACATCTTCCTGCTGCAGTTCCCCAGTGGCCTCAGGAAGGCAAAGCCAGGGCTTGCTCCCACCTCCCACTCCCCAGCCCTGAAAGCTGTGTCCTGAGAACAACCCATGAGCTTTAGGGTGCACAGGGATGAGTGCCAAGGTTTGCCAAGCAAACCTTCTCCCCAGCATGCGTGGGCAGGGCTTTAGTGTTTCTTTTTCAAGATAAATTTAGCATTAATATCTGTGAGCTTTAGAGGGATTAGAGCCAGGTCAACATGCATTTAGTTTTCTGGCAGGTCCAAAATATTTTTAATTCCTTTCGGGTCAAATTGACTTGAATATGGAATTTTTTTTAAAGTGAAGAAACAAACAAAGCATATTAGTTCATCTGAAAACATGTTTTACTCATTTGATATGAAATCAAGCACTTTAAGTCTCAATGTAGAGAATCGTTGAAAAATATAACATATTCCAAGGGAAAGAAGGGAGATGGTTTGTTTGAAACCCACTGCCATGAAACCCCTCAACATTTTCAGAATTTTTTTTTTTGTCCACGTGAAGTTCAATGAGAAATTCAGAATTTTTTTATTAATAAAAAATTTCCCCTAACTCAACTGCAAGTGCCAGGACTTAAAAGAGTTTCCATTTGCCTCTTTCCACCATCTACCCTGGTTCCTCCAAAGGAATGATCATCATTTTAGGACCTCTGTATTTTTATCAGGTTATCTACATATTATTGATAAGCAAGCTGTACCTAGCACTGTCTGACTTGCCCTTCAGATTGGCTTGTAGCCTAATCAAACTGAGGTCATTGGTCTGCTAAATCAGATGTAGTCAGTAGGATGTGATGCTCCTTGGCAAGCAACAGACAACTCTGCTATAGGGACAAATCAGACTCACCACATCTCAAAATAAAAGCCTTTCAAGAATTAGGTGGCAAGGAATTTATCTCCTGAATTAAAGACAGTATAATCTTTGTCTGTGCAAATAAGGCTTAAAGTGGTCAGAAACTGCATTTGTATTCACCTTGCAGAGTGCTATAAAATTGCTTTAGTATTAATGACTGCTCTTCTCTTACTACAGAGAATGAAATCACACTTTGGAAAACAAATGCACAATGTCCAATAAGAAGGGCTGGGAAGCCTCTTTTATATATATATATATATATATATATATATATATATATATATACACAGACATGTATAGATACACATACATGTAATAATCACTGAAATAAGAGAACTTTGCATTTTAACAAGGTATTGATGGTGGCTGGAGGGTTGGTGGACAACTCACTTGATAACTAACATATCAAGTCACACACTGGAAAAGTATCAGAAGCAACAGCAAATTGAGATATTAAATTTTTAAAAACTCAGTTAAATTCTCTTTAAATGGTGTTAACCCAAATGGAAGCTGAAAAGGCTAGACAAGTCAATGGCAGTTAAAGAAATAATGGAAGCTGTTAAGGGTAAAACTAGACAGCTGTTCCAAAGCTCCAGGTAGTTTCTGCCTCCTGAACTGGAACAGTATATAAAGACCATTTAGCTTCTAACCTGTTATTTTTGCAGAATAAAAGGGAAATGTCAAAACCAACACCAAAAAAACCCTTTCAAATTGCCTTACAAAGCAGTTGCTAAAGTAATCAAGAAGTTAACTGAGAGCTCTGCTGACATAAATAGTAAAGGCTTGCAGTAATTAACACATTCTGTCTAAAACTGGTAGAAACAGTGACTCCAGATCTGAGTTCCTGCAATGAGTTACAGGTTTTATCCAAATACTGGACTTCAATTAGTTGAACTCTATCATCTGTTCCTACCTAGTTAAGAACTGGCTAACCAAGCCTCTCCTAATTTACTTGATTCTAAAAAGGCCTGTGATCAGTTGAACAACAATCACAAGAAGAAATGGAATAAATACAAAAACCTTCCACAAATCATCAGCTGTAACACCACAGTTTATGTTCCAATTTAAAAATCAAATGGTAAAAAGCTGTCCACGAGTATATTCATCTTCTCTATTCTTCCAAAAACCTAAATATTTAGATAATAGTACTGATCATACAAACTCTGATAATATTAATTATTAATGTGTACTGTGCTAATAGAAGTAATAACATGGTTCCCTAATCTGAAGTCAGAACAGACTCTATCCTCTTTCAGTTCTTGCTGGGCAATATTATTCCTTCAGTCTTTCAACACAGAAATTCTTTATATTTTCCCATTACAAAAAAGAAAAGTCTACCAAGCTAAAAGTTAACACTAACTGAAATTACTTTAAAGCAATAAAGTGACATTTTATAGCAATGGGGTAGCAAGACTGGAAGGAAAAGCAATATTTTTTGGCTGCTGAAAAAGGCACACTTTGGGTGTCAGGGTCTCTTCAACAGATTATTGTTCCCTAAGAGCAGCTTAGGGAACTGTCTCCTCAGCAACATGAGTACCCCAAATACTGTCTCCTTCAGTCCACCTATAGTATCTGTTCACCCAGATCTGAGACCATAAATCAGTGCTGAAAAATAATGTTTTTGAAAGTCATACAAAACAGCATTTACTTGTCTGACAACAGTGCTGTTCAGTTATGCAATAAGATATGAAAGTACTACAGTCAATAAAGACTCCACTTTGCTTTGGTGACCTGGAAGCCCCTAAGAGTCCTCAACAATTACTTTGGACTTGCAGGACTCAGAATGATCTTCAGTGTGAGAGCCGGACATGTATTTATTGGAGCTGACACTAATCAATACCCATCACTTTCTCCCTGGTTTCAACTTTATTAGCAAAATGATATCAACAGCTGCTACTGTCCCAGTGAGCCTCAAAAGAAAGCCAAGGGTTGATGGTTTCCAAGTGCTCTCATTGCCTGGTTCTCCAGTTTACCTTCAAGTCAGCTCCAGGCTGCCTTTCAGTGCAAAGTTTTCCATTTGACCTTTCCTGTATTTCTCTTAGGATCAGAGAATTTTAATTTATTACTTTCTCACTCTTTCCAATCTATTTCTGGCTAATCTTCTCTAAAATTTCTGAAGCATTCGGAAAGGTTTCTTACATTCTGGTTTTAGTCCAAGGTGCCTTAGTCTGAAATACTGCAGTGCAGCTGGGCAACTCTTACACTTTGCTGAATAACTGATTCACCAAAAGTGAAGTTTTTTATTGTTTTGAAGTGATTTTCAAATCGAGCCGCAGGGGTTTTTTAGGGATTAAAAAAACCCCAAAAATAGTGGAGCAAGGACTCACATTTCATTTTGGTGAACATATATTCCCCCGTGTGAAAGTGCCTGCACCTTTCCAAAGAACTGGAATCTGTGGGAGTTCAACATAAATGAGATCCTCAACCTTCCTAACTGAGAGCTTGTTTTTTGCAGACACTCCCTAGCTTTAAGCTTTCACTCTTGACCTTGACTTCTTGACCACTTGAATGGGAGACTGTTACCCAAGTCCAAAGCAACAGTCCTTAGCCTGGCTAAAACTCAGGAAATAGCAACTCTGAGCAGCCAGCTGAAAGTGGGGAGGGGGGAACCCACACCAAAAAAAATACACCACCATGAAAAAAATCACAATGAAAAAAAGGGAAGCAAAATAGCTAGTGAAGGGGAAAATCTTTTAAAGGTTTTTCCTTTTTTTTTTCCCCTCACAAAGTGAGTGTGTCTAACTGTGGTATGAAATTAGTGCAGCAACCATTGCCCATCACATGAGTTTCAGCCACCTCTTCTGACCAACGGTGGGCTCTGCAGTGCGATTTTTGTATTGGGGGGGAGCTAAATATTTCTGGGCAATTCCACTAAAATTACATTTAAAAAATTCATCTGCAAAGCCAAGCAATGCTCTGGGAGAACATCAGTATTTGGAACTCCTAAAGCACGAGAAAAGTCAGCAAAGAACAAAATGTCTGAAGCATTAACCTGCCAGGATTATAACTTAACGTCACAAATTTCAGGTCCATTTGAAGTCTCACAACAGAGAAACTAAGGCAACCGATTGAACTTCCTTGTGAAAAGAACTAAAAAACCCAAAAACCTAAAGAGTACAGCATGTGGTCTTGCAGATATGTCCTGAATTCACACAGGGAGAACAACGCCTTTTGCAGAAACCCTTGTTGCCATTAGTCAAGGCAAAGAGAGGGCAAGAAAAAAGTGCTTTCTCATCCAGCTGCAAAAGCAGCTTCCATCTCTTTGTTTCCCAATCCTCCAGGCCTGGATCTAGCTCAATCCAGACATTACTTACAGCTACCAACCTCAGCAAGGCCAGAAACATGCCCAGTGGCCTGTGAGCAACATGCTGCCCCACTGGTATCAGCGGCTTAATTTCAACAGGAATGCATTTCCACCTTCTTTCTCCTTGAAACTCAGAATATCCTCCAGACAACCAACACCCTTCCCCAAAGACAAGTCATGGCAAAACCCCAACAAGTTCTGTAGATAACCATCTGAGCAAGGAAAGGGGTCATGCCAAAAAGCATGTGGGAGAGGGAAGAAGTGTTGTTTGAGTTTGGAGAGAAGAGTTGCTGTGTTTGGCCAATACACGTGGAATTTGACCATGGAGCCAGAGGGCTTTGGGAAGAGGTATTTCAATGTGCTTTCAAGTGTTGGACCACTGATGGAAATGCCAGTGAAGAACTGCAAGAAGAGAGTCTGACAGGGCCAGACTGAGCCATTCCGTGTGGGGGGGACAATTACAGCTCAGCTGGCACCAGCACAGCCTTCTTGCTACCCCTGCCTTCCTGACACGCCCGATATCTCTGAATAGCCCACATATAAGTAATACCAACTCTCAGTTTACAGAGTTTCCCCAGATTTACTGTTCCCTGGGAAAGTGAGAGGTCAAGACAAGAGTATGAGATCCCAGCTAGTTTCCAAGTTCTTCCCCTTGGTACCTCAGGAGGAAAGGGAGAGACATTCAGGGAGTGAACTTTTACCAGGGCAGGTAATGCAGGACCAGCACTTGCACCAGGCTCCAAACTGCTGCACCTGCACCATGGCATGTGACTGCTGCTCCAGCTCATTCCAGATCTGCTCCAACTGGAAACTCTGCAGGGCAGGGAGTGTCCCCCATCGGTGCTGGCACCGTGAGGTGTTTCCAGTCCAGGCTGGGCATTAGGTATAACCATCATGTAAGCAGCTGACAGCTACAAGCCATTTTCTCCCTGGAGCCAACTGCTTCCCAAAACTTCTGTAAATCTCTGCCTCTTAACGTGAACTTACCACAGCTCCATAATTATGGATGTTAGCAGAAGGAGCAGACAAGCTGAATTAGGTTTCCGATTGCATGTCTAATTTATGTACAACTGCGGCAATTACAGATGCAAATTAAATAACTGTGCAGAAAATGGGTTTTATTAGCCATAACTAAAACCCAATAAAACTCAGTAACTCA
>NW_016690324.1:940254-1029436 GCF_001604755.1 Lepidothrix coronata | reverse complement strand
AACTCATGCACATCTCTGCACTGAATGTGCCTCTTTAGAATGTCAATTAAAAATGTGAGAAAAGACCAGGATTTTCTATTTCCTAATCTGAAAAAAAAAAAAAAGAAAAAGAAAAAACTGTCAGAGTATGTCTTTCTTCCACAAGAAAACGAACAGGAGCTCTAATTGGCAATTTCAGAGCAACACATTGTTTTAGGGACAGCAGTTCTATGCAGCTTTTAAACACATTATTTATACTCAGTCTTTCATGCCTGACATGGCTGAGAAAAGTCTCATCTAATAAAACCATATGCTAAATGTAATTCAGCTCCACAAGAGGCCCCTTCTGACTGCCTGGCAGGTTGGGATTTAAAAGTTTAAACTCTAAGCTGAGGAGCTCTGTGCTTAACTTTTTCAGCCCTACTGAAATTTGGGAAGTTGGGGGCTTCTTAGCATCATGTCAACTGGGTCCAGGGCTGTGAAAAGCCTTTCTGGATGTTTTAATGCTGAAACCACTCAAATCTTCTGTCATTCAGACTTAGGATGAGTGCTGTCACGCCTAAGGAGCCAGCACTTACCTGTCAATTTTTTTAAAAGCAATAAAAAAGTTGTTCCCATTAAACCAAGGTTAATCCTCCCGCACAGTTATTACACAATTCTGTGCTGTGTGAGATTAAAACTACTCCATATATATGTAATATGAACACCTGGATAAAAAGTTTATATATACCATGGTGTGCCTGCGCTGTCCGTTTGCTTCATTCCTTGCTTTGCAAGGGAGAAGGGATTTTCCTGGCTGACTGTGTTACAACATGGGAGTTGATCACTGGGATTGACCCTTGGCTCTCACCACAGGAACCCAGGTGAGTTCCTGTAGAGCCACCTATACACAGCAGGTCAGAGCACACCATCAATGCAGAGCAGAGATACAAGCCAGGATTTCCAGCTACAGTACAGATAATTCACACACACGTCCATCCTTCCCCATCCAGCTGTAGGCAGAGGCCTAGAAAGGGCTCTGTTCTCCCAGGACACCTGGGTACATCTCAGGTGGGGTGGGATTGCCCAGGTCCCTTTCCCAGGACTCTCTGGCAGCTGCCAGGCAGGACCAGCCCAGGAGTACCAGGAGGAGACAGAAACACCCAACTTCTGGCATTGGACAGGCAGCAGACACCAGGAGGGGAGCAGGGGAGCAGAAGAGGTGTCACATTTCCTGGGTCCCCTGGTCTTCAGGCTCCCATGAACGTGGCTTCCATTGGCACCCTCTTCTCCCACTGGCATCCACAGACACTCTCCAATTCCTCAGCTGTCCCACTCCATGATGCATTACTGCCAATAAAACATCTTCCCCAGTACACACAGTAACACAGGTGGCATTTAGCTCCCAGATTAGCATGTCTGTTGCTGTTCCTACACTGCTTCCCAATGGACCTGGTCCTGGATGCAGTTCCCTACCAGCCACTGCCCCGAGCTTCTCCTGCCAGGCCACAGCCTGGACACTCATTCTGGATGCAGAAACCTCCTTCAAAATTTAAATATACCATAAGCACTGACTTCCCCTTATCTCTTCTGGCAGTTATATCCTCAAACAACTCCAGCAAATTACTTAAACATGACCTCTCTTGCCTGAATGTCTGCCAGGTAGTCTTAATTAAACTGTGCATTCCCACATACGCTCTCCACAACACCCTGAGGAGAGGTTTCCAAGATTTCCTCATTTTGTGTATTCCCTTGGATCAACTATCATTAAACAGCAATAGTAATAAGCAAAATGAAGAAGACAAGAATAGTTTTGAATCTGCAGAAAGATAATGCACAAAAAATAACTAACTGGAGATTAGTTATTAGATGGGCCAACCTGTCTCTTCCAAACAGAGATCCTGAGATGCTGAGCACTTCCCTAGAGCTACTGAAGGATAAGGTTTTCAAACATCATGGTGATGATCATGGAGTAAAATCCATTATCAGCTTCAGAACACATCTTACCACAAGAAGAATAATCTAAGTCGCTAAAAGAGAAGCAGTACCAGAAATGTTGATTTTGCCTATAATTCAAATAGGAGAAGTATTTACAGGGAGTCATGTTCAGCTTTCCTAACTAGGCATTATCATGTGATCATTAATTATTTATGTTGCAGTTCTAGGTTCAGATGTTCCAGATTCCATTAAAAGCTTTAAAAAACCCAACCCTCCATGAGCCCACTGCCCTCCCTAACCTGGTCCCTCCTCTTAAATCAATATTAAATCTGCTGCCAGTCTGAGTGGGTGTGGGAGCATCCTGCGGGCACTGACTGCACACAGCTCTGGAATAGCAGAGGGCAGGCAGGGCTCAGCTCAGAGGAGCTTGGCACTCAAAGGAAACTCCTTCTCTTAGAGGTGAACTGCTCTGGAAATGGTGGTTTTGTAACACTGGGAACTGCCAAAGGACAGAGAATGAACCACACTCTCCGAACCTGCAGCTGACAGTCACATCAGTGGGGCTGTAACACAGCAGCAGCAGCATCCTTGGCCCCAGGAGCCTGCGACAGAGCTTATCTGCAACATCCACAGAAGGTGAGCAAGGTAATGTAAGGCACAGGTTTATTAATCCCATCAAGCAAAAAAATCAATTTAAGGAGATTTAGGGTTTACACTTATCCCATGCCTGATTTAAAAAGATATTTTAAGTCGTGCCTTTGTTTCTAGCTGTATTTTTGTAGCTGACCCATTTCTGCTCATAATTAACCCTGGGGTTTTGTTTTACTTCAGGATCAAGATACCTACAGAAAAACAATCTGGGTTGTGTCTGGACCTATGTAACAAGATTGTTACCTAAACTCTGGATACAAGACTCTGTTGTTGCTGATGAGTGAGGAGGAGAGAAATCAACTTGATTTCACAGCAGTGCATATGGAAGTCTACAATGTCATCTCTTCTAAGTCATCTTTCAGAAGAGAAGTACGCCCACGGCTGCACCATGCCATCAAAAATTCCTCCACTGCAACCTGGATCAGTTTACATCAGGCACATAAAACCCAACTGGGGTTTTACAGTAGTAGCTGAAGGTTTCAAACAAACAAACAAACAACAACAACAACAACAACCCAATGTTTTAATAACTCAAGGAACTACTTTCTCTTATGCCTGCTGCTGGTGGTCAGTTGGCTGAAGATACTGATGTGAAAGGAGATGAGGGATGGAAAACTGGGAGGAAGGGAGTTATACACATAGGCAAACTTTGCCTCCTTAAAATAGATGAAAAAATCAGGGATAATGAGAGGATAGTTACAGCCATTCACAGTGATCTAGAGAACAGGAAACTCTATGTGAGATAAATGAGCTGCACCACAGGAAATACACGGGTACATCCATTTCGGGAGTTGGAGCTTGTACGTGCAACTGGTGTGAAACCACAGACAGGACTCTCTGTTGACACCAGTGGTTTGTGGGCAGCACCTCCATTACAGGGGCAGGATGCAGACTCACTGCAGCCAACAGACCTGCTGGGAGTGTCTGGCTGGGAGACATCACTTGCTCACATTGCATACAGTGCATCTGTGTTAAAAATTAATGAAGGCTCAGGTACAGCTATCGACAAAGGTGGACAAAAGTGAATACTACGTGTGAGAGGTTTCTGTGCACCTGAGGGAAAGAGTCACTTTCAGGCTGGCAGGCAGAACACCACACACTTTGCTAGTGCAGCATCCCCAAGAGTCGGTGCATCACCAGATGCCATCGATCTGTGCCAGGTTATGCAAGGTCCAGAGCACACTGCCTACAGAAACTTGCCAAAACAGAGATCCTTTTAGTACTTAACTTGAGATTTTGTTAAGATTCACTTAATCTGCCTTCTTAAAGTGCATTTACAAAAGCGAAAATGATCAATAACTCCACCATTAAATTGCATTACTTTGCATAAGTAATTTGGGACAATACATTAAGTAAATGAATGAATAATCCTTGAAATCTACATGCAGTAGGACAGCAGCTTTAATAGCGAATCTCTGCTGGAAGGAAAACCAGCTATTCAGATGACTAAATCTGTAAGGCAACCTAGGAAAACCAAAAAACAATCAGTTTCATATTGGAAGCAAGTGGATTAACTTTAACAGACACCAGCATAGCAATTTATAGCTATTACAATTTTTTTGACAGCATAAATCTCCAGTTTCAGCAGCCAGAGTAGGTGAAGCTTTAAGAACAAAGAGCTCATTGATTCAATATGTCTGTGCAGTTTAATTCTGAGAAATCGATCATTGTGCATTTCCTCCAACACTTTTTTTGTGGCATCCTCCTAAACAATTTATTATTATTGCTTATTGCTAAAATAGAAATGGTGATTCCACCACTCACAGTCCTACTAAATCATTATTTAGTGCTGCATGGCTGCCCTGTATATATAAAGGGATAGCTTGGTTTATTATGAAGAAGATTATTATTAAACATTCTCAGTTGTGTTTATAGGTGGTGAATATTATTTTAAGAATTCTGTTTTCTTTGACTAGATTTCCCTTGCCCCACCTATGTCGTGTGGAGCTCTTGGAATCACCTCTAAAGGAAAGGGTCACTTTTGGTTTATGAAGTATCCCCAGGCAAAAGCCAGAAGCTATAAACATGAATTTTTCATTATATTAATTGTCCTAGTTTAACTATGCTACATGACTCTTCAAGATAACCCATACAGAATTTTAATTGTGTGTGAAATATTCAGTTTTCATAAGCCCCCTTCCTAACCTCTTTTATAACAGAGAGAGCTTCTGCCAACAAACACTGCCTCTTAGCTAATGCTCAACTTTCTTTGTAATTCACTTTCCTGACCTTTTATTTTGACATTTTCACCTCATATATTAATTTCTGCCTGCACTGAATACTGCAGCATTATAATTACTTACATATAAACCTTTCATCACATCTCTCTTTGGATTTTGTTAGAAAATGCTGTATTATCAAATAACAGCAAATTTCACGTTAATCAGCTGGCCTTTCAGCAGAACAGGGAGATGCCACCAGCAGGAGATGATCCCACCTAAGAGCTTCTGTGCTGCCAAGTGTAGGTCAGAGGAGCTGTCTGCTGCGAGACAGCAACACAGGGCATCCAAAAGAGAGAAACCCACCTTTCCAGACTTCCCACAGGCCCTGTGGACATGTCCTCAGCTTTGCCCTCACCCAGATTTAGGGCAGCAATAAATTAAGCAGGACAGCGAGCACCCTGCCAGCACATCCCAGAAACCCCACCACCTCAACAAGCCCTTTAGACAGGCCTGAGGATTACCTTTCTCATCCTGCTCTCTGCATTAATGGATATTATTGGTAATTTACACCACAGTTTCCAGTGAGTTTACTACCTATATTGAGAAAAACCTGCACATAAATCATGCAGGTTTTATTGTACATTTTTATCTACAGCATGTTCGCACACAGTCTATTGCAAACAGGTAAATGCAGTGACACACTGAAACAATCACATTACATAAATGTTTTTCTCGCCTGGTTTCCACACTAGAAACAATGATCAAAGCATACTTCAGGTGATCAGCTCTAGGAAGATGGTGTCCATTGGACCTGACACATCCTAAATTCAGCCCACCTGAGGCTCTTCCACTGTAACGTGGCATAGAACAAACAGATCTCTGTGCATCCCTGTAGGCACCAAACCTCCATGTGAACCTGCCTCACTGGGTGAGAAGAGCCCTGGCTGGCTGGCTGGCAACAAGAACATGGTTCAGCAGCTGTTCTCCCAGGTATTTCTGATTCTTCAGGATACAGATGTAAGCCTCCAAACCACCCAGGTGATTGCAATATCCCCCCATACACCCACCTGGATTTCAACCCTCCTCTACCTTGCTGGCTCCTCTTCCCACAGCATAGTGTTTCAAGCAGCATCTTTCCAGGGACAGGCCTGTGTTGGGATGACAATCCACAGCAAACAAAGGAGCAAGACTTGATTTCTCAAAATCCCAGCCTAACTTCTTTCTAGTCCTGTTCCATAAGATATCATAAAAAACATTTAAATTTGTTCCACAGCAACTGCCTTCAGAAAGTTCTCTTGGATGTGACTGCTCTAAATACAATTCCAGACTTCTTGGGTTTTAAATCTTTTAGTTACACTGAAGGAATTGTAGGACTTTCACAGCTGTCACAAATTTTTCATACGTAGACAGAAGAGATTTTCAAATAACGTATGCAAGCAGCACAGATGTTCTTGCATTGTTCTTCCAGCTTCCATTGAGCCAAGGCCCTTAGTTCTGTTATTTACCATGGAGACCAGTGAAAAACTAATCCAAATATCTGAGTGAATTGATGTAACCTTGTCAATAGTTCTGAGAAGTGGGTATGTGCTCAGCTGAGCAAGAGAGACAGAAAAACATGCCAAAGCCATTTCAAACATCATACAGTGTGAGCTGCAGGCACACTGGAATTGTGCATCAGTGGAAAATCTCCACAATTCTATTACCCAGCCTTTTATTTTACTAGCTAATAAAGATATAACTCAATTGTTTGCAGATAGACACAGCTGAGTATCCTTCATGTAGAGGTCTAAGTCATCTTCTAGTACCCTGAACATTAAACAGACAGGATAAAATTGCAGAAGGGAGAAAAAAAAAAGAGATATAGCAGCTGATTATTTACATGCTGCCATATATTAAATACATTTTCTGGAGTAGAAAAGTATTGAGGAACAACACCACAGACGCTATTGGGCTGCTCAGCCTTTCAGGTTCCCATAAGGCATTTCACATTTCTCTTCCTTTCTCTTATCAAGGTCCCATCTGTCAGCGGCCAGTTTAGTGCTGGTTCTTAAATAAAACTTCTGCTCCAAAATGTACAAGCACATTTTCAACTCCAGACACTAATAAGAGATTTTCCCACTAACTTAGAGCACCACGGTTTCATCCTAATCTTCGCAAAATAACCAAAATGCAACTAAGAACATAAGCATTACTAAGCAGACATCATCTGTGCCAGAGATAATCCTGTCGCTGAGAGGACTGTGAGCTATTTATCCCGTATTTTTCCTTTCCAAGACCACCAGAATAGTGTTTTGTTAGTACACTTGGAGATATCATTAGCTCAACCGACATGCTGCTTCACTGGTCTCAAATTCAAAAGGCGAGGCAGCTCAAAACCTCAACCACAATTTTTGCTTCTGACTTGCTAGGAAGAAGCAGAGAGCTCACAATCATTGTCCCACTATTTTTTAAATACCATTTCAAATCTCTCTGAGCAGATTATTTCAAAGCTTGATCCCAGCTCACTGCAGTGATGCTCTTGTGGAACTCCTGGTAATGGGAAAAGAGCAGGCAACACAATGGCTATTTATCAGAGCACATTGTAGGAGAGAACTCTGTGCCCATAAAAGCACAGCCAGGCCCCTTGGGTCTGTCCAGACACCAGCACTGCTATTTAATCACTGGAAGCTGGAGGAACATTCAGAATCCTGGAATGCAAGCCAGTAAATTGAACAAGTGAAGTTTCTCTCCTCTTTAACCCATTACAAGGAATTTTCAGCAAAATTCTGAAACCCATACAGGATGGATGCTTTATGCCCAACACAAGAAAATGATAAGAAACTTTCCCAGGCTTGGCGAATGAATTAGTTGTTTTGGGGTTTGCTGTGTGTGTTCAGACCTGCAAGTTCTGGGGGATGTTTCAGAGGTCACAGCTGTGATACCACACATAGGCTGAGCCAAGTTTGGTACTCCAGGCAAAGCTCCAGCCATCTTCATATGAAGGATGCAATATGTCATGCCCAAAGTTACAGAACCTAATCTCTAAGTATAACATCCTGTCCTGAGAAAATAGAAGCAAATCTATTCTTTAACTTACAATTTTAAATTAATTAAAAAATCAATGATTCCTTTACATTTTTGTGCCTTCACTTGTTAGTATTTCTCTGATATAATCTCAATATTGGACATACCTCATTTTTGTTGCTCCTAATTTGGAGATAATTGCATCATCTGAAATACATTATCTTTCTAGATTACTCCCAATTGTAATTTCAGTATACATAGTAATTTTTGGCAATATGTTATTACCAATCAAAAAATTACTTTGGTCCTTTTCTACCAGAATCGGGAGTAAATGAAATAATTTGAATTGGTGTTAAGGAAAACAAAGGTTAAACTCATCTAACTTGAAGTGCAAAAAGTTGCTGTCTGTGTGGCTAATGAGACACTATTTAAAACCAGGGATATATCCTGTGCTATCCCAAACCCATATATTAACTAAAACTTGGCCCAGTAATAACATAAGCATTTTGTTTTGTTTAGTGTAGGAACGGCCCCCAGTTAAGTGCAGTAACAGAGATTGTATTCTGCAGAGAGGGTAATGAGCCCTGGGAGAGGCACACACAGAGCCAGCACCATAAAGCAAAACTGTCTGCAAGAAAGTTTGTTAATCTCTGCTATGGGACATTTCCATTAAAACATGTTTCATAAAGCCACAGGTTCCTTCTGCCAAACCCAGGCAGCTCGACCTACTCATCAGCAGGCAGAGCCACGGAAGACCTCAGTCTCTGTTTAATGACCATTTCAACAAAAGTTGCATTTACCCAAAGACCAGCAGCAATTCATGTTCTGCACCATTTCCCAAGCCAGATACCTGAATCCAAACCTATGTGCCCACAAACTTTTCTTTATTTTGCTGTAGAAGCAAGGGATAAATTCTTCTAAAACCTAAATTCTCATGTAGCTGTTAGAAAGAGCGTTCCAAAAGCTACTGCTTTTTATATTCATCATAATATTCAAAAACATCCTTAACACTGACTTTAGAGTAGGAGATGGTATAAATTTAAGAGGTTGAATTGAGATAAGCATAAAAAAGACAGAAGAGAAGGCAAAAGCCATTTATTACAAACACACAAAAGAAATATCACTACAACATCTAGAAATGATAGATTACTTTTCTTTCAACAGACCCCAAAGGTCAGTCGATTTGAATGGTTTTGGAAAAAAGGGAACACGTTAAGTCTGAAGCTGAAAATCCACCGCAGAGAGTGTCTAGACAGCGAGTCTTGAATCTCACTCCTAAATCAACTGAGCTGCAGCTCAGCTGTCCCTGCCATGCCGTCATGCCGGGTGAGAGACTGGTCTCAGTGAGGAGCAGTCCCCAAACACCACCAGAAAGATGAGCTCTGAAGGCCCAGAGCTGACCCGAGGGCAGGACACAGCCCATCCCACCCCGCTCTGTGTGAACAGTACTGTATTGGGGTGGGTTTTTAAGGAGTCTGTAATGTTCTGCCTGAACTTCCAGGTGGATTTAACAAGGACGTTTGCAGCAGCAGCACCGAGAGCAGGAGCAGCAGCCAACTTTTTAATCTACAGATCTCAAAATACTTACAAAAGAGACTTGTATTCTTACACTATGGTACAGAGAGCCAAAATGCAGCCTTAGGAGAGGAGGTGACAGAATGCAGAGCAGATGTCCCAGCCCAGTGGCACCACAACATCCCACCTCCACCACTGCGCGCTTTCTGAAGGTGCCCACTAGCTATTCTGCACCTTTAACAATAGCAGTCCTTCCAACTCTTATTCATTTCAGGTATACTCTGAACACAGGCATAAGAAAACTCAACATCATGAAAAGTTTAGTGTCTGTTTTTCCCCATGGAAAAGAATATAAAGCTCCTTTTACTATTTTCTGATTCCACTGGCTGTGCAAACCTCCTTCAAAGACTCGGATACAACATTGGGTTGTATTTTGTACACCAGAGGGTAAAAGCTGTAAATTGATTCACTTTGGGCACTGTCTTCTTCCAACATGATTTATCAGACCCAGCTCACAGTGAGGAATATTCTGCAGAGGAGGGAGAGTGATAAATGTCATTAATGACTGGCCTGAGAACACGCAGGGTGGAACAGCAGGATAATGAATAGTGGGGGACTCCTACCTCCTGGTCATGGCTGCAGACCATCAGACAAAGATATTGTTTTATGCTACAGCAGGTTCAGACACACTCCATTCTTTTGTTTAATCCATGGAAAATAGATTTAGGTGAGAAACAGACGTGGTAATTAAAAAATAACAGAGAAACTTTTTCTTTTTCCTACTCTTTTTTTTGAAATGTCTCCATTTTATTCATTCCTTGCTCTCCCTCCTCTCCCACCCCAAACATGCTCTTTGTTTTGTTGTTAGGGTTTTTTTTCCCCCCAGATAAGGAGAAAAAGAAGTCATACCATCATGACTGTGCCTTAATCTTTACCAGTCCTTGGTCTGACTCTCTCTAATTTCAGAAAAGATCCCGAAGCTAATAAACAATTAAACCACAGAGGAGAGCCACCTGGAAGATGTATTGCAGAAAGAATTAAACAGCAATTTTTTTTACTTTTTTTTGGCTAAGCAGCCAGAAAATGCAAAAATATTTTGAGCAGCCTGACGGCTTTGGGATTCTTGGGCTGAGACTCATGATTTTAGTAGCAATTTTATGCAAGTATCAATAATTTCATATAGCTGTTCCAGCAAGGAGAAAAGCAGATAAATAATAATAAAACAATCTTAAAGAATAAGAGGGGAGAGAAAGAAACTAAGGGGTGGTGCAGAAATGGAAATGTCAGAGAATGTCGCAGGCAGAGGGTAGGTATGGGAATAACAGATCCAGAGCAAATCTGCTGGAGATGTTAAGAGCTGGCAAAAGATCAAAGTGATAAGAAGCAGGAATGGAAATAACCTTTAATTCTGTGCCTATAAGAGGATGTCAAAAAAAACATTGCAGCAAAGGCCAGCCAAGGTAACATGGAAAGGGGCCTAGTCATGCGCTGGGAGCTCTGCTCGTCTCGGTCCAAACTACAGCTTTTGTCCTACTTTAAAAAGCTTTCTGCGAAAAACATAACACAGAGAAGCTCTGAAACAAAGCTGAAATACTTCAGTGTTTTTAGTAAACTAAGGCTATAGTTGCAGTTTTTTAACTCTTCAGATATTCCAGCTCTGTGAAGATGAGTCTTCATTCCTCCTCTTCCAGATACGGAGATGAACCTGCTCCACTGTCCGTAAGTACTATCTGTGGCACCATCTTTAATCAGGTGACACAGCAGAGAGACAAATGACCAAATCCTGCCTTTCCTCCCAGCACTTGGTTCCCCTTCTGAACACATTCAGTTACTCATCAGACACCAGATACCCACTGTCATTCTACACTGCCCTGACTGACCACTAAGAAGACAAGCAAGGAGTAGATATCTTTTCGTTGGAAGTCTCATCGTTATTGCTTTGCTACAGAGCAGGTAGAACCTGCCCGGGTTCTCCCAATGCAGGTCCTACAGCCCAAATACCCTTCTTGGAGTGCACACAAGCTCAGCAAAACCACCACCTACTTGCTTTCAAAGCTTTGCTGGAGCACTGGCAAATACTGATCCTCTCTAAACTTGACCTGGGATTTTCCTGAATTGAGAAGAGTGTATGGAGCTGACATAATATAATCTCTGATCCAAACCTGTTTCTGTCTTTGAAACACCTCTTTCTACCTTCCTTATCCCCATCCCAAAGTACCAAAACATTGCCAGGGAATGGTTGAGGATACAACAGCTTGTTCCCAATCTAGAAATTCCAGAAAAGCCTTGACTTTACCAGAGTAACAAAACCAGCTTTGCAAAACTTGAGATACTTAAAAAAATTGGCTAAAACCTGGAGAAATGATGAGCTTTTGAGCAGCATCTGAACTGAACCACAGGGAAAAACTGAGGTTCGTTCATCACTAATTAAGGGCTTAACTGACATTACCAATGCTTAGCATATGTTCTTCCCTATTAGCTTCCAAGAACAACAACAGGCATGCAAGATTATTTTGAGCTTGAGTTGAAATAAGGTGAACCATACCTTAGGCCAACAAAGTTTTCCAGAAGGAACAAACATTTTGTTTACTCTGAAGTCAATTCTAAGACACAAAGTGTTTACCCAACTTCAGCACACACAGCCACAGATCAGCCCCATTTCCAGCAAACTGAAGGCAGCTTTATTCTTACTTCTCCATTTCAGCAGTTTCAATTTGCTAATATAAATCTGAGTGGTGATAAAAGACACAATAATACCCATTACACTAAACAAGAACATTTTTTGAAGTTGCAGAGTTTTTCCATGGGAGAGTTGTACAATATTCTGCTGGTTACAATAGGGCTGATATCCTGTGTGCTTGCACAATGTTTTCTCTAATGCACATAGATATAACATGCAATACAACATACAATATATATTTGTGATGGGAACTACCCACACTGAGCCCTATCAAAGAACTCAAAAAGGCTAAAGGGAGGCTCTGTGGAGCACAGAACTTGTTCCATGGGAGAAGCTTAATCCTAAACTGGATTTCTTCCCATATTATGGTTTAAAACTACACAGTGCTCACTAACATCCTTATCTGTAGGCACATATGGAGTTCCAGAGAACTTGCTATGATGCTTTTATATTTAAAAGTTTATACGGTCAGAGGCTCAGATGTCATTATTCATGAGCAAATAAAATTTCAGAACTGCAAGGCACTATGGAAAATGTCAAAGGCAGTTCATCTCATTTTCATATAAGTTTTTAGCATCATCATTTCATCAACATCATCTAATGTTATTATTTGCTATTCAGGAGAAAAAACATATCACTTCTATTTTTAAAATGGAACACTCAGTTAATAAAGCACCATATTTATTTATTATGTTTTAAAAATCAATCTGGTTCTTACTAAAGCCTGCAGAAAATTTCATTGATTCCACTGGGAAATAGGTCAGGCCTCCAAATATAGGCCAAAGAAGTAAGGTTTCCTGCAAATGTAGAATAGATTATACCACTGAAAGGCCTAAAGCTGTCAGATCCCAGCTCTCCAACAAATACTGGGTGGAGGGACAGGAGGTTTCTCCCCTGTTTGGCTCAGGATAACTCGGCTCCAGTGCAAGGGGAAGAACTCAGGCAGTTTTGTAACACAGCCTGGATCTGGTAAGTGAACCCGAACTGAAAACAAATGAAAATGTTGTCATTTTCTTCAGGGATCAAAACTTTCATCACTGAAAGGTGCTGCTATTTATTTTGTTATGTCCTGCCACATGCCAGATTAATACTTCAGGGCTGAACTCCTGCCAGCTCTCCCTTCCTACCACCTCGGTAGCTTTTGCTAGAAAACCAGTATCACTGGCTTAAATAAACAGCTGGCAGCAGGCAGATTTCCATCCACTGTGAAAAGGTCAGACACATCCCAGCCTATTTTTAGTGTGTATTTAGGGCCCATTCAGGCTTGATTTATGTCTTCTTTTAATTCAGAGACTTAAGAATAGTATGAAGTTACGTACTTTAAAACTCATTTAGGAAACATGGAAAACCTAATGACCTTCTGGTGACCCAAGATGGATTTAAGTGTGATTAGTAACAGAAATGAAAATTCATTTTCTTGCAATAAAGGCCAGTTGACTTCATCATCATGTTAGAATTCAGTCTTAAACCAATTATATTTATAGCCTGGTTGATGTTTTACACAGTCTGATGAAATAGGTTTATCTATCAACATCCAAACACAATCTCAGTAATTAGGATCTTCTCAGGCAACAAGTACTTTTTGGTGCCTGAAATGTCTTCAGTATGCCTGACTTCTCAAGCAAGCATGGTTCAGCAGTTTTTGAAAATGAGGCCTTTGCAAAACTATAACAAATAGTAACTTTACAGCTACCTTCAAAAATATGGGTCACCTGTTGCATTCAGTGGAAAAACAATTAGGATGCTTGTTCTCAGCTCTTCAAGCAAGCCAAACTGGCTATGAAATTTGATTTCCCTTCTATGGAGTGCCAAAGTCAACTGTCTGGTGTAAGAGATGCTCAGTTTTGATGTTGCTTCTGTGAGGAAAGACTATGTGTGAAGAACAGCTTAAGGGGACTCAACCACAAGTATATCCAGGACAGAGGCCTTCGTGAGAGAGAAAGACACACTGATAAGTTGCTTTGCCTGAATTCAGATTTGAAAAGGCATTCAGCAGGATTTCAGTAGAAAGAAGGGGAAAAAATGTTTGTAAAGTGATGGAACTTGGCATTTTGTGGCTGCAAATGAAATAGAAAATGCAGGAACAGTGCATACACTGATACAGCTTTGAGATACTGCAATGAAATCCTGTAATGAAGTCAAAATCATAGTTTTTTACCCCAGTGTTTGCAGTCTGAGCAAGACTTAAGAGCCCTGTACTCCAGGGCTGTCCCCCAACAGCACGGGGGAATGCTGGCTGTCCTAACTGGAAGTCTGTGTTTGCACTTTGGCTCCTGTTTTATCTACAGGAGCGGTGGGGTGTCAAGCTGAAGAGTGGCCTATACAGCCACAAAAATCCTGCAGCTCATCATCGCCTGAAAGATCAACTAGGAAACCTCTTTTTTTCTATTGAGGCATAAGAGAGTTTCCATTCTCATCAAACGTATTTCAAAATAATGTAGAACAGAGAAAAAAATATCTCAGTTGTACTCTGTAGTTGGGGAAGTTGGGGCAAGGTTAGAGGAATTCAGATTTAGTCCTTGAATGGCAACTACCACAAGTGACCCTAAGGAAAAAAGCCAAAGCAGACATTTGTCTATTCTCCTGGTCATCAATTTGTGCATATGTACAGGAAAGAGTCTTTCACCTACCCAGAGAGACAAGTGCCAACAACCTAAAAATCTGCCACTGGAGACTTCACCTGTCTCCCAGAGACTGTAATTGCTTTCTTAGGATCACTAATGAACTGAATCCCTGTAACCTACATTCAAGCTGTCAAATGTTGCAGCCTACTAATATTCACAAAAAATAACACATCTCTTTGCTCTTCATACCACATACTATTTTCACTAGTTAAACCATAGAATATAGAGGCATTTTAGCTGTCTTTTCATTTCTTAGGCATATGTTGCTTTACTTGAAAATATTTTTTATCTGAAAAAAGTAGATTAACTTTAGAAAAACAACCATGAAAGCAGGTTAATAAATTTATATAATGGAATATAGATGAGACTTTTATTTAAAATGGCATTTTTAGCAATGAACCAAAAAAATGTTTAATTATTAATTCTTTCCCTGTATCCACAGGAAACATAGCTGCACTGCCCTCTCATCCTGCCAGACATTCTCATCCCACTGGCATCTTTACAGGTAAATACAACAGGCATTTGGGAAACTACCTTCTTGGCCATGTAAGCTCTAAGAATTCAGCAATATTAGCTGTGTGGAATAACAAAGAGAAGCTGCAACTTTTTAATTCAGAAAATGAGATGGGAGGATTTACCTTTATTCCTTTCAGGAGAATAGTATTTTCTGCTTGAGTTCTCTGTCTTTTCAGTAATACTCCATCAACAGCTCTTGCTCAGTAGTTCCAGGAAACTGGCCTTTGGGTTGAAACCCTGCACAAACTTCACACATCAGTGAGAAACCCTTTACATATTTCCATGTCTGTGTATTTGTTGAACAACCCATCCTTAAGAACCATCCACCCTGTACATCCATTAGGAAGGTCAAGTCGGTTGTGTACAATTCAGGAAACTTAGCTTTCATGAGCTCCTTCTATCCTGGAATCTGTTGCACAAAAGGTCTGTCCTATAAAAAGACTACATGGATATAGTGGAATTTCCCTGGCAAGCCCAGATCCATGGCTGTTGTTATCCTTCAAGCACTCCCTACACCTCTCACAAACCTTCCCCTGCAGACAACTCAAACTAGGTCACTATCCATGGAGTGAGTCATCATGCCCATCTTTAGCATCTGATGCAGCTGGCTCTTCAGGAATCCACTCACCTGAGACTCTCTAAATAGTCAGCAAGGGAAAAAAAAGGTATCTCCTGACAGTGATTCAGAAAAAGACATCTACAAAATTATCTGAGTCTCTTTCCAGAGGAAAGCAGTGATTGTCACTCAAATTTCTAGAAAGCTATCAGGGCAAAGAAAAAACTCTATGACTAAATATTTTACTGCATATCTTTTGATATTGCCATTTAAAGAATAACAATTCTTGAAATTAGGAAAATCAGTCAAAGAAGGCCAGGCATTTACTGAATAGTACTTATCCATTGCATACATGTAGATTATTTAGGCCTTCCCCAGAAGTCTGGTGCTAGAGAAGATCAATGACTTCACTGAGCGGTGGATTAACTCCCACTGGAAGTACTTCAGGAATCAATCACTGCCCAAGTATCCATCAGAAAACACTTTGGATCATAGCAATAGGAAGCAACAATAAGTACAGATTTTCCTTCAGCTCTCTAACACAGAAAAATAGAAATCCCATGTTTAAATAGCATTTTCAAAGCAGCAGTGTCAAAGGTTTTCTCAGCTACAAATGTTCATTACTGGAAATGCTTTAATTAATTCTTGTGTGACCATAACCCTGGGCCCCAGCATTTATATATTATGATGCAGATTTCTATGAGATGTTCACATACTTTCCACTGAACCCCTGACCATGCAAACAATAAACATGTGTAGAGATGATTCAGAGGAGGGCAGCAAATAATTTTCTGTGGAATTTCTTTTATCACATGTTGCAAAAGATGAGATCTGTGTTGAAAAGTGTCTAAGGAAGGAATACAAAGCAAATTTGCTGGAGAAGCAAACTCCACTCTATCACATGTACCATAAAGTTTTTCCTTTGCAGGTAGCACTGTACCATCTGTGCTGTAGCCATCTGGCTTGAAACATCAGCTTTGCTTTTTAAAAAGCTTCAAATTCTTCAATCTGCAATTGGGCATAACAGTTGCTCAGTGTGTTTTGACTCTTTAAATCACTTTAAAAAAGTGCCTCAAACAGGCCAGCCAGAGAACAGGGAAACTTTAAGCTCCAATCACTGGTTACTTGGTTCCCTCCTCTATAATATGTGGAAAAAACACTCTCTTCTTGCAGAGGGCCATGAAAACAGACACATCAGTGCTTGTGAAACATTCAGGTAGAGCATCAGGGAAAAACCCATGAGGAAGTTCAATAATCAGAGCTGAGTTTGAAAATGGATGAGCAATGAAGGCATGTTTGGACACCTTGGAGAGCAAACAGAAAACAAAATCCTGCACAGATGCTCCCCTGGAGAGCCTTTTTTACTCTGTCATCAAGTATGACCTGAACAGCATTGCCAAAAGCCAAGCTGTCTGAAGTCTCCAGTGGAACTCAGCCCTGGCAGGCACCTGACACAAAAACCCTCACCCCAAACCAGTAAAGTTTGGCAAATTTTTATCAAAATTGAATCAGAGTTCAATAATGGGAAGCATCATGTAAACTCAATGATAGCTGATACTACCCACTCTGCTTACAACTCTGCCACCTCTCAAGATAAACCACCAGCTGCCCACACAGAGATTCATTGAGGCGTCCGGAGGAAAGGACCGCGCTGCTTCGTTGGGGGAAAGTGTGAAATTTATCATATGCCTTTTATTTTTTGCTTTCCCTTTTCCCCTTGCTTCAGACTGACAAGTGCAAATTAAAATTTCACACCCAGCCTCATACAGGGAGCATGAAATTCAGATTCGGAGGATTTAGGAAGATTTCTCCAGGATTACACGGGTGGCAGCTGCCCCAGTCAGTGCCACTGAGCCTGTCCCGTCCAGCCTGCCCTGCCCTTGGGCAAAAACTTTGTGCAAACATTTAACGAGGAGAAAATGCATATGTGGCACTAACAAAACTATTGCATGTGCATAATTTAATATTGATAATAATAAAACAATTTATACTGCAACGTACCCTCAGATGAATTGAACTGAGGCCACAGACAACTGGTTCTCAGTGTCAGTTCAACAGAGTCACTTACAGGGTGGTCAAAGATAACCAGATGGTTCCCATATCAAAAAATCTGAAACTTAATACATGATTAGCATTGAACACAGATTTTTGCTGTGCCATTTCTAGAAACAAGAAGGGATTTATTTTTTTGACAACCTTTTAGGTAATACCTATCCTTAGAAGGATATTGTTATTTCTTTTCTCTGTGGAGCCTCACTAATTTAACCCATATTTTGGGAATGCCTGAGGACAGCAGAACTATTGCTGAGACTCTGACCTTGATCTCTTGGCCATCGTTGTTCCATGCCAACTTCAAGCCTCAGGCATTGCTAATGATGAGCCATGGAATAGAGCAGTAGGAGACAGAAACAAACAATATTTACAAATATTTGTATTGTGAGGTATGAGCATCTTCCACTCCTTTACCACCCTTCTGCCCTGTTCCCTTGCACTCAGAGACTGCTGGACATGCACAGTGAACACCAATTCCTTCAGTGCCTTTGGTTTCATTTACAATTTGCTTGGACAATTCAGTGGTCCTTGAGAAGTCCTCGTTGCAACCCGGTGTCATTTCAGTGCCAACAAAGAGCAGCAAGTGAGAGAATAGCTTCATGAGATACACTTTTATGTGCATACCATAACACTATCAAGTCAGTCCAAGGGAGTCCCTGGGAAAGTTCCCAGTGAGTTCAGACAAGCCACAGCTTCACTCAGGTTTGACTCTCCCGAATTCTCTAATATCTGTCAGGTAGAAGACCGTATGTGGCACAGTGGCATTTGTGATTGTCAATTTTTGACTTCCCAATTATTTTGCTAAGCAAAAAAAGTGATTTCCAAAGCAAATTAATGCTTTGAATTTCACACAGATTCAGTTTAACTATTACAACATGGCAGTGCTGGATGAATGAAAACATGTGGATGCCAACAAGTGCCACTTGCATCTGGATTTTTTACTGCCTTGAACTGTGAAGCTCCATTTTTATAATTTTAAATTCTCACCAGTCCCTAATGACATTCATGATTTAACTTTTAAGGATTGCAGTGAACTGATGAGCAAACCATTGAAAGAAACAGGTTGGATATATGAGCTAGGAGTTTTCTGGCACCAGTTCCTGTGTTTTGATTAGTATACACCACAGCACAGACACTCAAGGTCTACTTTTCTCTTTGCAGAGAACCACATTTTCCACATTTTTTGAGATGATCTAGCACGCAGAAAAGAAAAAGATGGCACTAAAGTCAACTCTCAGTTGTGCTGGTACGTATTTAGTGCAATCTCAATGAACTCTGAAGAGTGTCAATGTCTTTGAAGAGTTCTGGACCATCACCAGTGTAATTGAGAAAAGTTATTGACTCTTACAAAAGCATCCATATGACACAGGCCTAAGAATCCAATACTTGCATTATTAGGGGTTTTGTTTGTGATTACATTTGATTAACTCTGAAACCTTTTTTAATTCAAAGTCAGGATGTGATACCATTCCAACACCACACAGCCAAAACACTTCTGGCAAAGCAACCCTTACAGAAAATAACTACACCCACTGTCAGGACAGCACTGAAGGATTAACAGCAAACTCAACATTTGAACATTACTTTATCCCAGTTTTGAATCCATAAAAAACAGTTCTGCTCAGTCAGGATGTTTTAATCACTGAGACTTATTTGGGAATACAAATGTATGAATAAGAGTCATTCCTCCATCCAACACCACCAAACCACAGCAGAACATGAACTCTGCTCAAGGACACACATTTACTCAGCTGATGACTCTGCTGCCAAGCTGCCTACCCATTGCTATGTTTTTCTTTTTTAAGGGTGTGGAAATCTTTGTTCATTTAAAGTCATCCTCCTGGTTTATTGTCCTAGATCACTTACCTTCTGGGTGATAATTATCAGTATAAGCACCAGTGTGGGTACTGGGATAAAGGTGCCTTATCCCAAGCAGAATTTGTCTTCCCACAGAACTGTGTTACACAACAACACCAGCTAGGTTGCATCATTTTAACTTCAGGAGGTTACATTAGTACGATTTCTGTATTTACATAAAGATGAAGAAAAAAAATAATCATCTACAGGAACTAAAAAGTACATCTTGATTGAAAGATGGCTGAGACAACCTGATAACAGCTTATGTGTCTACAAAACACTGGCACATGGAAGGGAAGGAACTTTTTTTAAGAAGAAAGTGGGGGAGGGATAGCTACAAAGGATAGATTGTGAAAAATTATTAAACTTAGGCTCAAGAAAACATTTTTAAGCAGTGAGATCATTTAGACTACAATGTAGGCTCCAAGGGCAAATTGTTCAATTTCTTTCTCTGGAATTCTGTTTAATAAGTTTGAACAATGCACAGGAGGGAGTGGTGGTAGAGGGGGCTCAGAGTGCACCGAAGGACCAAAGAGATGATTTCCATAGTAGAGGAGAATGATATTGCTGTACAATTGACTGCAAAGATCCGGAATATTTGGCTTCTGAATCGCAAAGAATGATAAACAACCCACATTCTAACCATATTTCTAAGGTTTTGCTTGCACTGAGAAGTCATCCATCAGATGGTGCGCAGAGCGGCGCGAGGCAGAGAGACATTTGCGAGGAGAGAGGAATTGCCTGTAAGCCTTGCAGAGCCTGAGCTTGGGTCCCTCTGCAGGGAATCCTGCATTTCTCTGGGTTACACAGAAATTAGGTACATTTCCTGCCCATTTGGTCAGAAGGAGTGAATATGCAGAATGGGAAGTAACAGCCTCTTAAAACAAGTGAAAATCGAGAATACCACAGTCAAGAAACAGATTGGAAATATCAAGACAAACAGGACTTTCATTTTAATACAGCAAACTGTTATCAAACACTCAAAGCTAAGACAAAAATACAGCCAACACCAATTAATAGCAAGGAAAATGGCTTACACCAAATGGTCTGACTAAATGCTCCTCCATCTACGTAGAGAAAGGCTGTTATATTTGAGTCTGACTGAGCAAGACCTTAAAGTCTTGGTGATAAATCGTGCACCAAATTTTCAACTCTACTTTTTAATTTGTTTCCTTCGGCTAATTATACATTACTTGGAAAATTCAAACTACATTTCAATCCTGCTTTGATAAGAAAGGCTATAGAATCAAAGCAGGCTCTGATTTTGGCCAAAAATTTTCTGTATTTTTCCAGAGGGAAAAAAAAAACAAAACCAGAAAGAGAAAAAAATAAGATATACCTTTGTGGGTGGCCTCCTGCAAAACTGGCAGAAGAAACCCACTGCTTTCCAGTTTCACTTCTATATTCAGACATGTTTGCATAACTTTTGCATTTGGAAAGGATCTTTCATATTTCAGAGGAAGATGGTTCTAGTAAGAAAAAAAATTCTTTACCGATAACAAGTTCCTTTTGTATTCTTCATTCTAAGTTTTGCAAAGAAAGCTTCTTGTTCAACAACACAATCCAAAACCCACTGAAACTTGATTTTTATCAAACGCAATCCTAACAAAGCCCTTGTGAACAGTACATCCTTGAGACAAAGGTTTTGATATTAGTTTGTTCATCCAGATTTCCTCCTTGTTCTGCTCTTTATCTTCCCAGAAATTTTGCCCAGGTGGGATTAGAGAACACCAGCTGTTTGTCTCACATTTCTAGATGTCCAGATGTCTGACCAAGCTACTGATGTTTTGAACCACTCCTCCATGGAGGAGCACTGGTCATGAGGTAAACAGGTCCAGAAGCACAGTAAATCTACTGCAGCTGCAAGATACTGGAACAAGTGAGCCACACACGTACTCAGTAAATTTAGGATGTCCTTCAGTGCTGTCTCACATGCCTAGAGCATGCCCTGAAATCCCCTGAGCACACACAGCAGGCAGGATGCAACTGGTATGTACTGGGTTTACTGGGTGGACCAGTGCTGTGGGACATGCACACTAAGTCCCACTAAGTCCCCTCTTGCATATTAAATCCCACACAACTTGGATACTGCAGATTCACTCTGGTCAAGGTATACATGGGGCCCTGCTTGAAAAATCCTGGACAGAGTGATGCTCCACAGGGCCTGACAGGTTTGTCCAAGTCCTATTAAAAATCCATCAAAAATCAGGTGACACTGAAATTTTTCATGCAACTCGATCATTTAGCCATAAGGGTACAGACTTCTTGCAAGATACAGCTAAATCAGCAAAGAACAGCACTTCAGATTGGAAAGCAGATTGGAAGAATCGAGTATCTTGACACTGCCTAATTAAGTTGTGCTGCTTTTCACACCAGGACTGCCAGCAGAAGGCAAAACATATTGCAAGCATACAGTTCTCTCTACAACCAGACACTAAATGGCACTCCTTTCTCACTTCCTCACTCCACTACGTGCCGTTCCACCTTGCCCACCAACCGTCCTGGCAGGGAACTATCACACTGAGTGTGCACCAGAGCTGCTCTTCCTCAGGGATGAGGTGAGTTGTGCTGCTGTCCTCACCCAGCCTGCCCAGGAGCCAACAGAGCCCCTCAGCCATCAGGGACAGGGCATGTGTCTATACCCTCAGCACAAGAGTTGTCTCCTTGCAAAGGGCAAGAGCACGGAGCAATGGGAGCACCCGCAGCAGTGCTGTGTGTCCTTTTCCTCTGCAAAAGGAGAGCAGTTCCCAGCTGGATTTGCACAGCAGCCTCCTCTTCCAGCCCAAGCTCAGCACTTCCAAGGGAAGGAAATTCACCCTGAGCTCTTGGCAGTGTTTCTGAAATATCCTGTTAATCACTTTGTGGGTTTTTTTAAGAGCAAAACGTGAAATGAAATGAAGTCCAAGGGCTTACACTGACTTTGTCATTAAGGTGACTGTGAGGGGAGAAACAAGAGGAGAGTGGCTAATGGGAATACAGAGGTCAGGCCAGGAGCTTCAAAGTCTGTAGATGCCTTATTGATTCTCCCTTCAGATCCTGAAACCAATAAATTTATCTTCTCGAGAGCCTTTCTATAGAGGCTGGAGACGGTAGATTTCCTGGGTATCCAAAGAACTTGAAACTTGTTTTGAAAAACGTGAACTATGTACCTTCATTATAAAGAAAGTGAGAAAGGTATTTGCACATTTCAATGACTTCTGGAAGAACGGGGAGAGACCAATGCTGCAGGGTGTTTTTGGTGTTAGTGCCCAGGGAAGCGTGTTTCTTTCTTTTTAAGCTATATCAGAACTGAGAGGTCTTTTGCTTGGATTTAATGGATATTTTAGAATTTGGGGAGCAAGGATAGCTTTTGGATTTGTGTTTTGAGCCAAATTTGCCCATGAATGAGAAATTCTCCTAAATGCTAACACGATATCAAAGTCTCCCAAAAATTTCACTATAAATTGGGAGAAAACAAAATGAGCAGTAAAGACCTCAAGCAACATGGCATCTGGGTATACACTGGTTAAAATACTGACAGGACATGATGGGTTCCTTGGAAAATGTGGATGAGAAGCCTGAAAGACACTAAGATATCTGGGAAAGATGAAAATCACCAAGACATCATCTGAAAACCTATATTAGACAAATTAACTGTTGGGGGGAAAAAAAAAAAAAAAGAAGAGGCTCAGCTGGATGAGACAAAAAGAGAGGAACTGGAAGGACAAACCAGTAACAACAAAGCTGAGGGGTCAAAATTTTAGACTTTTTGCAGTTACACTGTAGTATATTTTGGTGAACTTAAGAAACGTACAGAAGCACAGCCCCATGTGAATTCAATGAACTATTGAAATCAGTCAAGAAGTTTTCTGAAAATTGGAGCAGAGGGATGAAAAGAAGATACTGCTACATGAACACAAAGCAGTGATTTTTGGAAAGTACTATGGGAAAGGAGGGCACTATATATTTCCTGCAAATTGGATTAAAAAGAAAGTATGAATGGAACAATGAGATTGAGCACAGTGAAGTGCATATCCCAAAAAAGAGCTGTACAAAGAATATTCAGAAAACTATTTAATCAGAGAGCACCAGGAGGAACAGAGGCACAATTATTACTGACAGAGCTTAACAAAATTACATCCCAGCTCCAAATGCATCTAACAAACACTGGAGGAAGGTATATCTGACCAGGTGATAGAAAAAAGACAGTGCTCATTAAAATAAAAAGGAACAACACTGAAATCCCAAGACATAAACTTAGTCACTTATAATCTGGAAACTTCTTAACAGATTCATTAATGACAAATTGGTTGAACTGGTCGAAACTAAAGATGTGTTTCTTGACATGAGGAAGGGTATTGACACAGCATAAGCGGGGAGGAAAAAAAGTCATCTCATGGTGACCGAGCTGCTGAAAGCAGGAAAAGACTCTGCCTGAATTCTGACCAAATTAGGGGAATGTGTATGACATTGTCATAAGTCTGTGCCCTAAGTGGTGAAAGCACATCTGCTGAAACTGGAAAGTAACACATCAAAGCATACAACCTATGCAAACAGTACAGTGGGAAAACAGGGGGAAAGAAATATGCTTTCCAAGGGACTCTGATAATTTTTCATGAACAATGAAAGATGTTGCTGTCTCTCAACAGACATAAAAAGAGTGTTAGGGAGTGAGCACCTGTGTAGCACAGCTTCATTAGGAATGCCTGGGTCCATTCCATCATTTCCATAGATACACTCCATCATTAGGAATATAGAGCTCATATTCTCAATGCTCAAGTTACAGATTAGCTTCAATGTATTTAAGTGATCTTAAAGTAAATCATGAAACCAGAAGGTACAAAATTAATCAAAACAGAAGCAGACAAAGACACTTTGCAATTCAGGCAAATTCAGACATCCAGTTTCCCACAGCCTTGCACTGGGTCTGCCCCCACTAAACTCACTGGGAACTTTTCCATTAAAATCAGTGTGAACGGGATCAAGTGCATGGCTCGGCTGAACCTTATACACTTGCCAACCAGTAATTTATTATTACAAAGGCAGTTCCCAGAAAATTCATTCGTATAAGGTCTGTGAGAATTAGCTATCGCATAGCACGCGTTGCCTACGGGGATTTTGAAAGAGACACTGTAATTTATTTGGTGGGAGTACAGTTCCATCTCACATTGCAAAGACTCCAAGATCTCCTTTAAAAAACTTAAAAAAAATTGAAAAGAAATAATCTTAAGGAAGAAATGTGGCCTCTTAGCTAAGGGATTCTTTCTCCCAGAGATTCTTGGAAATGCCCCCGCCATCACTTCAGAGACAATCAGGCTTTCCAGTTGTCTGACCTGAGGCCCATAAGGACTGTAAATCCTACCAGTGCAATCAATCTGATCTGCTGCAAATCTTCAGAGCCGAGACACACCAGTTTCACTGCAAGGAACACTCTGCCCTTTGCCAGTGCTTTTCACGAGGGTTTCAGCAACACAAAAGAACATTTAATTCCCTTCAGGACACCTGATAAGAGGGTCAGGGAGTATTATGGACCAGTAGACACCTCCACAGAGATCTAAGGCTTAGCTAATTCAGGCCATGTGCCCTTCCCACCCATATTCCACCACCATTACCAAGGACCAGCGTACGAGCAGCACGAAGGCAGCCACGTCAGGCTCTCCCAAAGTCTGTTAGCACCTCTAATACAAGCGTAATAGGAGTTGCTAAAACATTTTTACAATTATCTTACCTCTATCCCACATTCAGCCACAAACACAAACCAAACCTAGAGCCAAAAAAATGGCAGAAATTAACCCCTTGGGGCTGGCACTTGATGTTACCACCAGCGGAGTCCTAAACAAAACCCCCACTTAACTTTTAAGTCCAGATTTTATTCCATCTGCATTTTGTTGCCTGTACATTTTGTTTTCTCATCTGCATTTTGTTGCCTGTACATTTTGCAGTAGACTGACAGATTTTACCAGTCTTTCAAAAATATTCTTCTTCAGTAATATATGACCTGCAGGTCAATATCTGAAATGCTACAATGGGTTGCCATGGAAATGTCAATACCATCCGTTTCTCTGCGCACATTTAATTGGGATATCCTAGAAAAATACCTGGATATTTAGAAATTATATTCCAGTCATCTTACAGTGACTCAAAATCAGATTTTCTCCCTTTGTTATGTTTTATTCCACTGGAGATAGAGCAGCATTTTCATGCTGCCTAGGACATTTAATACCCTTAGCTAGAGCCTTTGGGCTGCTTTCTGTAACCATTTCATAGTTTAACAAGTCTCCAGAGGCTCTATTTTAAGAGGAACAAAGCAAAAATTACTTCAGCTTGCAAGCAGAATATGAAGTTAACATGTATGATTTTCAGCCTGCTCTTTAGTCAACACTTTCTGAAGAGGGACTGGGAAAAGGCTACATTGAACTGGCAGAAGTAATGGCCAGTGAGCCTGTGAACAGAGATTAAAGCCCAGATTTAATATATGGCTTTAGACAACTCATCATTTTAAGATCAGGTTCCTGAAAGGTTTGCTTTCCCAACCTCCATGAAATCCATTTTTTGATGTATTGGAAAAAAAGTCTGCTTTAAAAGCCACCCTAAAAATAGATTCAAACCCCAAATATCTAGGGTTTGGCATACCCAGTTTCAGTGTGACTAAATGTGTACGAGAATGCTATAAAATCAGATCCAAACTTCTGCCCTACTCCACAGGGAAAAAGGCATGCACAACTGCAGTGTGTTCATTACTATATATAACAGTGTCTCTAAAAGAGGAAAACCCTAGATAGAAAGAAATGCAGTAGGATGAATGAACTCTGAACACTGATACAGTGAAGCTCAATTAGACAAACAGAATTGCTGCCCACTCAGCAACAACAAAACACAGCTCATGAGATGTAATTCTCAGTGCCTGCTAATTTCATGTATTTGAATAGTCAGGCAAGGGCAGTTTCTCATGTCACTATTTAGTTACTGTTGCTGCCAGTCACACCAGATGCTTTCCCATGAAGTGACCTGGGTTTGCTGATCTGTGGAAAAATGACGTTTCCAAAATGTCGTGACTTCCCACATCCAAAGACTCATTCAAAACACCTTGTCACTTAAGCCACATCACCCATTTATTTCTAAGATACTTACCAAAAAAAAAAAAAGAAAAAAAGAGACCAGAGAGAGAAAATAAAGCAGTGGTTCATATTCATTTAAAAGTTAAAAAAATCCTTTCAGCAGCAAAGTAAACTTTCCCTGCTGACTTTCCTGCTAAGTTTGCAAGGTGGTTTTTGAAGGAGGCACAGGGATGGGCGTTTTGGAGGCAGCTGCTTCAGGCAGAAAACATTTTTCAGTGTCTCTTACCATTCACAATCAGCAAGTGCCTTCAACAACTGCAATATGCCTCCACATGTACCACAGGAAAAAGGATCTCCCTGACAGGCAAACAGACATGGTCACAAAGTGCACAGATACTCGACAGGATTACAAGTCTAAAGAGTCCCCACAGGTGGCTGTTCGTAGAAACCACTATTAGGCTTGTCTTTTCAGGTTACTTTTAGAACTGAGCATGTCTTATGTGCAACTCACTCTTTGGATAAAAGAATCCTTCCTGAAGCGTTCTGTAAATAATCACTCCAATGTTTACAAAGCTGTGATTATTGAAGCAATGTTCAAATATTAGGGTTACCAGCAAAAAAAAATAATCCATGTCTCTTAAAATTGACAGTCTGTAGTGACCAAACCTTGCAAAATGGAGCAAAGCCCAGGGAAATGAATTTGTTTCCAAGGACAACTGTCTGAAGCCCAGCAGTGCTAAAGAAAATGATCCTCAGCACCGTGAGGCTCCTGCAGCACGAGGCGCCAAGGACCGCTGCTCCCGGCTCCTCCCTTACACCTGGACCTTCAGCATTTCTGGCCACCTTTCCTCAAAGGGTAGTTCTTCCCTAAAGAACTACCTACCTGTGGAACTGCCAGCTCTGCAGTGGAAATAAAAGCAATCCCTAACCCCCTCACCGTCCAGATTGTGATTAATAATTTTCCTCCTTGAAAGCAGCACACATTGACGGGCAGCCGAGCTGTGCCAGATGGTCCGAGCACACACAGAGAGCTGGAACAAGCAAGTGACTGCACAAAAACTCAGAGATAAAAGGAAGAGCAAAGATGTGTCTCAGGCTTTTAATCAAAGAACCTGCTGAAAAATGAAGTGTTAGGTATTTAACCCATTAACAGACACCACAGTTCCGTGAGCTGTGCAACCACGTTACACAGAAAATGAACGTTGGTCTACAAAACCTTTGCACAGGGATGGGGCAGGTGGACAGCAGAACCAGGTGCCACTCTCTGGGGGTCTCTTTTGAGACACACAGCCAACAGAGCACAGGGTCTCCATGAGCAGTGAGGAAAGCAATGTAGTGATTCAGTTGCCTGCCTTGGTGTTGTTGGAACATCCAGCAGTTTCCAGCTGGTGACTGCATCCCTTCCAGCAATGTGGCTCAGACAGCAACAGTTGACAGGAGACTGCGGCCAGTGAAAAGGAGGACTGGTCTCTCATTAGCAGAGCGTTAGATTGGTTTAAACCAATTACCAAACCATGCCCTTGGTCTTACTAGAATAGCAAAGTTTCAGTAAGAGAGTATCAGGATGCAGGTTTGTGCAGGCAGTGCCATGGGGATCAAACTAGGTAAGAGCATCATCCACACCTGAGATGTGATGTAAGTCAGTGAAGCAGCTCGTGGCCACTGCTCACATGTGGGTCCTTATCAGGAATGGTTCAAATCCAAGAAGGCACCTCTGTATTAACAAAATAACTGTTGTTTGGCTTGAAAGTACATCATGATCCAAGACAATCCTGCTGACAGAACATTTTTAACCTAATATGTGAATGTTAGGTAAAATGACTCCTGAGGTTTATATTCAAAGGAGCAAAGACAATTAAATTCAAACTATTACCAGCAAGCGTGCACGTGAGACTTCATGCTCTACACAGTTTGGGACAAAATATTTTGAAAAATAATTATAAATCATTTTTAAAATGATCATTTAGAAAAATCGGACTTTGTGCTCACAGTTTGCAGTAACAGTTTCTGCTACTGCCTTACCCCACTTATCCCACTGTTTCAAAACAGTGTCTCTGCTCTACAGAAAAGCACAAATTTCCAAGAAGAAATTCACTTACTACTGTTACCAAACTGCAGATTGAAAGCAACTGAAATCAGAAATGTTACTGTTTTTTTCCTAGGCTAAAACCCTCTTACCTTTCAGAATTTCAGGGAGGCACGGGGGAAAGGAGCCTTGCACTAGTTGAAATGAAAGTTAACACTACGGTTGCTTGCTTTTCCTAGAGAAAGTTATTTTTACCTAGGAAGTCCAGGCAGTCCCAAGCAAGAGTTACAAAATAGCTGCAGAAAGTTATTACCCAACACAGGCTGCAGCTATAAACCAAGGCTGTGCAGACCAGGCACCTAATTCATACCAACCACCGGGTTACTACAGGTGTACTACCCAGCCTCCCACAGAGCAGAACACATGCCTTGCTAAAGCATAAACATCAAAGAGGCATGAGCTTCCCTGCTCATCTCTGCACCTGCACACACCAGGGGCAGAATCCAGCCCCAAGAGCTGCATCCTCCTCTCCTCTTGTCTTCAAAAGGCAGAAGTCCCTCTGCCAGTTCACCCAGTAGTAGTACTGGTGAGCAGCAGTGTCTGCACTGCTAAGCTCCCCCAGCACTGTGGGACCTGTGACTGCAAAGATGAAGGGAGGCAGGACAAACAGCTCTGGCTACACTGGGAGATGATTTTAGGGCACTGGGAAGAACGGCTTTTAAAGGGAACAGTCCATAATGCAGTGATTAAATATATTATATGATGCACAACTTACCATATACACAGCCAGCTAAAGAAACAGGTAGTGGCTTGAAGGAGCCTGGTGACAACTGTCTATGCAGCACCAGCTCTGAGGCACTGAAAGACTCTCCTTTAAACCAGCATTGAGCTCACAGGTAACAGAGCTTGTAGGGATGTGTTTGGTGTATGGTGGCGACCCTGAACTAAATTAGTGCAGAGAAAGACAAAGCAATTTGTTTCTCATTCTCCAGCTGGGTCTCACAGCACCATAAATGCAGAGACCCTTCCAGTGCCACTTCTGCAAGCATTGAGACACCAGCACACAGCATTGCCTCCCTGGCTGGCCCGTGAGGAGCACATTTCACACAGCTGAGAACAGTCAGAACCAGATGGAATACATTTTTAATCCTTGGACCTCTTCACAGGGCCTCACATGTGGCTCTTCTGTTGCAAGAGATGTAGATGTTTGAAGGATATCCATCTCCCTTGCAGCTCTGGGCTTGCTCATTGCTTTCATTTGATGATGCCTGGATATTACAGCCTGATCAAATCACTGTATCATCATTATCAAGGACAGCAGGCAAAATTTATGCCGCTTTTAGTCAGAAAACATTTTAAACTGAAAACGTTTATCGGCATTTTCTACCAGAGCTTATTTCAGTGATGCCTACCAGATGCTGTTTTGTGTATTGTTATTAAACACAGGGTTTGAATCCCATGGTACAAAACAGCAAACACTACATGCTACCCATACTTTTGAATTCTCAGTTTCAGAATCCATTTCCTAAACAGAGATATGGGTTCCAGAACACTTTCAGTTAGTCAAGGCAGAATATTAAGGTCTTTCTGTGAACAAGTTTCTCCCTCTTTGAGCCTGGCAGGACCTACTGGATCCTTGCCATGCTCTGTTTTTCTCAGCAGGTTGGACAACACGAACACAGCTTGTAAATAAACAAAACCCCAACAGGATGACACTTCACGGAAAAACACAGCAGTAAATGTGAAATTGCAGAAACCATGTGGGTGTGCACATACATTTTCATAAGTAAAGCCTCCTCACGCGCCTGTGGGCGGCTGCACACCCTCATGTAGGCGAGCTGGGGCTCTGGGGGCCAGGTCTGACTTACCAACTGCTGCTCCAGTGAACTCTGCTCTTACACTGGGCTATTACCAGCAAGAAACTGGATCAGCTTCCAGTGAAAACAAGGTTGGTGTTACTCCTGTCCAAAAGGCAAATATTTTGTTCTCTCTTTCCTCCCAGGAGGCTGAGAGGCTAAATTCATTAAGGGCTGTGAGATCAATGTGTGAGATATTAGAAGCAAGAATTAAAATGAACTTTAATGAAATCTGTTGAAAAGTTTTTGTCTCTATAAATGTATCTATAAGCAAACAAGTGTTGACTAAATGTAAACAGAACCGAGTGATTAATCAACCTCAGTTTCACACACCCACAGTGCTTAATTAATTGATAGAAGGATGTGAAAAGTAAAATGAGTGCTTTCCCTATACTTTCATCAGAGCTTCTCACAAAAACTTTGCAGGAGAACTGGAAACTGTTGTTTTATAGACCAATATCAGCTTTATTATAATTTTGTTACATTTACCGATATTTGATAATATTCCGCTCCAGGCTGTAAGCTGTTCACAAGCCATCACTTTGGAGAGCCTTACAGAGTTTGAATTTAGCAGAGAAACTAAAATGAACTCATCAGCTGAGAATTAATTTTATTTTTACATTAGCTAACAATACATGCAAATCTGTGATATTTAAATAAGCACAAATAATTAAGTCATTCACCTGTAATTGATGCATATCTGAATGGAAGTAACTTGCTCTGGTAACTTGCCTCGTAACTAAAACAGAAACCAGCCAGAATAAAAAACATTTAGCCTAAGGTACATATCTGAATCTCACTGAAATCAGTTTGACTTAAGTACTTGCTCAAAGCTAAGCCTGCACTGAAGTGTTTCCTTGAAGTCTACGTGGATCCCAAACTGCCTAATGAGAAAGGCAGGAACAAATACAGAAACTGAGCTTCTTCACATACTATTATTATGTTCCTGTATTCCAGGAACATAGTAATGGTTTAGCAACGTTTTATTACAGTTTGATGGGGTGTGTGGGATAGGGAGATGACAGTTCAGTGCCAGGAACCCAAAACAGAGTGGGCCATGTGGCAGTTCTCCACTCCAGCTCCATGACACCCCACCAACTTTTACCTCTGTACAAGAGGATTTACGTTCCTTGTGAAACAAAACTGTGCTGCAGCAACTACGGATTTGATATCACTAAGAAATAATAATGAGAAAGTATTTGATGAATGTTCAACTGTTCTGGAAGCAAATTAGACACTCTGGAAAAAGATGTTTAATTAAAAGAAAAATGAAGATGCAACATACTTCCCAAAGCACTCCAAAATTCAAAAAAGCCCACTGTACAAGTAGCCCACACACCTTTACTGTGGTCCCAGTATGTATCTGCATCACCACACATCTGTAATTACATGAGCACTTCCCCTTCAAAAAAATTTAGCAACATTACTAGTATTTAAAAAAAAAAATCAATTATTTTCATAGTAATTTTATTTCCAGGCAAAAGAAAACTATCCCAGAAGCACTGGAAGGGTTGATTTTTTACCTGACACCATTCTGTGGCCCAGCTAAGGCCACCCACCAAGGAGGTCCATGGCAGAAAACTCCATCAGCTCCAGAGAAAAAGAGGCTATTCCTTGCATTTCCCATCGAGCACAAGTAAGAGCATTGTTCATTAGCCTTCACCTAATCATCCCAGATGATTTACTGCACCGCTATGAAAGTAGAAACCTTTAGATTCATCCTAAAATTTCTTACTGAAATTGCTGTAAGGATCTTATTTGCCTGTGCTAGCAAAGAACTGCTCCATCAGCTGCAGTGAAGATGGTTGGGAAGGGTGACATCCCATGGCCTAATACCACTCCCTAGAGACTTCTCTTCTCATGAGTGCATGCCCTTGCTTCTTATTAAAAGTTGATTTGCAGCTGAATTCTCAATCTTCCTCTTCCCAGAAAATCCCCAGAAAATGAATCTGCAATGTGGAATTCAGAGAAAACCCAAGACAGGAGAGAAAGACAGATGTATTTATCATGCACAGATGATGTAGGAAGGAGACAAAAAATATTGTCGTCAGAGCCTTACTGACTGCAAAATAAGGGAGCAGTAATTAATCAGCAAGAGTGCAGGCTGAGAGGAAATATTGATTGGATTTGGAGAAACTTCAGTTTCCTGAAGGAACTGTTCCCCTGCAAAGGTAACCAGGAAAGTTTCTGTAAATTAGAATGGCAACCAGCCAGGCAGCAGCCAATCTGAGTGTCATTTCAGGCAATCCAGAAAAATATACACCAGATGCACGTTGGTTTCTAAAAAGTAATTTAAATACATTAGTAAATCAATGGCATTGACAGTTTGATGGACTATGATGGAGGAGTCTCCCTCTGAAATATCATCTCCAAAACCTGCAAAGCTCTGGCAACTGAGTTGTTACAACTTTATCATATTTTTAACTTTCATCTTTTCAAAAAACTTGGAGGCTTGGGTTGTTTCGGCTTAAATTTGCTTGGATTTCTCTCCTGCTGAACTGGTTCTAACCCCTCAGGACTCCTGAATGTCCCAGTAGGATGAGAAGGAGAGACTTTTGCCCTTTTGCTTCATGGAGGGGCAGGAGATGCCAATGACAGGACTGAGGACCAGCTCTGCCCCGATGAGGTTTGGGTGTCTGTCAGAAAGGAGTTGGCCACCACTGCTGAGTAGAAGCAGCAACTTATTTCTGTCCTTTTATCTGACTGGTATATTCTTATGGCCAGGGGGATGTTAGCACCCTCAACATCAAAAAAGGAAACAGTAACAGAATTTAAACAAAAAAAACCAAAAACAAACAAACAAAAACAACAACAACAACAAAAAAAACCAACAAAAAACAAACAAACAAACAAAAAAAACCCACTTAAAATTATGGGGTTTGCCCCAAAAAGTGCATCACAGGGTCACATAAAACGATCACATCATTCAGCATCAAGCCACTTCCCCTCTGCAGGTCTGACCACCAGCAGTGGCAAGTATTGCCACAGGAAGAGGTCACAAGTCTCCAGCAGAGGCTGTGAGTCTGTCTGTCCACCCTGTCAGCCCACAGCCTATTCATGACAGGACTTGTGTCAGATTGGGTTTGGCCATTCCAAGGGATTTAATTGGCACTTGCAGAAACAGCAACTTCCTGGTTTAAGCACATTTGGGGAGTTACCTTGCTGTCTTCCTCGGTAATAAACTGTTCTTGGCTAAGGTCATCTTTCATCTGCACAGTAAATAAAACTGTCACTAAAGCTGAGTTTCTGTTTCTCATCAATCAAGCAATACAGTAAAACTCAGAGCACCATATTTAAACAATGATTTTGAGAGAAAAGGCCAACCTTAAGGAAGTTTTAGTATAACCATTTCCTCTCAGCTGATCAACGTAACAGACACAGTAATTTAGCTGGGGAAATGTGATATTAAAGCTTACAAGCCTGATAATCAGGTTGTCTTTAGAGACAAAAAAATCAAGCTGGCTTTCCAGACCTCATCATAGCCATCAATCAAATACTTACCAGGTCTTCACTTAACATCCAAACATTTAAGAAAAAAACCAACCTACTCTAGCTCATCTATTTAATTCCAGTTTTATTATGTAGCTAGTTTTACTGCTACGAAGCAACATTTTTCATGTTTGTAAGAAGGAATTCAACTGGAAATATTAAAATATTTTCAACATGCTGCTTATTTTTATCTAGAGGAAGATAAATTATTATATGCATGCAAGCAGTAAGAGCAGTCGCCAGAAAAAATAGAATTTATTCTCGCCATACATGCAATACTTCAGCCACTACATGAAAATATTTCTCTTTCTGAAACAATTAGCCTAATTTGTATTGACCTCACACAGACCCACACAGTATTACTCTGCTGAAGATTATTACTTCCCTAAAACGTGATGCTTACATTTTTCCAGTACATTGACAAATGGTACTGTTTGAGAGGGGAAGAGGAGGCAGAAATATTACACCCCATACTCTGTCATTCTCGCCAACACCAGATAATCCCACACCAGTCAAAACAAGTTATTCAGGCTGCCAAAACAACTATTTACGTTTCCCGATATTCTGATAGCGTTTTATGTAAATGCAGAAGCAAACCTGGCACAGTCTGAAATCAGAGCAGAGCTCTGCCACTCCTTTCAGGGCAGATCCTTCCCAGGACATTCCACTGCTCAAAACCCAGCACGTCAGCAGAGCCTTCACAAAACTAGATGCATGCCTTGATCCCACCAGGGTTTAGGAGGTTGTGGGGTTTGTTTGTTTATATTTTTTAAACAGATGGAATAAAATCTCAATTTCTTTTGCTATAATATTAAAATATAGACAGCATCGTATGGAAAATGCTCGAATAACCCTGCTATCAGGTTCACCTCACCGTATCTGTTGACATAATTAGAGTTTACTTCCATGGTGTGGAAAGAAAATTTAAAAAAAAAAATTTTTTTTTTTTTTTTTTTTTTTGGTGAATTTACACTCACAACCAGTCAATGGATCTTCCATTAGTTCTGGTTGTCTTCTGGGAAGTTCAGCTGTTCATCAGCTTCAGGGGCCTCTCTCCTGCTGTCCTGCAGCTCCATGTTGGAGGTGTCTGCCTGGGCAGCCATGGGAGATGCATGTTGAGATGAGTAGCAAGTTCTTCAACAAACTACTCAACAAAAAAACTACATTCAGCAGTAAACCCCAAAGCCTTGTGTTGTGTGAGGTCCAGCGTGGCCACTGCTCACTGCAGACCCAAACCCTTGAAATGACAACTGACCCACCCAACTCCAAGTTCATGGAGCTTTCCATTCCTTCCCCTCCTGTTTCACTGGGGAGAGAACATCTTGTCCTATTTCTTGTGAAAAGAGTGCCAGAAATAGAAATATTTATAAGGAATTTGTATCTATCTATCCAAAGTGAAACATTCAAAAATCATGACTCACAATCCCCTCCCAAATCATGGGATTAAATTAACATATCATGGGACTTTGAAAGATGCTGTCTTAAAAACTATGGAATACATAACTTTGTGTTACTCATTACCTTAAAATATTTACACAGCCAGAAACCAAAGATTTTTTTCAACAGTTAAAAGAACCAGAAGCTTACCTAGGGAAAAAAAAAAAATCATCACATATTCATAAGATTCCTGGAGGCTGGACCTTTAAAAATAGTCCAAGTGTTACAATTCATCACATGTAAATTTATGGGATTTGGCAACAATGCAGTTGTCTCCAGGGATGTTGGAAGAGGGGGAGTGCTCTTGGTTAACCTCTTTTTTTTTTTTTTTAATAGATACAGCATGCTGAAAGTGCCCTACTAAGTATTTCCTAAATCAGCCCATCGATCAATTTAGAGCACTATGGAAACACGCAGCACAGCACCCTTCTCAACACCCAGTCACTAAATGTTTTGATGTTTGTTAAACCAAAACTCAATGCATTCTGTAAAGAGACAAACTGGGAAATAAAATTACAATTTCTGAAAGCACGTCCTTTCCGTGCCTGTTGCCTAGAGCAAGTCAGAGGTGGGAAGCCAGGTTTAATAAAAAGTAGAGAACAGACCATTTTGGAGTGCCTGCTCACTTTCTTTGTTAAAGGCAAAGAATTGCATGGAAAAAAAATCCCCTTTGCACTGCAGTAGGTTATTTCCAAAATGAAAACTAATCTGTAAGTTTACAATCAAAAGATGGTGGGGTAGAAAGGAAGACTACTTAGATTACTAAATATTTCTTTACTTTAAAATGTGAACTGTCACAACTATTCCTACCTATCCCCAACTCCTGCTGATCCAGACAAGGTCACTGCTACGTCTCAGCCCGGCCCGCATGAGTTCAGCCTCGCTGTTCAACCCCCCAGTGCTGGCTGAAGGCTTTGATTACTCTGTGCCTTTGTACCAGAGCCTGCAAACTCCAGCCCTTGTGCAAGTGAGGTGACAGACACGGAAGTCTGTTGGCATCAGACACGGTGTGTGGCTTTGCTGCCCAGCAGGGCGGGCAGTGCCACCCTCAGCTCCTCGAGAAGCCACACAGCACTTGAGAGGGGTGTTTTCAGACACTGCTGTCAGAGCCTCCTCTCGCAGGTACTGCATGCCAATAACTGGAGCTGATCTACAGTTTACACTTTGCTGTGTACCAGACTCCTACTCCTGAGGAATATTTACCATCCAAAACCAAAAATACTGCCATAAGGTGTGAACGAAATCAAGTCTCTTTTGTTTAGGAGGAAGCACAGTGAGCAGCTGATATTTTCCAACATGCAATATTTTTATAAAAGTCTACTAATAGAGCAACTTCCATCCTATCTACCATCCAATCCTTCTGGGATTGTGGCTCTCAGACTCCTGCATTCCCCAGCTCTGCTCCACAGTGAGTACAAAGGCAACCAGAAGAGTCTCCCCACAGCACTGTGTCAGCCACAAAATTACATGGGTTATTTCCAAGGTGGAAAAAAAAGGTTGGTTGAATGCTATTGCTTGCTTTCTTTTTAATCCTTGTTCCCATTTGAACACTGAGAAACTTCTATTGTTCACATGACCCTAATTTCAGTGCTTCACCTCTCTGGCTCTCTGTTCCTTCCTTCCTGTACTTGAAAACCTATTATACTGAAATAAGATAATACTAGGGTATGAGTGACAAATAACTCTGCAGTTTGGTACACACATTTGGAACAAAAATGTAGCTATTTTGTTGTTTCCACTCAAATGACCCAGTTAATTTCAGTGTTAACATCAGCTGTCAAAACATCTACTTACCAGATTTGCATCCCTTATTTATTTAGAAAAAAGGATGCAATATCCAAGCAGTTATCAGACAAATAGAAAACACTGCATAGAATTGGTGTTTATGTTTAATTCCTGCTATTCCATCACTGTCTATCACATACTTAATACGTTAAATTCCACACTGGGTAGCACATAAATAAATCAAGACAGTTTGTGTTCATACTGGAGATACCGTTATTCCCTGTTGGGATTAATCCAGCCCAGCAAAGACACTCAGTGAGAAGCCCATGTACCACATTAGCCTTGGTGTCCTTGTTGCAGCCTTCCAGCACAGCCTCTGCCAAGCCAGCAGTGCCACCTGCCCCCAGCACAGGCACCTCTGCACTGCTGTGTCATCCACCACCCCCCTCTTCTGCTCTCACCCGGGGACTCAGTGGGACACACAACTTTATGTTGGCTGTCTCTGGAGCCAAGGAAACTCTTTAAAGCAAAGTCATTTCCACCATCCTGGAGATGGTTTTGGCTGCTACAATGTTTGCTTATCCAGGTAAACTGTTCAACTCCTTACACACTTTTTCATCCTTGGAGGGAGAAGAACACATTTCATTCTCAAGGATACAAAAGCCAGAGGTAGCAGATCACACTGGCTACCTGCCTTCAGCTACACTTTATACATCAGCTTGCCTTACCTTTATACAGGGTATCCACATTCTCAATAGGAAGCTGCTTCTTGGCAGCTGCTCTGCGATAGACCACGTGTGTTCTGCCTCCTCCCTCCTCCTCCTCCCGGGCCCCCTTCTCCAGAGGTTCAATGAAGAACTCGTCCTTGTCCGTGCGGATCATGCCAGCCTGTAGGGACAGGGCAGAGACGGAACACTTGGCATTACTGCACATACAGCAGGCGTTGTGAGTAAACAGTTACAATATGCTTAAGCACACTTTAGTGCTCCCTGGAGAGCAATTAGGATGCAGAAAGGAAACCAGGTGAATTCTTTATTAGAGCAAAACGAAGCATCACTTCCCCAGCTTGACAAGAAAGGACAAAAGGTACAACCCTGAGCCTAAAGGACTTCTCCTTGAGCCACATGAGTGAAGTATAGGTTTAAGAATCTGTCTAGGAAATACCCTCTCCATTAAAAACCAGCTAAAATGCAGGTTATGATGACCTTAGCTATCCATCAAGCCCAGACTACCCCAGTGTTTACTATTTCTGCTAAATAAAGGATCAGTTCATGCCATAAGCTGGTCCTGATGTGCAGTTCTAGTCAAAAAAAGTAGAGTCAGCCTTTCTGTTCAGGAGCAGGATGGAAAAATACTACGTCTTACTTGCAAGCAGATAAGCTTTGTGATTATTCCCCCCTTGACACAAAGGGTTCAGTCAACAAAATAATCTTTCAAGAATTAGCCACAACTAGTTTTAAAAAAGTGTCAGTAGTGCATTGTTAAAAAATAAATCTTATACAGACTGGACCAGATATTCTGGTATGAAAAAAGAAATTTGCACTTCTACAGAGCACCCCTAAGGAATATCATCCAAGCAATTTTCACTGTGTTCAGGAGAAACCCTCATAAAGACTGAAAACTTTAAAAAGAAAGAGACTTTTCATCATCTTTATGCAGGTGAAGTAACTTGGGTACCTGGATGATTTGGGTTTGTCTCCTCTTGCAGTCCTGCCCTACTGCAGAAGATCACAGCAGCCAAGAGCTGCTTGCAGAGATGGTTGGCTTGAATCAATTTTTCTGTATATATTTGAACATCCATGTTTGAGAACTCAAACTAATGAACTCTCAGCTTGTAGACAGAAAGTCTTGCTAATGACATGAATGAAATTGTTCAGATGATTATTGAGAGAAGCTCAAGATCCAACCTTCAGAAGCTCCTTCATCACGCTCTTTCCCTCTCTGCCCACTGATGATCCTGAAGTCACTGGAGTTCTAAGCTGGACACAGGAGAACACCTCAACACTGTGACACACTTCATCTTGCTATCTGAGCTTCTGGGAGCCTAAATTCCTCATTTGCTGAAGGCCTGTCTCAAGCTTCAGGAGAACCAGTTTTGGCTCCTTTGAACCCAGAATCCTCACTTGAAACAAGTATCATCTAAACACTCTTCTCATAACCCCGCACTAAAGTTCTCATACAACACATATTTTTCTTCTACAAGCAGCAAACTACATTCCTACTGCTATAAATACAGTATGTTCACTAGTTCCCTCCTTGGAAAAATGTCAGGTTCATCTGTCATGTCTTAACTTACATTAGGCAAGATTTCCAGTCCCAGAATTCATATATATAATGTATACAAAAACAGATTGAAGAGGAAGGATTAAAGAGGCAAAATTATATCGAAGCAATTTAAACTGATGCCATCCTGCCTGTATAGAGAAAACTGAATTTGAAATCATGTCCTATTTCTTCTTATCTAATTTAGATTCCACATCAGACATAGAAAAGGTGAGACAGGCTCAGTAGGTTCAAGGAAGCCAAAACAACCAAGAAAATAAGTACTGAACCCAGAGAGACAAAAGCTGATCTTTTGCTGTAAAATGTAATACACGAAAAATTCAGAGGTGATGTTACCCTCCTTTTAATGTGTATTCCAATTGCATTATACACACACACTTCTTCTGGATATTAAGTATTATATCCAGAAATCCTGAAATCTTTTTATAAATGCACAACTAAAGATCAAGAAGGAACAAACATTTGCAATCTCAGCTGCACAGGGTATGATGCAAACACCATACATATGCCCAGGAGAAATACACTGAGAGTTTGACTGTAGTGAAAAAAAAAATGTGATTTTGTTTTTTCTAAGTTAAAAAAAAAAAAAAAGCATGGTTGTGCACAGGTTCCTATGTATTTCTGGGTTCATTAAACCTAGTGTTAACTAAGCAGACCTTAGTTTGGAATGCAGACCATAATTCAGGATACTGGGAAAAATGCTACTGTACACTGTATGCAGCAGGGAATACTGATGGGAGTTGGAGGAATTTAGATCTTCTAAGAATATTAACAGATAAGCAACTTCTACACTCAGTAGTTGAAGTGATTAGGCAGAAGCTCAACTGTTATAGGCGAACTTTAGCTTCCAGGGCATGGTGGCCTTTTGGAAATGAAAACAGCTGGTCAGAGTGAATTCTCCCTCCTGAGAAGCTGAAGGTGGCACCTGAGAAACATATCAATTATTTTTGGTTGGAATTATTAGGAAAGAATGTGTGTTTGAACTGTTCAAGAATTACGTATTTTTATGTATTGTGTGTCCTACACGGCCTTTGATTTAGCCAACATATCATCATGAAATAATTAAAGAAAAAATGGCTTTTTCAAGATTTTAAGAAGAAAATTCATTTAGATAGCAAGGCAGAATTCCTACAGCAATCCACAGGTCAAGTCAACTGCCTAATAATATAACCACACTTATAAATGATTCATTAAGAAATATGTGGGGCTCCTGAAAGTCTCCACCACACATTTCCTTGCTGCTTTGAGCAAGACATTTAACCTCTTTACTTCCATTTCTCCACCTGTGAGGCAGCATAACAACAGTCTTGCAGGATAATTACAAGGGCTGATTTGTTATTTTTTTTGCCAAGTGCTTTGAACATGAAGTACTCAAGATCAATTGCCTATTGCATTTTTTTCTGATACTACTCAAAACAACCTCAAAAAAGCCACCATGAAAGGGAGATTGCTTTTAGTCATCAACCCAACACCAATGTTGTGCGGGGGTTTGTTCACATCCTTCACCTTCCATCAGTCCTGTTCTTATCCACAGATGCCATCACCCTTGTGCCAGCCAGCCTGTCATGCCAAGACAACTGTCAGACAACCACCAAGTTTATGATGACAACAGAGAGCATTAAAGTTGCTGCAATTTCCTGGAGAAATTGCAGCCTCTGGGTGACTAAAACAGAAATGCTGTATTGTTTGAGCACACCTGTTCCTTTCCTTCGATTAGAAGGTCTTCAGAAAATTCTTGGACCATCATCATCTGGACATTTACTCCGTGTGACGTGAAAGCAGAATTAAGGTTTTCCATTACCAGTTTCCCGAAAAGTTCTGAAGGGAATCAGAGTAGTTGCTTTCATGAACTTTAAAAGCTTAAAAGTACCTGCTGCCAGCAGTGTTTTTCTATCCTACACTGCTTGCCACCCATCCTGGGAATGCTGTACCTCCAGGAGTTATGGATTAGCAGTGCCGACTCTGCACTGTGACCCTGCAGCCACATACATGCTGTGCAATTCAGAATTAGGCATGGGATTGCACATCCTCGTGGAAAGGAATTCCAATTCTGGAAAAAAATGCTGAGCTAACTGTTACCTCTTCCCCTCCTTTTCTGGGACTTTTAACTTGAAACTGAACTGCATATTGGAATATTGCTAAATAATGATGGCAGGAGAGACTATGTTCTGTGACTAATGAAAATATAAATTAATGGGAAAAGTGTTTGCCTTTGGAATGCACCAAACTGTAGCAAAGAGTCTATAATATTCCATTATTTCCCAAAGCGGGATATCCCCAGGCCTTTCTTCCAGGGGCTTTTAGATCCCAGCGGCAAATTACTCAAGTCAAGCACTGCTTGGCACTCATTAATATGCATTAAAGACTAAAGCAGAAGACACTTAATCAAAAGGAAACGGCAGTTCAGAGAATCAAAACCTCTGCTAAGGTTACCAAGGCGGTTATTTAGAAGTGAAAGCCACACAGGAAAAAACTCACAAGGAAGGCAGAGAGTGACTGTCCTGCCTAATTATGACACAAATTACATTGATATGCCACAGATTAGTCCATTGCAACTCACAGGGTTGGTGTTTAGAGTTCCACTAATCTCTTTTGGGGTTAACAGGGCTCCCGTGCATCCTGAAGACCTCCTTCCAAGGTTTTCAAAGACCACAGGATCTACATATACTAGCAATGCCAGCAGCCACATGGGCTTTCTGCCTAAATTAATTACAATAATTCTGTCCACCACGATGGAGATCTTCTCTCCAGCCCAGGAGACCTGCCAGTGCTTTGCCACCACACCACAGAGCTCAGCTGAAAAGCAGGTTTCTTCTCCCTTCTCCTCAACACTCTCAACCCTTCTTGCATTTCTAAAGACACTCTTTAGAAGTCTAATTTGACAGAAAAACGGCCTGGCATATTTAGATGTACAGAAAACTCCAGGTTTCAGAGCGCTAGCTCCTGTGGATAATTAAATGTCTCTCTGGCTCTGCACTTGGTGAGTGACTTAATTGTCTCCTCATTCCCATTCACATCACAGCTCCCTGTTCTGGGCTGTAATGAACCAACCCATCTAACTGCTGCTTCAGGACTCCAGAGCCTCGGCCCATCCTGTAACCACAAGTTTAATTAATGCTCATTTTCTTCCTCATTAGTACAGCTTTACAAAGTTTCTCTCACTGCCATGTGAAGGCAGATTTACTTCCCAATCTCTGAGCACATGATACAGATAGGAAGATAAAATTAAATGTGAACAAACATGAAATTAATATAAAAAATCCATGTGTCTGCTTAGTTAATTAAACCAGTAGCCTACAAACCCAGAGTGTTTCAGAAACTCTTAGAAACAGCATTTCTGTAAATAAAGAGCTTTTTGGGTTTTTTGAGTATCTGAGTCTGAAAAAGGTAACTAGCCAAATGACATACCTGTGTACGAACAAATCCTAAATACAGCCTTGAATTTCAGATTATTGTCCTGAAACCAAAGGGAGCTACAAAATATCTGATATTTAACCTCAGTGCCTGGGTTATGAGCCTGCACTTCCTGTGATATCAGTAAAGGCTCCAGAAGGGAATTTGCACTGTAGGGCCCTCCCAACAATCAATTCACAGAGAAGATGAGAGAGATATGCATTTAACTATATAGTTGCCAAAAATACTCTGTAGATTACTTGAAAGAGAAAATATTTATATTTGCAGAACAACATGTTGGACAACATCTAATTCTATGTTTATATCAACACATCTGTACCCTAAATACACAACTGTTATACATTTGACCAAACTGGCACTAGTATAGCAGAGAATCAGAAAGCAAATTCCACGTGTTAATTTTATGATCCTTTTCTAGGTCTGAGAACCACAGGAACATGCTTTTTCCAAACCATAGCAGACCTGTCCTTCCAGTGCTGAAGTCAAGAATGGAAATGCTGTTTGTTCAGTTCCATTAGAACGGACCTGATGCACCAGGAGCAGGATCACCTGGGGAATGAGGCAGAGTGAAGGACATACCACAGACCTTCCAAACTCATCCCTGCCCACATGGGGTCTCTCAATGTTTTCCCTTCTGCAGTGTCTTCATTCCCAACCACACAGTACACTGATTCAGGAAAAGATGTGTTTGGCATTTTATTTCCATTTAGCTTAATTCATGTAGGTAACAATGAAAAAAAAAAACCAAAACCAAAAACCCTTCCCATGTCATATTTGCATTTGATTCTTTGAGAAGATGCCTTGAACTACTGAAGTATTGCAGAGGAAGAATTGTGCAGTGCTGCAAATTCATCTTCTGTCACAGTGAGATGAGGGACTGAAGGAATTGTAGCAAATATTTGGAACATACTGGCACTTACTTTGCTGGATGCTGCTGCTGCCTTAAAGCTATGCCTATCTATTCAGGCTGGAGGAGGAAGTTTTCAACTGAACATTTATATTTTTATTACTCTTGGTATTTTTCAGCTTTTTTTCAAGTTGGTTTGCAATTAAGTTGCTTTATTTTTGTATATCCCCAAAAAAATAAGGGGGCAAATAATTAAGCATACACATAGGAATTACAGAGCCAGACTAGCAGAGACACAGAGCCTGCTGGGTAACCCTATGGAAGCTGTGTGTTCCTCAGGGCCCCCATTTATTCTCTGCAGAATGGGGATAAGGTCACATTTTTACTGTACTTTGAGATCTACTAATGAACAGCACCATACAGGAGCTATTCCACAGCCTGCTTTCCACAGTCCTTGTTGCTCAAGGGAGGATGGATATCCATCCATTCATGCATCTACACGCTTCCACTGCTACCAAAAATAAAATTTTGTCCCCGGAGCCCAGCTTAGAGACTACACAGTCACAGGTGTGATTGATAACAGCAGGGGGACAAATCTGAGCCAATATAACTGAAGTTATGAGAGCTGCATTAGCTACAGCAGATGAGGATCTGAACCCAAATCTTGCAGTTGTATGGTATAACTCATTTTAGAAACTCAAAAGGGTTTTCTGTGGTTTTTAAGGGACACAATAGTGAGACAGACTGTGTCTCATTCTCACTGAACCACCGAGAAAACAGACACAAAGCGATTTCCCAAAGCAGTGCCAGCAAATTTCCAGACAAGGGTCCTGGCCACAATGCCTGGCTTTCGCCAGTGAGCAATGCTAAAAACATTGCTTCCAACTTCTCTGTCTTTACAAGAAAATTACCACATTCTCTCCTCTGCCACTCAGCACCTGCCCAGGGCCAGCAGCACCCTCAGACCGAGGCCACAACCCCAAGCACCGCTTCCCTCCAGTAAATCTCCTGTGTCTGTCCCCCATAATCTGCCCTGTCCTAGCAGCCACTCGCCTATGAATTCCTGCAGATCACAGGAGGTAAATCTCATTTTCAAAAGGTTTAGATAATACAAAAAACCACAACTTTCTGTATTTGCCATAGATACTCCTTTTGCAGAGTACAGCCTGCAAAAGCATAAGAGAGGCTTCTGAGCAGGGGAATTCAGAGCTGGAAACAGCACAGCACCTCTACCAGGGTGGCTTTCACCTTTGGGATACCTCTACATGACCAGTAGGAACCTCGTCTGCAATGAGCTCAACTGCAAGAGCTGTTACAATCCTGTAGCTTTTTAAACACAGCCAGTATTTTTACCTAAAATAATGCTTAAGCAAGAACATTTTGGAAAGTCTCTAGGCTTGATGTCCACAGGTATGTGTAATTCCAAGTGAGGAAGAGGTGAGTTATTAAATAGCTGTTAAGAATGAAAATGATAAATGCGGCAGATCTTGCCGACTCAGGGGATTGTAAACTTGATTGCTGTTGTTGCAAGCAGGGAATAGTAATTGCAGTTCCCTGCAACAGAGTTTCTCAGTTTTAATCTTTCAGGGAGGAAAAGCATGAATATCAAGTCCATGAATTTGCTAACAGCAAGATCCAAAAAGATTAACTTTCCCAATTTTATCACAGGGAACCATTTGAAATAAGGCATTTCTGAGGACACTTTGACAAAACACATAGTTGAGTCCTACCCTCAGCAATAAAAATTAATTGACATTCTGCAAGAAAACAAAACAAGCCTGACTGGAAAGCTCTTCAGCTCAAACCTTCACAAAATGGGACAGTTGCAATACAAGTTTCTTTTCAAAAATACATTTGCTTAAGGCACAAATCACCACCCACTGAAGTCAATGGGTGTCACATTCATAAATCTCAAGGCCAGAATTTATAAATGGATTCATAAATATTAAAGTAGTTTAGTCTGATGTTCTATATAAGATAGGCCAAAGACTTTCACCAAAGCATTGCTGCAGCCTCACAAAAATTGTCTTCATCCTGAATTCAGCAGGACTGGATCAGATCCATTAATGGTTAGGAAATGGAGTCCGAGTCTTTGCTATGGTAAACAGGATAAAAAGATCCAGACTACAAACTAAGGTTTACAATATTTAAAAAAAAAAATAATATACTAAATTCATCTGAGTGAAAACTTAGCATTTAAAGTAATTTAAATTTTCCTATAAAAACCCCAACTCCTCCCTTAGGAAGATGTTCTGCAGCAATGCATATTCCAGCGGAGAGCATGGACTGCAGAGCATAAGTTGCAGGGCAGCAGGAGTCAGCTCTGGCCTGGGCCACTCCCATCTCCTCTTTCTCCCAGTGCCACACCAGCCCTTCTTACAGAGCAGCTCCAGTGCCCACACTGCCACACAGTGTGTAGGCTCAGGGAGCTCACCCCAAAATCACCACCCTACTGAGATGTGCACCTTGGCAGAACCCAGTGTCCATGATCTGCAGCCTCTGACATTCGCAAGACCCCCAGCAGGTAAAAATTCCCCCCTAGGAGAGAGCATCTCACACCCTCTTCACACCGTTCCATGCACAGCTCATAACCCAAATCCAGCCACAGGTCCAGGAATTCATGGCTTGGAAATCAGACAGAGTCCTTCCCTACTAAATACAAGTTTTACTCTAACTGGATGCTCATAAGGGTGTGGGAAAACAAAAGTAACAAAAGGTTATTACTGCTGGGGCTTGTTTTTCTCTCCACATCCTATAGACAGATTTATTTTAACCTTCTCTCCCTTACTCTGTTTCAGAGAAATGAACCTGGAAAGCCGTTATCCAAATGGGAGCACGAAAAACTAATGAGAGATGAGCTTTCAATTTTATACTGCACTCAGTTGTAGGTTCCCAGTACAAGATGTCAACAAAGTGCAAGATACAGTACAGAAACTAAAATAATTAATCCCCGGAGGAACAGGCTTATTAAGAAGGATTAAATCAAAGAATTAATGTGCACTATTTGTCTGTATGACAAAGAGGAAGGGAGGCATATGATAACTCTCCAAGATCTGAAAGCATAGAGAGAATAAGAATTGTTGATGAGAAAAGCTTGGACATACCAGGAAACAAACAAAAAAAGAAACTCTGACAGAAATTTTATCCTGTAATATTATAGGCAGCCTTATGCAAAACCAACTCAAAAACTTGTCCATAAAATTCTTTAAATTAACATTTAAATTAACATTCCTTATTCTTTACATTGCTGGCACCTACAGTTCAAGGAACAAGGTTTAATCATTGCACAGTAACAAATACATTTTAGCAGACTTCTGCAGAGGAAGAAATAAAGAACATCAGTTGAGTCCAAAACAGGCTCAGGGAACACAGCAGTAGTTGGTGCTTTACATCCTTGGAAAAGCAAAGTCAAACGTGAGATAGGTTAAGACACCAAAGACATTCACTCACCACTGGCCAGTTTTGAGGACAAGATAAGGCCTTGCATGGACACCTGGTCCAACAGAGTGTGGCTCATGTGATTTTCTCTTTCCCTCATTTTGATCACCTCCAGTTTTTCATGGGTTTTGCTGCTTTGTGTTTTTCCTGATATTTTTCTTCTCCACTCCTGCCAAGGCTGCAGCTACTAACAAAACAATTTAATATTGTGTGAATTGAAGAACAAGAATGTTCCCTCTGCCTGTTCCTTAGACTGTGGCTCTGGTAACCATAAACTTTTCACCATACTCCAAACAGCAGAAAAGAACTTAAATTACCTACATACACACACAAACCTCTAAAGGACAAAACCACAGTTAGATAATAACTGTAGAAACCTGAAATAATAGCAAGTTTTGAAGTAGAAGGTAAAGTGTTGGAAACATTTTGTTTTGGAAAACAAAGTGTACCTATATTCTTAGGTAAAAGTTAAAAAAATGCATTTTCTCAAAATAAATAGAAATTAAGATCCAGCAGCAACCAGAAATTGGACACAACGTATATCAAGTCAAATGCAGCCTGTAAAGGACACACTCCCTGAACAAAAGAGGATATAGAAAATACATGCAAAGCAAGAAGCATAAATCAGCCTGTAAATCTTTCAGAACTACTAGAAATCAAATTACACACCATATGTCAGTGGGCTAATGTATTCACACCAGTAGAGCTGGGTTAGCACATTCTGGTAAGTTTACAAGTGGTGTGTGTTTATTTGGACAATACTACTACCACAGAAGATAGTAAGGAAGTTCTTTCAAGGGGTGGTTTCCATACTTTACACATCTACTGTAAAATGATGTGACTTTCTTACTTAAAGCTGCCTTTAAATCTCATGAGATTGTTTTATAATTAAACAGGCATTATTAATTTAGACTACTAGGCAGAGAGGAAAAAAACACATCTGTAGCTTTTGAGCCAACAACAATGCTTAAAAACTTCTCAAAATCTATTGTCCAAATACAGTTACAAGAACTACAAGCCAGGAATCTGGATCTAGAAAACAGAGGCTCCAACCAACTCCTGTGCACCCCAGACCAGACCTTGCCGATGGTAAGTTGTGGCCATATGACCAGTGAGCCACTGAGCATCACAGTGAACTTCCAGTGGTTTTGAAAAATTGCAAAGAAAGTCAGCAGAATCCTCACTCTTCCACTTTGAATTTGCTGCTAGCTACAGAATTTAGGTTAGAGACAGCACTATCAGGAGCCCAAGAGACAGAACTCAGGAAGATCAGGGAATGAGTGCAGAGGAAGCTGACAAATAGAAGCTAACACTGACAAAAACCTGAAATGCTTTGTCAGAAACATTTAACCAACCTACGCATCTTACAAAATCCTAAATTAGCTACTTCCAGCTCAGGTAAAGGATGGACAACTATTGCAACGAGTTCAATGAAGATTTCCTCTCGCTCTACAAAGACAATCTGTACCAAAACAGGGGAAAAAAGAAAAAAAAAGAAAAAAGAAAAAAAGGATGTTTAAATATGGGTTAAAAAAAGATAAGACAGATGGCATTATTTTGTTGTTACACAAGTCAATGGTATAGCTGCATTGAAAACACTGGCTGCAGGATGCCTGCAAATACAACCAAACTGAAATGTTTCCAAAGAAACTGAGTGAGAATGACCAGAACCTCAAAACCACTCTCATTTCAGCAGGGAGACTGAAAATGCTAGATATTTGTTCTAATATGAATGAGAAAGACAGAGGAAAACAATTAATGGTATAATAAGGAATACCTGAAAGTCATCTCTTCATTTCACAATAAAGAGAAAGAGGGTATCAAATTAAAACATGCTTTCCCCTGCCTCCCTCTGCCTAAAACAAATAACAGAGTAACTCCACAGTTTTTATTCTCCAGCTGACATCTTACAGCAAATTAAAGACCATTAGTACAAACAGTGAGGAGCCTCAGAAGCTCCAGGGTGCCCCAGAAAGAACAGAAGCAGGTCTGGACTTCTTGGTCTTGGATTCCTGCCAGATCAAAAGACTTTATTAAATGAAAATGCCCAGAGGATCCTAAAGAGAAAAATCTCTTTTAGTTTATTTGTTTAACTAGTAGTATTGCTTCATATTTACAGGTTGAGTTTGTACTGGTAGCTTTTTGTTTTTACAAGTCCCTGTTCCAGCTGACCCTGGTTTCACAGGACTTACACCTACTGTGACAGTTTTACAACCTGTTGTAGCTGCCCCGTGCAGCACGGCCAAAGCCAAGCTGTTCTTTTGGTAACACCATCAGGCTTCATCGCTCTCCTTCAACAGGTTTCAAGTTCTATTTAGGGTACCTCATCTCTATGGTAACTGCCAACTCCACGGAGCCTCACAGCACCGTGCTGGAGGAAAGCAATCCCCCCTTCCTCACCGGGGAAATGAGATGAGGGAAAACTGGATGACTTGTTCAAGGATATGCAAGAGCTGTGTGACAGAGATGGGAAACCAAACGTCCTGAAGACCAAGTCCGGTGTCTGATCTACAAGATGCCTTTTTCACTCCTACCAGCAAAACCACACGCTCCAGGCAGCTCTCAGCATCAGAGTCACTTCCAACCAGAGCGAGGTTCTCAGTTTACAGAGCAGGAGTGTTATGGGAGCGTTTTGGGATATGTCATTGCACACTCCATCCCTGTTCTACTCTGCTGCAAGAAGTTGGTCAATGAACAACCCTCACCACCAGCATGGCCACCAGTCCGGGCTGGCCACTGCACTGCAATGAGGAGCTTAACACAATTCGACTTTCCTGGGATTCATCTGAACTCTGGGGAAGCAGGAATTTCACTAAACTCTAAAGGTTGTTTTAAAAAGTTTTCCAGATTTTATCGTTTTTCACATAGTCTGCAATTCTCCTTCCTGGCTTTTGAAAAACGACACACAGCTGTGCTTTGGATCACAGCTGTGACTTTTGGCAGCAGGCAGAGGAGGCCCAATGCTGGGCTGGGGTAGCCAATGTCACCCTGAGCTGTCTGGTGCTTCTCATCAGTAAGGAGGGACCAGTCCCCCTCAGTGGCATGGCAGGGTTCAGCTATTGCAGGCTCCTGCTCTGTCACAGCATTTCTGCAAAACTATGAAATACCCCCTGGATCTGCTCTCCTGAGTACAACCAATGGGTAAAAATGACCACATGGATGAAAGGCAATGGAGAAGATATAGGAGAAAAATCTAATGAGTGTTGTGTTGCCTCCCCATTTGAAGCCAGTTTTCTTTCTTGTATTTGCTACCTCAAGCTTTTGTTTTGTTATATTTGGTCTGTTCTGATGTTATCCAGGCTCCTACCAATTCTCAGCATCTTATTTTCACATCCACGTTTTCCACAGTTTCTGAACATATTTTCTGCCTTTTCCAAAGAGCTCGCTGGGTTCCGTGTCGTTGCAGAACAGATGGCACACTTAGATTTGCTTTAGTAAACGGACAAATATGATTGCTTTGTTCTTCTCAGCTCACATCTGTGCTCAGTGGAGAACTCTGCCCCTGCAAGCCAGGTAGCCAGGGACAGGGATGCTGTGTCCATCAGCTGGCAGCAGGGCAGGACCAGGTACTCTCCAAACCTGCTGGAGCCGAACTGGCACTTGGGCAGCATTGGCAAATGCAGACACAGCACATCCCAGTCAGCAGCACAAGAATCAAACACCAATAGCCACCTTCCTCCCAGGTCCACAGGAATAACAAACCTTGGGAAAGCATTAAAGTGCAGGGGGAGGTAGGGAGAACAAGGAGCACAAAAGAACGAGATACGTTGACTCTCTCAGAAGAGCCTGAGGACAAGTACTGTCATTTTTAGCCATATTTCAACTTCTAAGGCAACCTCCCATCAGTCACAATTACAGTATGTGGAAGGAACCTGTTCCATCTTGGAAAGCCAGAGGCCACTTAGCCTCATGACACAGACTGTGATCAGACCCAGCTTCTCTCACAGAGTACAGAGCAGTGAAAATTAACCCCTGGCCTGCCAAGTGCTCTGCTGAGGTGGCAGCCACATGCAGCAAGCCATCCCTGAAAGTTTTGACTGGTCATGGATGAAACAGTCTTGAAACATCCAGGTATGGCTAGAAAACATCACGCTTATAGAGATGACAACACTCATTCTTCAGATGGGCTCTTCTTTGCCCACAAAGCACAAACACATAAACACAGAGGGCCCACAGTGGCATGTCCAGGGGAGTTCTTCAGTTAGTGGTCCAGATTTCTTCGGGGCACAAGAGCCTCATAAGAGAGAAGATGATGAGTTCATGCTTCCAACTGATCAAATCAGCAACCAGAGGTACATTGGAAGGAGCCTTTCCTCCTTCTCCACAATCTCACCAGCCCATTTCAGAGAGACCACAGGGAAACAGCTCAGGCCACTTCAATTCATTAAGGAATTTTAAGACACACATTTTAGGTTTCCATTTGGGCTAACACGCATTGGAAACATGATAAACTACCATGAGAAGGAGATGTCATTTTTCAATCCCAGAGGAGAAAGAGAGGAAGTATAAGGAAGGTTAATGAGCCCTGAGGTCTTGTTTGGGGAAAAAAAACAGTGTAGAAGAAAGGGATTATTAAAACACCTGTGTGCTCCCAGAGCTCAGACTCCTCCTGGATTTACCTTGGTCTTGTGATCCTCAAAGTACTACATTTGGGATGTCTTCACTTTATCAGCCAACATTAATATAGACAAAATTTTAAATGCATTAATGCATCCTTGGTCATAAACACATGAGCATGTTCACAGGAACCAGATTATTTCAGCATGATCCAGTTTTTTCATCCACTCATTAACTACTACATTCACAAGTGTGTTTATTTGTAACTAGCTGCTAAAGGTAATGACCCTTAATAGCTCTGACAGAAACAATCCTTTGGAGCTACTTCCTACCTTGGGCAAAGAGGTAGAAAAGAGAGCAGAGTAGTGAAGGCCAACATTTTTCTATAACCTTTTTAAGGGTTTTCTTACAGAGTTACTGCTGATTTTTTTATAGTTTATTGGAGGAAAAGAAAAAGTCATTTTAGTTCAGTCTCAGAGGAACTGAAAACTACATTTTTTTTATTTGACTCTCTCCAACTCTCTTTCTGTATCCCTCAAGAGTGCACAAAATTTTGCTTTTTTTCCACATCTTGCGGAGATTTTTTAAAAATTAGCATAATGCTTTAAAATTAATTGCATTTTTAAAATAAGAATAACTCCAGTTTTCTTGCAGGCAGCTACTGAAGTGAAACACATGATTATGCAAACCACAACCAATATTTTGGTGCCAAAAATACAGCTCAGCAGAGAGATGTATAAATGCTGGCCAAACCTTGGAAAATTCGAGTTACAGAAGTAGATAACAGAACTCTCCTTTCAGCAGCTATTCAAATTTCCTTCCTTTTTAACTTCCTTGGAAAGGGATCAATTAAAAACCAAACATTAATTCAACTTCTGCACCATCCTTTTCTATTGCTTCTGTCTCATGGGGGAAACTAAAATCACACCTTAAAAATTCTCCTTAACATCTCCTCTCAGACAGCAAAGTCACTTACTGTGGCCAGAGCTCTCTGTGCTCAGCTGCTGTACCTGAGCAGTCATGGGGCTATAAATGCAAAACCTCAAAAACTACAAAATTCAGGTAGCAGCAACTGGTCTTTGAGACTCTGTTCTTCTCCAAGAAGAACATGTGACTCTGCAGCAATCAAAACACTTGGCACACGTGGAAGATGTGTGCAAACAGAGGGGTTTCCAATTTTACAAGTGATTCATAAGGGAGAAATTGCCAAAGGACCCATTTCCTTTCAAATGCCTTTTTGTGCCCTGCCAAGGTAAACTTGGGCACTTGTACGTTTCTGATCGGTACTTCTACAAATTTTTTAGAGGGATAAAATTAACATGCAGGGACTCTTAATTACATCTTATAAAAAAAGAGCTGAAATATAATTGTATGCATAAAAAAAGTAAACTTGTTTTTGAAACCTGGACCTAATCTTCAGTGAAGAATACAGGCAAAGACCAGCCAGGTATCTGGCATGTACCTCTAAAATAACAGCTGGGGCCTGGTATTGGGAGGCCCCTGTGAATTTAATGGGAAAAAAAAATTCCTTAAATTAGAATATAAGCACCACAGGCCAAGTTTGCAGTACATATACATGTAGAGATCAGCACAGACCATGTGATCACATTATCTAATGTGACTACAACATTTTTCAAAAGCATTTGATTCACATGGAAAATGTGCGGACAGCGAAGCCTCGAAAGAAGCTCCCCCATCTGTCACCTTTCCCTCCAGTAACTCCTGTCTCACCCACCAGTCACGTAAGCCTGCAGCTCTTCTTAGCAAGGAAAGGATTAATCACACTCAGTTCTCACTGGAAATGCCTAAACCAGAATAGTCAGTGCTCTTAATATCAACACACATGGCTGTAGCAAAGACCTTGGACACCGTGCTTAAGAAAGCATATCCCTCCATGCAGTGCATACCTATGGGGATCTGATCTCATTCTACTACTATGCAGAAGATGGGTGAGTTAATGGGCTGGTTTTTTTTTTCCATTTGTCTTCCAGTGATCCGTTTTGCATCTTTTCATTTAAGCAATACAGATAAGACCTAGATCCTCTTGCATGAGCTAATGCTCATTAATAATACACATAGGTTTATTAAAATGTGTTCTTCCTCTTTTCTTTGACTCAAATATAAGGAACTGTGCACTGAAAAAAGACCCATATATATAGATATTTGGGGGTATTGTCTTTTTGTGCATTTCAAACAGTACAATTTGCCTCTCCTACACACCCCATTTAAGGATGTATAATGTCAAATCAAAACAGGTTATGTTCATCTCATCTATTATTAACCAAGAAACTTCTATAGAGATTTGAGTATATGTTTACTCTGTGAAAACCTACACAGTATAATCTACAGCTAAGAGCAATACTAGACACCTACATAATCAGAGAAAATGCAGGAAGAATCCTGCAAAGCATATCAGCAAAAGCTAAATAGATCCTAGTATATTGCTCTGACTGTGTGGAAAAAGGAGAATAAATATTTAACATGCAGTATTACCATTTATTTCTGCTGAAGTAGCTCAGGAGTAAAGAGGCATTGTGTAAATATACAATCCACAAATCGCTGATGATCAAACCACAGCCTTGCACACAAGGATTAGATACAAAAAACAAACCAGGAGTGGGGTAAACATCAAGTAATCAGGAAGATTTAGGATCTGCCAATACAAAGCAGCTGGAGAGCTTGAGTTTGCCCAAGACAAGTGCAGATACCCAGGTGCATGTGGCAGAGGCTGCATCGCTCACACACTGTTACACAGCTCATGGGCCTGTCTCCTGCCTGCTGCAGCTTGCACATGGAATCATAGGATAATTTAGGTTGGAAAAGACCTTTAAGATCATTGAGTCCAACTGCAATATGAGCAATCCAAGGCACAGGGCCCCGGGGGCTGACTCCATATGGGAGGCACATGTCAGGCTGAGGGCATAACCATGCAAGAAATGATGAAAAAGCAACACAGGTTACAACAGATTGCCAGTTATCAATTCAAATGAGACAAACGGTCCCTGTGGGCAATGCTATTTCAAGAAGTGTCTACCTGGCAGGGGAGCAGCCAAGCCCAGGAGCGTGGGCTGCCAGCCTGTGCTTCCCTGAAGTTGCACTTTCAGGACTCTTCCAGCAACACACAGTTGGGGTAAATTACACACATTTCTTCCAGTTCTTATGGAATTTTAAATTGCATTTATAATGACAACTTGATCACTGAGACAGAATGGAAAAAAGAGGCAGCAAAATAGGGTGTTTCACAAGGTCAGCATCACTTCCCAGCTTGCAGGAGTCCCCAGCCCCAGCACAGTGTGATAAAGTGTGCAGCCTGAGCCACTGCAGGCAGCAAACCTGGAGCAGGCAACACACAGCACCTCATCAAATAAGCAGCATTATACATGCCTAATGCCTTTAATTCTGTATATTGCAATCTGGTGCATTAATAAAGCCTGTCATAAAGGGCAAAAGAAAAATTTCTACAGATCAATGTGCCTGGAAATATTACATTCGGTTCCAGTTTAGAAAAAGCGTAAAGATACATGGTTGTCATTAGCTGACAAGATTTGTGAAAATTATGGAAAAGGTAGTTGAAAGGAACTAATTCTTGCTACTGTGCAATTGAGTCCATGTTTTAAAAACAAGTAAAACTAAAAATAAAGTACCCACAAATCAGCAATCTACTTGTTGAAAAATTTATACTCTCTGGGCCTGTCATGGACTTGTTCTGACCCATTATTAGGAACAGAGGAACACACAAAAAGTCAGAGTTCCTCTTCATTACTTCTGCAAAGTTGAGGCCTGAAAAAGTCAACACTAAAACGTTGCCGTGATTGAGATGGCCTTTGTATATTAGTTACTATGAAAATCAGAAGTTCAGTTTCAAAGACAGAAACAAATTCAATGGTTTATTTTTAATATTGAAATTGCTTCCTCTGCCTTCTAATGAAATAATTTTTTGGCAGAACAGCTGTCCAGAACATGAAATTCTGGCAAATACTACAATATTCCCATGCATTCCTGAATCAGAATACCCTGGAATCTTAGTCAATTCTTTCAACAAAGCAAAAATTATCAAGTTACAATAATCTAATGGAAAAAATAGAAAAATAAATCATGACATTTCTGTGTCCAGTGTAACAGATGAGCTTCTGAACATCAACTGCTCACAACAAATCTCTTGTAAATGAGCTACAAAGTAAGGATTGCTGACAGAAATTATTTGATGCATAATTTTAATTAACAACTAAATTCAAGTAAGTCACGCTTTATTCCCAGGCAATTCAAAATAGGAAAAGGTGACATTCATAAAATAAATTACTCTTTATGAATTATTCACCCAGTTCTAATATCTTTTGCAGAATTTCCAATCTGTTCACTAAACCCTACTGTGAAAAGCTCAATACCATATTCATTAAAATAAACTTAACGTAACTGAACCCTGAAGGAAAGCACACACAGATCATCACTACAACCAACTCTTCTACATCTGAAATCCCTATTTTACACAAATGCAGAATGTGTTCCCTTACCTGCTCTTCAAAAGACATATCAACACCTGGATTACAAGTGCTATCCTTCAAAAGAAACTAAAGGTTTCGGGGCATGACCTACTGACCTACTTCAAGGCAATCACTGGCAGACTCAGAAGACATTACCTCTCTGCTCACAGTGGCTGGGTGTTGTAAACCTCAGGATGAAGCCCTGATCATAGACTTTCCCCTTGCCATGTGCAAGAAGATGTTTAAGATAAGGTGAGTCAGGGGCTACAAGAGTAAACTTTCCATGTCCTGACCTTTCCCTTGCACTAAATCATCGCCTGGGTCTGCCCTCCAAGAGCAGGAAAGAGACACACTGACTCCCGAAACAACAACTCTCTTGGTCCACACTGCCAGGATGCAATCACAGATCCTCTGGTGACTCATGAACTTAAATCCTACAACAAGGCAAGAAAACCAAACATATTCACTGACCTTTGCTTGGGGTAAGGACTATAGTGATGAATGAAGAGGAATTGGAGCTGCTGCTATCCGTGTTACTCACCACAGAGTTCACTTCTCCCCCATTAGTAAATACAAAAATATGTAGTTTTATCGTCAGCCAAATAGCCAGGCTGTGGTCCTCAGAGGATAATCTGGCAGTCATTGCTGCAAGGTTTCTCCATTTGGTTTGATATTACATTAAATAAGATGTCTCAGATCTCTCTCATAACAGTCATCTGGTGTGTTATCTCCCATGCATATTAGGAGGGCTGTTTTCCCGAAACCTGATGTATCATTGTAACCAGCATATGTCAGGGAATTGCAAATCAGCACATTACAGAGCATCGCTGCAGTCCCAGCCCTGAGAACAATATGTAGCACCACACCAGAGGACAGGACTGTACGTCAACAGAGAGGGCTCCTGCTGTACTGGGAAGCTGAGCACATGCTGCTCTGGGCACACTGGGATCCAAAATGTCAGGCAGCCCTGAAGGAAGGAGATTCACAATGCAAATCTAATATTTACATTCATTCCCAGAATCTTAGCCAGATTGTCAATGGTTTGTTGGCAGCTTAAGTAAACTCTTGGAAGTACATAAAAGCAGGGAAAGAAATATGATTCTGTATTACAAGACAATAAACAAGAGGGCTCAGGACAGGTAGTGATGCACCTCAGAGCAATTTCTGTCCTTCCAGGTGACTGTGACAGAGGGGAAAGCCTGTGCTCACAGAAGAGAGACATGCAATTGCTGTTCTTGGTGCTTCCATGCATAAGTGATGGAGAAACAGAGGAGAGGAGAGGCAGGGTGGCTCTATGAAAGGCTATAAAGGGCATCCCCACTCCCTTCCTGAGAAATATATCAGCATAAATAAATTAACTCTGTTCTCAAATGAAGGCATTTTCAGTGTCTGAGTTCTCTACAAATCTCAAAGAAGTTTCTCATTTTTTCAGGAAAATCTAAATATTACATAGACATTTCTGGGCAAATTTAGGACTTGGGAGGTGGGGAAAATGTTCTTTTCAGAGGGAAAATGGACTAAGAACTTCCAGCTAACCCTAATGGATCTACAGCTGTGTTCCCTCTGCTTCGTCACCACCTTGACCCTATGCAGCCACAGCCTCCTCTTTGCATTCAAGAAACATGACTAACATTCTGCAGAAGTAATCTAATGACTCAAAATTCTGGACAGTGACCTCTCATATCTACTCTGTGCCAGGCTAAAACCCCAGAAAACATTTTCCTTGGAGTCTCAGATGACTTGCAGTTGAAAAACACTTAAGATAAATCCTCTGTTTGAAGTGAGCAGGAAGAAAGGTGGAATGGGATGACCCATGACTCAAAACTCCAAAGGGGGGAAAGAAAAGAGAAAGATATGGGAAAAGGGGAATGGGAGACAAAGCAGAACCTGCAGTAAGGGGCATAAAGTTCCAACAGAAAAGGATGGAGTGGCGAGAAGGAGAAAAGGGTTCAACTCAAATGTCACAAGTGGTTTGTTATCCAGCTGCCACCAATGAATTTTTAAAAACAAGGTGATGAAAACTGATCCTGCTAAGAACATAATTCAGAGTTTATTTCTCACCACATATATACCTGGAATTATGTCTTGCTGTTCTTATGTTTTTAAAGGAGAGAGAACCAAGCCCATCACACTGTTCTAGGAGATCACTGCCTGGATGCAGCAACAAAACACATACAGCAAAACTGACCCACAGCAAGTGAATGCTCATGTGCAGTTCAACAGCTGCACATGGTTTGAAAGATGAACAGAAACAGACAAAATAACAGAAACAGACAAAATAACAATTTGTGTTATTTTAATATCTACATATATAAATATATCTAGCAGGTAAAGGAAATCGAAATCTAAAGCTCTAGTGGACTGCCAAAACTAAAAAAAAAAATCCAAAAAAACCATGGTGTTGCTGTTGGCTCCAAAGAAAACAGTTTGTCTACCTTCTTCCAGGAACTTTAAAAGATAGTGAAGGAAAGCAAAAGGAGAGAAGAAAAACATATATCTAAATAGAAGAAAATTACCATGCAAATTGAAACCACATATTGGGTCCCATATGTGTACCACATACTTCTGCTTATGGTATGTATCTCAAAGTTTCAGGTCAAAACTCTCCACTGTCACCATTCTTCTAACACACACCTGCTCTGGGTATTAATTCACTCTTATTTTTTCATGCAGAGATAGAGGGAAAGACCATCTGTAAGTAACAGTCAACTTATATTATTAACAATACAAAATGACTTTCCCTGGAAAGCTTCACGGATCAGAAATGAAGTTCTTATCTCCTCTCTGGCAGTGAGTTTTGCACTACCTGTAGGAGCAGGTGGGGAACACTTCTAACCCAGATCAGGCTCTCACTTGTGATCACAGAAGCAGAGAGGCTGATGTGACCCATTCACAGCCAGAGGCCATGTCTGGGCCAGCATGTTTTTGTAAAGCAGATTATTCAGAAAAAGGTAAAACTGTGTGTTCTGATTTGTGACTGAGTCATGCCTCCTTCCCCCAGATTAACCAGGCTCTGAGCCTCAACCGCCCTACAGAAGAGGGACAGTGGACACTGGGCAGTGTGGAAGACACTCCCCTGCACCACGTGGATGTTGCTGCAACTCATTTAAAAAACAGGCTGTGGGAACCAATCAGGAAGTGAGGTCTCAAAATATGTGAAAGGGGAAAAATTAGATACTGATATCTACATCTGAGAGCTCTTTAAGGTGCTTGAAGTACTTTGGAAGGAAATCCTAGATTTCCAGGCTTCCTACTAGATAAAGAGGCACCCGGGTCCAAAGCTAAAGGGTGAGCAGAATAAGTAGAGGACAATTAATCAACCAGTGCTACAAAGTTAATGCACATAAATTAAAGCTCATTAAGTGCTGGGGATTATTCTCAGCTGAAAGAGGAATTTGTTTGTCATAACTTCATCCTATCCAGAAGATGAGCATACAGCAATTCGTAGCCAGATGAGACCATTCTGGCAGAGGCTAGATATGCTCTAGATAAGTCCCAGTAACTTCACAGTTTTAGTGAGTTTTGATCAATTTTTTGTGTTCTTCAAATAAACAATCCTCAAGCATTGTTTAAGAAGTGTTAAGGCTACTACACCAAGTAAATAAATCACCACATTTCAGGGCAAAAAGCAGCCACTCACAGCTTCAGGGGGGGATGACTTTACGCCTGCTATTAATCTTCATGTACCTGTGGCTGGGACCTTTGGCTTTGGCCGCTTTCAAGGCAGAAAAACCTGATTAATGGGAAAACAGATGGTAACTGATATGATAGAGCACTTATTTCTGACAGGCAGAAATAACACAATCTCATTTACATCCAGTACAACCCAATTCCCCCTGCCCTCTTCAGAAGTGCAGCACGATCACGGCTCCTGCTCCACAGCTGTGTTTCCTCAAGGAAGAGGAGAAGGATCAAGAATGCGAACATGCACAATTCCCGTTGTTAGAGAGGCAACAAAAACAAGATTGCGCAGTCTGTGAACTCAGACTGATAATCTAAGGTTTTGCCACCACTTTTCCTCTCGTTGCACCACCAAAATAAATGAATCTGGAGCCAGTTATAAGTTGGCCTTTACAAAAACAGGATTTGTTGTCTTTAAATGCACAGAGCTCTACCATCCCACAATGCATGAATTCTGCAGCCTTTGCACTTTAAGGGACATTAATTCAAATGAATACAGTAGCAGACCACTGCCATATATTACATGATGTTTTTACAGATGTACATAGTTTTCCAATTGAGAGATAAAATAATGCAAACCTAGGCAGGGGAATCAGGCATGCAGGCAGAGTCGATGTGCAGGTATGAAATACAAAGTAGGACTGGCATGCTGACAGGACATTCCTATTCTCTAGGGAAATTTAACATTTTAAGAGGGTCAGCAGCTTAAGAACATCTGAATGGCCAAACACAGCTTCCTGTTTACATAAATTAATAGAAGATTAGTCTTTTCCAAGCTTTGAGTTCAGCGAGTGACGTGTAAATTCCATGTGACTCACAAATCCTTAGCATATGGCCCAAGCACACATAGGATTTTCCATCCCAAGTCAGAACTTGGGTCCAGCATTTCCCTGTGATGGCGATTTCTGGGAATGGGAACAGAAACTCTAAGACATTGCTATCTTTTTGTCAGTCCATCCTTTAAAAGGCACGTGATAACTCCACTTTTCAGAAGCAAGCCTGGGAAAAATGCAGACCAGATGGAAATGTATGGTTATGATGACCCATCATCTTCTCAGTCTGAGGCCAATGTCCCTTGGTATTTCTTTTGCAGAATGTTGAGTGACCTTATCTACTCCATTCCCAATACAAGGGTTAGAACAAAAGTTGGAGGAGTCCTCTACAGATGTCAAACAGACTACATTGCGACAACAAGATGGTAAGAAAGATGGGAAGCAAATTCTTACCATGTTGGGAATTGCACCTGGGGTCTGTATTCCTCAAGGAAAACATTCATGTCCGCCTCCACTGAATTTTCAAGACTCATGCATGCCACAAAAAAACCAAATAAGATCTGAAAAGCCTCATGGCTTTGTTTTTCACTGAGGCCAAGGGCTATCTAGTACATAGAGGGACTCTGATGATTGCCCCACTGCCAGAGTGGGAAAGGCACACTCCCAGCAAGGATGGGCATCACACTTGCTATACACTAATTGGAGGAATCGTCTGCTGGCTGGTTTAGCTGGCCTTGCAACCCCTTCACACACAGTCCAAACACTCCTCGTGGGAAAGCTGGCAAAAGCCCCAGAGAATTACAAAATGATGAATTTTGCTTGGACAAGAGAGATTGCCAGAGTTAATTATGAACCATTATTTAGACATATTGGTAAGGAAGACATAACAATTCTCAATACTCAGACTTATTATCAGGCCTGCCAAATTCCTGCCTCTGGGTACAACGCTGCACATAGACCAAGACATTTCTTCAGAAATTGGCATTGATGAAATTTTATGAATAAGCAAAACATCCCATTAGCAAGGGGTCTCTGAACATCCATTAGCCAGAGCAGCAATGAAAGCATGGGATGGAGCAGCCTACATGGTCACTTCTTGCCCTGTCTCTATGACATGGATCGTGAGAAACAGATTTTCAGCTACAGAAAGACCCAAGAATGTTGATAGCTTTGGAATAGGCTGAAATTTTGCACTGTTAACTACAGGGACTGGGGAAATGAATTTGCACATTGCCAAGAAATTAAACCAAATTTAATTTCCCATCTTGGGCTTTTTTGTATCTTCCTGACTTCTTGCAAATCAGTCATTATGCCAAGAAAATATCTTAAAAATATCACAACGAACACAAACCCCATACTGCTAAAGCAAATGGTGAGTTAGGAAGAGAAAACATTTTCTCCAATATCTGAAAATCTGATGCCAGCTAACAGAGGATGGGAAAAGTATCATAATAAGAAGCTGAGAATTTAATAATAAGAAGCTGAGAGTGATGGGATATTTGGATAATATAACACAGGAAAGCTACTGAGAACTGCATTAACAGCAAAGCTTCAAGCCACTCCTAAGAGCAATAATGGGATGTGCTGCTGGGATTGTGGAGAAACACTCTTTTTTTTTCGTAATATATAATGTGCAAAGATCAAAACATCTGTGCTTACTGGGCCAAAGGCAGACACAGAGCTTTTCTGTGTAAATAGAGAATGATAGAGAAAGATATGACAGCAGTGTTTGTGTGCCTCCTGATTGCCTGTGAAGCCCCAAGGGTCCCCAGTTACAATAAGAACAAATATTCTCAGTACTCTGAGACTCCCAGATAAAAGCTCAATATCCTATTTCCAAAGGTGTCCTATAACTGCTTCCTAAGAAACTATATAAGAACACAGCAAGCAAGCAGTGATGTTCTCCAGAATATACCTCTTACTTCCAGCAAACTGCTAGTCTGGGGTTTCCTGCAGCAGCACTGGTGACTGGATACTTCCTAGCTCTTAATCAAGTTTCCTTCTGTGAATCTCTGATGACTTTTTGAACTCATGCAGCACTTTACCCTCCACAGTATCACTCAGCAAGTAGTTCCATGGCTTTATTTTGCTGTGCTGGCTTCCCTGTACTTGTCTCAAACTGCTTTCTGCAAGTTTTATTTGATGTCTGTTAGTTGTCACATAGGAAAAGACATGGGACAGTGATTATCTATTTACCTTCTCCTGATCACTCATGACTTTATAGACCTTGATATCTCTGTATCTCTTTCCACCTTCCCCTGCTGGAATTGTTCCTCCCTTAGAGTACTCCTCGAGAGCCCTAGGAGAGAGATCCATGGCACTGCCCATTCCACTCTCAGGGTCCAAGAACAGTGTCACATCATACCTACTGCAAACTCACTGCAGAGATCCCATCTACTAGTTTAGTCTCAATTCAAGGTTAAGCTCCAATCTGAGTATAAGATTTGCAAGTTATAATTCAAGCTGACAGAACGCTATTGTTGGCAAAAAGTGACAGACAGCAAAATGAGTGTCTATCCTACACAACCACAGTCTCTACTATCCCAGTGAAGTCTTATTTCTACCACTATAAAGTTCAAGCAATCCATGCTTAGAGGAAAGAACTCATTTCACAATTTTATCACTGCTGTTATGATACCAGCAGGGGTTTCTTTTAAAGCCTGCTCTGGCGGGATCATAACTCCCTGCGATTCTCTCCCTGCATTTAAAACAAAACAGCTCTAGCTGTTATGGTTGCAAAGGAACGTTTGAAATTTAATGCAATCTTAAAAGCTCAGGGGAGGCAGCAGATACAAACCCAAACATGATGAGAAATTAAACAACAAATCTGAGGATTTTTAACCAAATCTCATTTTCTGAGCAATTGGATTTAGTGCATGAACCTCCCTCTATGATCTACGGATTATCCGTTTCCTAACGTTGTGCCTGCAGCTCATGCAAGTTTAAAACAGGCTCCTTGGTTATTCATTTCACCATGAAGCTCAGCTCAGGCTTATCAATCACTCTTTTTGGGATGAGGGAGGTTGCAGTTACATGTTGTTTTGGTGGGGGTTGTAGCCTCTCTGTTAAGCTCTTGCTGCCTCAGAAATACTATGGCCAACACTCAACTCAGTTGTTTTGAAGCTAATGCATGTAGCCTACACAAGGTGCAATCACACTTTTGACTTGAGGGCCATGCACATAAATTGAGTTCAGAAGGACTCCAGGTTGGATTTAGCAGCTCAGAGTTTCACTCCAGTGCTTTCTACAGTTCCTTGTACAACTGAAGCATCTTTTTAATTCTTACATCAAACCAAGTTACAAAATAATGCTCACACACTCTGAAGTTCATGCTGTAGTTTGTATTCAACTTCCATGTATTTGTGTCTGTTTATATGAAATTTTTGCATATTTTAAGGCTCTACAAAAGATGGGAACCTAAAAATGGTAAGAGCTGCTCTAGGAAATTGGTATTCACTGAGTTTGTTTACACTCGATTCAGAACTGCTTTTCAAAAGCTTCTCTGAATTATTATTAGCAGCTTTTATACAACATTGAAAACACACAGATCATTTTACAAATAATAAGAACATTCTCTGTCCTGAAAACTTGATCATGGACTGAGTTGTCGGAGTCAGATTTCACAATCATCTTCTTAATTTGAGAATATAAATGGTAAAATTTATAAGTATAAATATAAATGGCAATTGTCCTTGCCATGGCAGGGGGTTGGAACTAGATGATCTTTAAGGTCCCTTCCAACTCAAACCATTCTATGATTCATTCCATGAATATGCCCTCATTTGAACAAAATGGCCTAGAAGTCAGCTAAATACATGTTTGGCTGAAACAGGCAGGCATTTATCTGACAATTTTGGCACGCATAAAACTTATTTACAGCAAATGAAAAAAATGTGTATTTTGAAGATAGAAATCTTCAAACACTGAGCATTATAAAACTGCCCTACAATTGTTCTCAGCACGGCCACTGGCAGGGTCACCAGCTACATTTTGCACCCAGCTCTGGGACGTGACCTTACCCATGTTCCTTAATTTCTTTGTGGCTTATGCCCTGGCCAACTCAGACTGCTGTGAACTTTCACGACCACTGACATGCTTCCTTTAGCACCACATTCAGGCCTCTGGTTTCCAGCCACCTCTGAACACATTCACAAATGCTACTGGGAAATCCCTCAGAAGTTTCAAGGTAGCTCTCTGAGGAAATACTCCAGCTGTGGGATGGCAACTTATTTATTTTCTATTTTCCCCTTTTTATTTTTTAATACAAACCACATGACGTTGCTCCCACGGCGCTTATTTTAGTTGTCTCCCTTTTCTAGCTACACTGAATTGGCAGAAGACAACTCTGCCCAGCTCCTATTCTCACATCAGGCTTTTACATTCCGTGTGTTACACTAAAAACAAAGGCCTTTTTCTTTCCCCTCACTTTAAACACTGTGTGTTTGAACACACATCAGTGCCCTCTAACTGATCAGACAGTCTGGACTCAGGAAATCCATGGTGGAACCACAGCCTGCAGTCATCTTTCTCCATCCATTCCCAGAGTTCAGAGTTCACACCAAAGTGTTTCCATGGGATGCCAAGGGGAAAACTGGTATTTGGAAAGGCAAGTCTATTCTACAACTTTACCACTTTAAGGTCCTTCTGAAGGAGATTGTCATGTCCATGGAGTTACTGGGTAGGAGAGGATAAGGATAGGAATATCTTTTCCTGAAGACCTTCTGGTGTGCCCTTCTGACAGGAGCAGAGGAAGAGGAGCTCTCCCATCAGTCTTCCACAAATGTCAGTGCTGACACTCCTACAGGCCACTGCTTTGGTTTAGGTGTCAGTTTATCATCACCTGGAAGCCCCTGGTAGCTGCACAAGCTGCAGCCAAAGCAATCCAGGCCTCTGAGTGGTCAACTGTGACTTATGATCCCTGAGACTTTTTACTCACTTACAAGAAAGTCTTCAAGTAAAAGAGAAGAAAAAAAAAGAAAACCAAACCCTTGTACACACAGGCCTTAAGAACCAGCCAAAATCCTGAGACAGGCAGTACCCCATTTATCTGGAGAATCTGACAACAACTCCTGACATGTAAAGCTGGACCTTCTAATCTAGCCAATTTGTAAAACGACAGGAATTCATTCCAATGCTGCACAGCAAGCATGCTCCAGCACAAAATCAATCCCAAACTGCAAGAGACTGTGGAAAGCACAGAATACTTATTTTAGTGTTTGGTGAAGGCTGAGGTGGCTATTAATTTTTGTCTTATCATTATTATCAATACATTTTTTGATGAATACTTCTAACAGATTTCCAGGGAAACAGGGTCAAATGATAGAAAAATTACCTTCCTGCTTATAGGTTTGGTGATTTTAGTACTTTTGTGACCCTCTTCAAAACATATCACAGATTCCAATGGATGATGGACTGCAGAGAGAAAAAGACAACTCCAGTGCATTCACAAAACCACACAATCCCAGACACTGAGCCTAACTTAATTGTTGTTTATGGGGTAGATCCAAGCATGAAGCCATTCCACTCTCCCATCATTAAGTCACATTTTGCTGCTTAATACACCACTGCCTCTGAGCACTCCAAATTTTACAAGGAAATCTCAGGCTTAAAACAGGACAGATCAGAATCACAGATCCCCAAATCCCAAATCTTGAAGGCAACCAAGATCCTGTCAGGCTGGATTCTCACCCTGAGCTCACAATGGGAACCGAAACGCTCGTTGAAAAGCAGATGATTTTCTCTACCTCATTAAACATTTAAACCACATATTATGGTGGGACGTTTTATGTGTTGCCCATCCACAGCAAACAAATGAGAACTCGGGGAAAAATCCCAGCACATCCTAAATATTTGCAGGCAGGCTGAGAAGTGCCACTGTCCATCGATGGGCTCCTAAAAAAGCAGAGCTCTGGGATGCTTGACAGATCCCTGTGTCAGGGAGAAACTCCTCCTGCAAGGACCTTTCCTGCAGGGTCGGGCACGGAGCTGTGCTTGGCAGCACGTGGTGGGAGCAGACCCTGGAGATGGCACTGAAGGAACTCTCCTACAACCCTTACTGACTATTCAGATTGCAGCAGCACTTTGAGGAACTGAGTATCAACCAGAGTGCTTGCTCCTCCTGTTCCCAGCGGGACCAGGATATGGTACAGGAGGAATCTAATAGACTCCCAGACCTAAAATCAATTATTGAAGTTTTTGAAATCTGTTGCCTTTTTAATTGTAAGCAACTGTAAGTTACTCTCCTGGTTTTATCCAAAGCCCCACAGGACTGAGTTTCAGTTCCTGCCTTTAAACACAGATAGTCATATTCATGCAGTGGGCTTTTTTAAAAAAAAAAATTAAATAAAGAAGCAATCACAATTTGTAAACGACAACTTAATACAGCCAAGAATGTACATTCAGCATCAAGAAATAAAAAGAGAATGAAAATAACTAAGAAAATATTTTTATATTTTTATTTTTTTACATGATCCATTTACTTGGGGGTGGAGGAGCAGGATTGAGTCAGAATGCTTTAAATTAGCTTTACTGCAACACATCTCCAGGAGGATTTAAACCCAGCAAATGAGGGCAGAAGCCTTGGTGTTCAGCCCAGGAGTTGTCTGGATCAAAGGTTACAGAAGAAATCATGAGATCACATAAGCATTTGTACTTTGACATGCAGAACCTCTCCTATATCGGGTTCTGCCCAAATTCTCTGCAAAATAACTGCTAGCAGTAATGATATCTATAAAATGTGTTCACAATGCAATGATAGGGTTTTTCAAGCCCTTCAAAGGGATTAGTGAATTTCACGCTTGCCAGAAAAGCAGATTAATCTTAATATTCCCCTTTGTTTTGCAACCAAACAATGACTGTTTGAGAATAATTCTTATTCCTTTATGCTTTGCTTAAGTATTGGAAAATCTTATGCACAGGAAATTTGCTCCCATCTACTACCCCCATTAGCCCATGTAAAGTGCATATTTTAAGAGAATACTTAATTATAGGCCAATAATTCCAGCAGGCCACAAAGATTTTATTTCACAATACCCATTTGTGTTGCAATTTCGATCAGTTATTTTTCACACATGCTTGGTGACAAGGTTATGGCACAATGGATTCCATCAAATACACCTGCCAAGTCACAGCACACTGCAAGCAGTGAGAACAACATTAAACATCCTGTTTATAGCACTAAGTATATATGTTTAATGGAGCCTAAATGGCAAAGCCTCACGTCTCCCACATCCTTTCCCATAAAGTCAGGTAAGTGTCAGAAGCAGTTTGCTTGTCTGGAAGTGAAACACGTGTTTTTCTACGGCAGCTTATCTTAAATTCAAGCTTTCAACCTTAAGGGGTAAATAGTGTGAGGATTTAAGAATAAATCTCAAGGAAACACATGGAAGATTTACTACAGACTATTTGAAAATGTAAAGGAGAAAAAAAAAACATTATAACAGAAAATTATTTAGGTCAGTGGGGTAATTCATTTTATGTGCCTTAGAATTTATAATACCACTCACTTACTATACTATATATGTACATATATATTAACAGTTATACTATATTTTTACATCATCATTCTTCACAAACACTTTTATATTAATAAACATCTTTATACTGAAAAGACAAAACATCCTTTCCTGTGTTTTTAAGGGCCAGCAATCTCATCTCTTTTTCCCCATATCATCTCTAGTACTGATGAATGAAACCACAACAGTTTCAAACCGCTCTGTAAAATTAGCTGCATAAACCTTCCACAAAGAAAAGGCCAAACTCCCTCCAGAGTTTTTAATTCTCCTCATACCTCCCTACCTGCTGACTACATGAAACATTCTCATTCCTCAGTACCACCTCCACCTTATTCCAGTGGATTTTAAGATCAATGTTTCTCATCCCATCTTTATCTCAATCTTTATCCTCAGGCAAGCAAGAGGACCGTGTCATAGTACCACATGAAAAGGCACATTACTGTTAATATGAGACTACTGGAGAACTTAAAATGCTCTCATCTGCCTCCCAGTCCCATTGCCAATCAGGTCCACACACCTCTGGCAGAGAAAGACCATCTGCAGGAAGAAATTTTGTTCCATATTTTTTCTATTAACAACCTTGGCATTTTGGAGTGCTTCACACTTCCTAAAATAAGATCCAATGTCAACATTTATACCTTTGGAGACTAAGGAAATTCCTCTGGCCTGCCCCATCCTACTCAAGTGTTGTGCTGAAAGGTTAGCAATCCGCCTAAAGTCACAAATCAGAGTGATAAACCTTTAGGAGCTCTAACAACAGTTTGTATTGCTGTTGAAAGACCACTTACATACTGGTAAACTATCTGCAAAACAGAAAGAAAAATTACTTTCTGAATGCTTTGCAAAAATTTATTACCATTTTCAGCTGTTTTCCAAAAGCTCTAGTAACGAACAAATGAGTGAAAGATTCTCATCTTCCTCTTCATTTGCACTTAAACTTGCTAATTATCCCCAGCCCATGAGGCAGCCTCTGATCTAAGAAATAAACTCTTGGCTCAAAAGGCCACCAGCCAGTAACTATTACTGCATGTGCACTTTCATTCTCTGCAGCTTTCCATGATGTTTGTCAACACTTCCTTTGTCTTTGGATATTTATTCTTTGCTGTTTTCCTAACAATGAGATACATGTAAGGTAACTTCTCTTTCTATTAGACTCCTGCAAGGCACAGAGTCTGCAAAATCACCACAGCACTGGGGGCAGGCTGATTCAGTTTCTGCAGTTTCTGAGTTAGCAGGAAGCTCATAATGACTTGTGGCTTCATGTCTATGAGCCAGAACTCGATCCTCCAGCTCTACCAGCTTCCTAAAAGGACACGAGATCGTAAAATGGGCCCTTAGGCTCTTTGTGTTCATGTAACAATTTCACTGAACTCAGTGGAGTTAGTGCCTATTTCCATCAGTGCATGGCAGGGAGTTGTACCTTCCAGTATCTTCATTGTAAACATGGAAGAACATTTTCAGATTGAAATTAAGGGAAATGTATGTATCACAAAGTGAATTTCAGTTCAATTGTTCCATTTGCCTCAGAAATTAACAGTAAGAAAAATTATTAGCATTATCCCACGGTATTTGTAATCTTCACAGTCGTATCACACAGCAATCATGGAGACTGGCAGAACTGTTACGGACACTTCTACACTTGGTGAACATTCTGTTTAGAGGGCAGCGTAGTGTAACTGCAAGACAAAACCCTGGCTTTGTCCTAGCCCTGCCACTGACCCATCTGTGTAATTGCCACAGATTGCTGGTTTGTGAAATGGAGATGAAAAAGGAACAACCTCGCACGCGCGTGACACCCGCGAGGCACCCGCGTCAGGAGGCACCCGCCAGCTCAGGAGGTTTCTGCCACCCCATGCTCCTAAAAAAAATTTAATTTATGTAAAGTTCTTTGAGGTCCTTGAATAAAAACCACTATTTAATCGAAGCTCTTTTCATAGGGCATTTTGCATCAGTTCCCTATGGGGCACAAAGGGGAAGGAAATCATTTTTGGATGTACTAAGAATATAATGTTCTTACTATTTTAACTTTTTCCGGATTTACCTTGTTCAAAGTAGACCAATAAAATATATATTCTACAGCAGTGGAAAAATGTAGGGTTACAAAATAAACTGTAACTAAAGTTCACAAAAACCCCCAAAACCCCAAGCCCAAGATGGATCTATCTATGGACCTATCATTACTCCAGGCATCACTTCCAACCCATTCACAAGCCTTTCCCAACATCAGTAGCTTTAAGTGAAGTTCCATAGCAGTAAAATGAGCTTTGCAGAGAAATTAAAATTTAGAGAAAGTGGTGAGCACTGTCCTTCAGCTACTCTCCTATAAAAGCCAGGGCCAGCTTTAGCTTTGGTCAATCCAGTTTCAGAAGTTGTTCAAAAGTTTACAAGGAAACTTCCATTGCTCAGAGCAGTGCCGAGTTCTGTGCGTCACGCTGGAGGATGACACCAACACAACAGTACATTCTGTGCAGGAGGAGTAATCTGCATGGAATGGATGTCAGTACTGGGATATGTGATTTGGTCAGCACAGTGGTTATTTCAAAATTCAGGAGCAAAGGAAAATGTCTTGAGATGAAAGTCTTGGCAGGTACAATAAAATAGGTAAATAAAACAGGTTGTGAAATCTCAATTTATGATTCTTACTAATAGATTAAGTTCTTACAACTAGATTACAAATAAGCATTTTTAAAAGCATGGCTTTTTTGTTGGGTTTTTTTTTTTTTGGAGGAGGATCAAAGGAGGAAGACTGGGATGAGAAACTGCCTGCAAATCTCGGTACAACAGGAAGAAAGAAAAACAACCTCACACATAAAGCCAAGAAACAAATGGATAGCTGGAGAGAGAGAAGAATCCTTCCTGCTTTCATCATCTTCTCCTAAGTTTCAGGCAGACTTTCTCTTAAATTGTAGGCTGGGAGCAGTGAAGTAAGGGCATTTGTAATCACGATGGAAGCAACAGAATATATCAAAACAGCTCTAGGCACAAACGCATTAGCTGGGACAGCAAACCCCCTGCCTAAGCCTGCTACCACAACTCCCTGCCCTAACCATAAATTAGTCTTAACATAACGGGCTTTCAGTTCCCGTGCTCATCCCACACGCCCGGGTGTCCCATTTTTTCCTTTTATACATATCTGCAGGGTATGCAAATACATTTAAGAAGCAAATGGCTCTCAACTGCTCATGGCTTTGACAGGGGGAGGCATCAACATCACAGAAGAGGTAGACCTTGCCTTTGGGAGCCAAACAGCGAAATATGCCAAGAGGAGAGAGGAGAAGAAATTCCAGCACTGATGTCCAGTGATGCTCTGATGCTGGTGCCTCCCTACAGGTCCCCGAGCTGGGACTCTCCAGTTCCTTCTGCTACTGGCACAGATGCTCCACGTGGCCCCAAGCAACGAGAGGGACACAGGGATTTGGCACTGCCTCACTGTGGTCTTTTTAATACCATTTATTTAAAGCCTCTCTGAAATCTCCTTTCCAACTGCAGCAGAGCAAGAGAAGGGTAATTAAAAATAAAAGGAAGTTTTCATCTGTTTCATCATGATCAAAGGAGAAGGTAAAGGAGCGTGCAAGTCCTGAGGGACTTGTGTTTCCCACCACAGCACAGTTCTTGTCATAAAACATGGATCTGTGTTTTATTGAGACAGTTTTGCTTAACAAATATTCTAAGATGCAACATCTCATTTTCATGAGGGGCCTCGGGGGACAGAGTTAAAAACAGCCATCCTGAACAAGTAAGAGCATTTAATATAAAACTAAGAGGGGAAAAAAAGGTAGAGCAGAACGCTCTGTCCAGAAATGGACACTAATGTACAATGACCTGGGTTCATTTACCATCAGCTAACTGAACTTCCTTAGTGTAACCAGGGCTTGGGATAAATTGGGACATTTATTTCAGATGACAGGACCAGAGTAAACAAATAGGAGATTTTTAATTTCTCCTTTTACTTAGAGGGCCATAAAAATTCAGTGGCGAAGAGACCACACAGGGAAAGACATAGGAGATTTAGATGGGCACAAGAAATACATCTGAGCAAAGGTTTGCCTTAAGAAACAAAAAGGAAGTTTTTTAAGTTCAGAATGGCTCATCCTTAAAGAACACGACAACTTTTACCCTGAGCATTACATTCCTAGTACACATCCCTGCTCTCTTTTCTACCAGCCTGCCAGTGTTCCAAGCACCCCTTTCTTCCCTCTTTCCAAAAGTAGCAGTGGTTTAAAATCTTCTTGTATCTTGTAAGGAAAATAAAACAAACACCAGCACCACTAGTTTGACTGAAACTGGAACACTCAGCTCTGTGTGTCTGTAGGTTTGCCTCTTCAAATCCCTATTTGAACACTTAAAAATGACCTAATTTTAAAAGCTACTTGAAGACCCAACTTGCTTTCATTCCATTTAAATTGTGGAGCTGGATTAGCCACTATATTGACTGCAGCTGCCTGTATCATCAACCCAAGAAGATTACAGCCCTCATGTCACACCTGAAGCAGCACTTCAAAGACAACTAAAGAAGGAATTAACACCTTGGGTACTCTATCCCTGAGTAATATGACACCATCCTATCTCACCCAGAAAGGATACACCAAACAAAATCAGTTACCAGTATGCTGTACATGAATGTATAGGCTAAGTAGGACCACGTGGATATCAGAAAAGCCTGTCTCATCATCATTTAAAAAAATTCAGCAGTGCCATGACAAGTATGTAATGTAACAAGGACTTTAGGCACAGTATCAGGTTGTGCTGTCTATGGGAAGTGTTGTTTCCTTTACTGAGGATAAGCTTTATTAAGTATATGGCTTTCATGAGTTATATTAGGTTTCCATCAAAATTTATCTCACTTTTTATTGCTGTTGTTTAAGCTTCTAGAAATCGAAGTTTTTCCAAAACCTTTCCCTATTAGAGAAAAAAAGCCAGAAGCTTTAGGAATCTACTGTATACTATAGTTCCCTTGCAGCTAACTCTGTTGAAGGCTTTTTTAATTACAAAATGGCTTTTGGAAGGCACAGGAGTGGTTCAGCAAATTACTGCTTAGAGCACAGCACAAACCCCAATGCCAACAAGGGGGCACATTCAGGATTTCGTCCTGAAGGTCAGAAATACCAACTGTAATGGAAGATGGTTCGATTTCAAAGTGCTAAATGACAGCTGTGGTCCAGAGATTTTTTTGTCACATGTACAGAAAGGCAGAAACCTAAAGAGGAGAAAATGGTGCATGGACATCTGGTAGAACAGCATCCAATAATTTCCTATGGGCATAATAGGGCCTTAGCTTTTAAGGCAATATAATTGGAGGTGTTTGCCCATGGTTTTAAAAGGCAGGTTTCAGAAGTGCACAAAAAAAGAGGTATCACATACATCAAACCTCTATATAAGCAGTTAAGAAATTCACTGTCTTGCTTTTGGATCCAATCCACAGCCTGGAGAACAACTGTGGAACCTCAACATCAGTGATTAAGGTCTGAAGAGCTACAGTACAGTGAGAGAACAGGAACTCTGCAGGGAGCAATCTTTCAGATACATAGATTTAAATTTCATTTTTCATCTGGAAGGAAGGGGAAGAGCTCTCTCACTTTTGAAGAACTTGAGCCAAACATAAATACTATTATGAAGAGTTATACTAACACATATGATTGATCCTGCAGTATTCTAGTCATCATAAAAAAATAAGAGACAGTGGATACCCTGGAACTTTACAGTATAACTTTTGCTTTTCAGAATTTTTTCCTGATAATTTCTGATCATGACCAGATGTATGAAGCACCCCTGACAAGAGCAAAGTAATTTTTTTCAAATTAAAAGTAATTTTTTTGTTCTAGATACAACTCAGCATACATTTTGTGTTAAGAAATGCTGCCAATTTTTATAACTTAATTTGAAAAAAAATCTCTTCTTCCTTAGTGTACAAATTGCTACATTCCAATCACATCCTACACTGCCTGGCCAAATTAACATAGTCTAATAAAGCTTAGCAGATATCACTTTCTCTTGTCCTGGAAAGTCAATAAAAGGATGAACACTGCTTCTGATGCTATTAGAAATATTTAGAAATTAAGGTACAAAACATGGACATGAATAACTCAATGTACATAACTCAATAGCATAGGACATGTCTATTTTTCTCTCCCCAAATCATATTCTTAGCCACCGTCCTTTAACATCAGAGCCTATTGTCCAACAGATCACGTATAATTTTGGCCTCTTAATTACAAGCTCATCACTTTTCCATTTTAAGTCCATACTTTTTCAGGGTGTTCTGCTCCAGTCTTTCCTCACCCTAGTTTACTCAGTTGCATAAGACAACCTTATTAAAGATTACAGTCTGCTGCAAAATGCTTTCTTCTGCCTGGAACTACAGAGAGAGCTGAACTAAGGCGGGCAACATTTCAACACTAAGTCAGACTACTTCCAGCAAGGCAAACTAAATAATTTTCTGTCCCAATTACTTGGGATAATCTTGAATTTAGCCTTATGCCATCTCTGTATCTAGTATTTTGCCATGAACTGGGGACTTGCTGACGCACTCTGACCTGCTTAATTAGAAGCTGAAGCATAATTGATATCAAAACAGATATCAGAGGAAAACGTTAGCCAGTTCACCAGATTTCCCATGCCCAAAAAACTTCAACTGACTCATTAAGAAATTACTTCAAGAAATGAGATATGGAAGAGCAGTGACATCCTAATTAACAGAACAGGAAACACATAATCAGTGGGAAAACCTTTGTGTGGTGGGTGCACTGGGAGATGTTTCAAGTAAATCAGGCAAAGGCTGTACCCACACTCACGTTTCCCTGCATTTGTGGTGCAGTTCTCAATACCAGACACTACTGAGAGTTTAAATAAACCTTCTCAACAGCCAGGTCTTAGTAATCTGTCTATCAAACGTAGATCAGTTTAAAAGACGTTTGAAATCTTAATCTCATCTCTTCAGATTATATCCACATCCTGTCTGTTTCAAGGGCGTTTAAAAAAATACTTTTGCTCCATTGCAGAAGAATGTATTTTAACCAGAAAGAGGCCAAGACTAAAAGATTTCTTCCAAGTCCTTAACAATTCAGGTGGGGCGCCCATCCAAATCTGCTTTGGATGCAAGTCAGATCCAAAGCTGGAGAATAACTGTTTTCTTGCTCCAGTTCAAATATGGACAAAATCTCAAAATCTGCCTTGAGACAATGAACATGTGCCTCAGATGAAACACGATTAAAAATACTGTTCTCCCTCCACCTCTTGATTTAATTCTGAGTAGACAGTCCCAGTTTACCCTCTGGCAGCATTACACCCAGCACTGCTCTTAGTCCATGTGACACTGGAGCAAAGCAACCTCTTGTTTCAACGCAGATTTAACACTTTATCAAAATATGGTATAGTCCCTTTCATTTCCAAAGTAGATTCCCACAGAATAATACACGTGGATTTATGAGTCAACACATAGGAGGTTTAACCTGAGAAGTCCCTCCCTTTGCCCTCTCTTTCTGTAACCCCACTCCATATTCTCAGCTACAGGACCTACATTGGAGCAGAGTTATTTCCAAATACATTAATTAAAGCTTTAATCTATCCCACAGGAAACTAGCAGAGGATTCATTTTCTGCAAAACCCTGCTGTAAGGGAGGCTGATCTACACTTACCACATGTTTAAAATCAGCAGCTTTTCCCACTCCTTTAACCCTCATTCATTTTCACTTCCACCTCATAAATATCACTTCCAAAAAACCCGAAAATCTCAGATTAATAAAAACAAAGCAAATCTGACTTGCACAGGGTTTCTTATAGCATGACCACCTTTCTCACACCAGCAGCTGCCTCAGAGTCTAAGCAGAGCAGACCACACAAGGATGATGTCAGACACCTACCCGCTTCCCGCAGCGAGCGCTTCCAACTCCACCAAATCAGGTTCTGAGAGTGGAACAGGTTAAGAGGCACAGACCAAAGTAGTTCTTTACCCAAATATATCTGCTGTACTTAAAAGCACTGGCAAGCAACTTGTTATTTGGGTGGCAACTAACCTGTCCTGTAATGTTATAGGGAAAATGGGTTAGTTCAATTCCTTAGAAGCTTCAGAGTTCAGCATAACATACAAGAAACACTTCTTTTTCCTACAACAATCTGCTCTTTGGCACTGTCTCAGAATACTTTACTGCCACGTCTTACTTTGAAATGGGAGGATGCCAAGAATGAGATAAGTGCAGACATCCATGACTGGGAAACACAAGTAAAAGGCCTTCTCCAGAGCCAATTACAGCCTGAGATGCACAACCACTTCAAAAAGAACCCCAAAACTCTAAACTAAACTAAACAAACAAAGTAAAAGCAACAGTAGATTTCTCTTTGTGTACCGAAGTAGGAACTCAGCATTTTTTTTAATTAAAATCTTCAAAATATCCAGCCAAATTAAAATAAAGCCTTGTTCCTTCCAAACATGAGTCTGAATTCTCAAAAAAATACAAATGCCTACATGACTCCATTAAAGAAGTGATCGTTCCTTATCTGCTGTTACCCATTAATGAAAACCTAGATTACAGCAGAGACTTTCTTGAGATATAACTGCTTTAGTGGCCAGGTTTGTCTCCTGCCAGTTCCATTTGGCTTTTGTGTGGCCTTAAGTGTGTGATAGCAATTTATTGTGTAGTTTTATCAGCAGCTTTTCCACTATTAAATGTTGTAGGCAAGATGATGCAAAAATGCCAACATGACTACAGTCTTCATTTGACACCTTTATAGTTCAGCATATTTCCTTCTGGAAAAGGAAGAGCTAACTTAAGTCAATTAGGGAAAACATGGTATGAATACTTTATAAACAATCAGAAGAGAGAAAAATTAAGTTAAATCAAATAAGCCACAGCAAGTAATTAACTATTTAGATTCAGCTTCACACACTTAAGCCTACAAGGATCCCAAACTGACCCATTCTGTGTCCCCCATTCTTGCCTGGTTAGAAAAATCCAGATTGTGAAGTCAGAAGCAAGCAGGGGAAGGTCCATAAAACAGAAAGACAACACCAAGGTATCAAGTCACTTAAATAAAACTGCAACTGAAAAGAGCTCTGAAATTTCAAGGAAGTACACAAGTAAATGTGTTACAACCACGCCAGTCCCATTGAAACTGAAAATTACCTTCCAACAACACTAGAAATGTGCTTTAGCTCCCTCTTCCTCTTGTTCATGTTGCCTCATGAAGGAGTTCTGGCTACTTCAAAGTCCTTGGCTCCACTTTTCCTTCTTCACTAGAACAATGATGCTCACCACTGCTATTGCAGAAGGCACATATAAATAATTTAAATCACTTTTTTAAAGAGCATTAAAACAACCCCTAACAATTTTAAAAGGGGTTAGAACCCAACTCAGAAGAGGACAGTGAAGTCCAGCACAACTTCACTTCCTCAGGAGTCTATGAAGTAGGTCCAGCAAAAGCCAACAGCTCACGATTCAGAAACTCAGCTGTGTGGGGTTACATATCCAAAGGTATTTGTTTACCTACTAAAGAGGCGGGTAGGTATGTAAAGCCCCCAGCCCCAGCGAGTTAGGTAGTTAAACTCATTGAGGTCAAGCAAATTAAGACCAGAGCTCAGGTGAATGTGGAAGCTTCACTAGGTGCCACACATCTTTTTTAGTTCCCTACACAACTCTACTAAAATTCAGAAAACGCACTGTAACCTTTGGTATCAGCGGAAGTTCCAAAATCTTATTTTTCCGAGAGGGTTGATTTGGGTCTCAGTCACTTTACTAAGCTGGCTACAGAAACAGCTTCAGGAGATTCTGCGGTTTGTGTCATACAAGAGATCAATCAGCAGCATCATAAACATTCTTGGTGATATTAAAAATAAAAGGCAAAGGACCATGGCAATATTTTGTGAACATGTGCAAAAACACTGCAGAAGAAGCCAGTGCTCCCCAGGCCCCTCGCAGCTGTCGTGGTGAAGTGGCAGAAGCCCTGACGAGAGGGAGAATTCAAAATATGATTGAACTGGTTTTGTCGAAAGTTTCCACACAGAGGAGAATTTACCTTTGGCCTAAGACCAGGAATGAAAAACTTTCAGTCCAAAAAGAATGCTTTGGCCAAGGCTGCAAACAGCTTGAAAAGGGGGCTTCTCGTGAGAGCTGGAGTACTGTGGTTACTCTGGCATCTGCTATCACATGTTTTGCATTTCATTTCTTAATGACATTATGCTCCCTGTAAGTACTGAAAGTAACAAAGATTTACTTATTTTACCCATTTATCCCATATGTTCTAGAGGTGCACTAGCATAATTTGCCAATTTATTCCATTTTACAAGTATTTTATGGATTTTGAACGTACAGTAATTTAATCATTTCATCAGTATTTTATGTAGAGTTGCTGTGAGTTGCACAAAAAGGGTCACCTGTCTTTTGCAAAAGGTGGTACTTAGACCAATATACAATATAATGTAACAAGTACAGTGAAATATAATGATACACACAGACTACTCCAAGAAACATCTCTTTTCTGGTATTTTCCATAAATCTTAACCCAGAAAGTAAAAAGATTACTTCTTTTCCAAAGAAAAGAGCAATATGCAGTTGGTAAGGTCTATGAAGAGGATTAAAATAAAAGACACATGTAAAAAAACCCATGACCCTGACACCTGATAAAAAGAGAATTATTGTTGCATTCACTTTCATCTGTTGGCTTTTAATTGTATTGGCCCAAATAATTGAATAATTCTCAATTTTAGAATTGATGTAATCACTACTTCATATAAATAAAGTAATACTACAGTCACTTATTGCTTGACTCAGCCAAGATAAGCTTTTATTTTCTAAAAATGGGATGCTTTACTACCTCTTCCTCACACGGCTCATGTCTACAGTCTGGGAAACTTAAAAGAGGGAGATAAAACACTGTCACTGAAGGAGGAGGCTGTATGTGCCACATTTTGTCCGTTTTCCTTTTATGACCCAAAAATTCTCTCTCTCACACCCCCAACTTTACCTTCTCCTTAGATGAGGAGGATGAACCAGCACCTTGCAAGGAGCTGCCACCCAGGGCTGCCAGTAGGGAAGAAAGAACCCAGGGAAGAACCAGCAGCTCATCAGCAGCTCAGAAATAAGGAAATGAATCAGGGAAGGGACAAACACTTTAGAACAGTTCACGTAAGGACAGCCCTGGAGAATGGTAACATTGCTTACAAACTGGAGGGGAGAAAAAAGGGAATACCAAAACTCGGTAATTCCCTCAAGAACAACAGAACAGAATTTTCCAAGTCTTCCAAAGAGGACTTGAAGATGGTATTTATTGTACTACATTTCAGTGAGCAAAAGATGCAGAAAACTAACAGAAGAGAGCAATAAGTGTATTTACACACCTAGAATTTCAAGAGAACCAGCTGTATTTTGAAAGGAGAGAAAGGCCACTTTCTTCTCTCAAAGAAAATGTAAGGAACACAGAAAACACCAAGCTTTATCTTACTTGTATTAAAGTTTTGGTTGGTTCAGAAGCAAAATAGGAATTCTTTATCTGAACATTAATGTTTGCAAATTGACCAGGAGGCTTTTTTTTTTTTTCAAAAAAAAGAGACATTTTGTATGAATTATCTCATTTCCTGATTAGCGAACTAGAAGTATGAAATTGTTTTCCCCCTGGCTATATCCCAACTGGATCAAAGCACTGGCCCAAGAACATACTGTACTAGATTAGCTATTAAGAAAGTCCATGAGTAACTCAAGCATCGACTTCTCATCTCTCCTGATAAAGTTATCACCCCGGAATGTAAACACAGGCTCTTTATGCACCATACAGCCAGATGCTTGCCCAGATAGTTTTACACCTGTTTTTTGTTGCACTGTTACTCCTTCTACACAAAGAGTATCTGCTCTGCTTTTGGAGCAGAGTCCACGTCCAGTTCTAGATGACAAATCACCAAAGTTCATTCCACCATCGTTTCTCTTTCCAGGTCTCACAGGGAAAGGTTAATTCCATCCCTGGAAAAAGCATCACCTCCAATGAGTCCCAGAGGGCTACAGCTCACACAGGAGTTGTGTGTGGGCCAGTGAATGGCACAGGGATACCCTGTAAGGAGCAGTGCATGGTGGGGAGGCTTGAGCCTATTGCCAATATTTGAATATCACTCTGATATCTATTTTCAGTAAATAAAAGGAAAGAATCTACACCCACTTCTTCTGAATGCACAGGATCATCAATAAAAGGAGTCTCCTGCTCCAAGCCATGAAGTCATAAATCAAGACAAAACAAGCTGTTGACCTGGTTTTATTCTGATGTGGAGATCACCACTGCAGTAAGGGTTTAAGGCCATGACTGCTGTGTAAATCAGCTCTCTCCTACACAGTCATGTGACAGATAGACCCAAATACACACTGGCAGCCAAAACAGGAGAGGGATACTCTGGTGGGGTGATGCTGGCTGGATGCCAGATGCCCACCAAAGCCAGCCCATCACTCCCCTCCTCAGATGGACAGGGGAGACAAAATGCAATGAAAGGCTCTGGGTCAAGATAAGGGCAGGGAGCAATCACTCAGCAATTACTGTCACAGGCAAAATTTGACTTGGAGAAAATTAATTTAATTTATTACCAATCAAATCAGACCAAATATTAAAAACACCTTCCCCCCACCCCTCTGTTTTTTCCGAGCTAAATTTCACTCCTGAATTCTCTACCTCCTTCCCCACAGTGGCACAGGGGGAGAGGGAATTTGGGCTGCAGTCAGTTCATCACACATTGTCTCTATTGTTTCTTCCTCCTCAGAAGGAGGATTCCTCAGACTCTTCCCCTGCTCCAGTGTGGGGTTCTCCATGGGCTGCAGGTGGGTCTCTGCTCCTTGCCTCACAAACCTGATGCCAGTTTTCCTCTCCATTTGGAAAAGCAGAGCTATTCTTTAGGGAGATGTCTGTATAAAAACTACAGGGAGTGAGAACTGATTACTATCTTCCAGAGAGCAATGTTAATATAGGCTTTAAAAAGAGATCAATAGGCATTTTTCTATTAGTCACATTTTTGGCAGCTTGTCCATATCTTGAAATATATATTTTATAAGCTCGAATCAGCAGCCAACCCAAGCAACAGACAGAAAAAGGAAGACAGTAAAAGCACAAATCATGGAATTATATTAGTGCTCCCTCCCAGAGAATGTTTTACAATTATGTCTGGCCAGTCAAACTAATTCCTCTTTACTGCTCACTGGAACACCATCCCTTCCTACTGTTTTCTCCAATCTGACTAGGTCTTTTTTGTTTCCCTTCTTCACTTCTTTTATTCTATAAGTGTTTTGCTAATACACCGTCAGTTGGATTAGACTGCACTTAACCTGAAAAGGGTTCACCATTCACTGGGTTTAAAATAAGAAGCATCACAGCAGCAGAGAGAGATCTGGTGTACATCACTGTCCAAAGCCTGTGTGTGTCCAGGGTCAAGAACAACTCCGCTGAACACAGTCCAGCTTCAGAAGCAGGTGCACCTGAGAAAAGTCAGAGAGGCAGCCCAAAACCACACAGTGCAGAAAATCAGACACAGAACCCACAAACAGTCCTAGGGAAAAACCTAGACTTTGAGTTAGTTGTTGAACTTGGAGCTGGGAGCAGGAATCTGTGTCCTGTTTTTTGATTTGAGCTCAGTGAGAACTCAAAGAACTTCCTTATTCTTTGTAAACAAGCAGAAGGTATGAAGAATATCTGACTCCATCACCTTTCCCTAACTCCAACTATCTGCAAGAATCCAGCTTTTGGTAAATCTAACTCATGTCCAAAGGCAGCAGAACATGCAAATGCTATATAGTTTAAAATGTCATATGTTGATGCCGTCAAGTTCAAGACATAAGAAGAAGTTGCTATGGAAACACACATATTGCCTGGAACATAAGGCAACATTTTACATTAAAAATGATTAAAAAAAAAACAAACCTTGGACCAACAAAGTAGTTGGTTGCCAAACTAGGTTTTTGGAGGGGAAAAATTAGTTTGTCATTTGTTCTCAGACAGAAATATTTTCATTAAGAAACAATGAAGTTAAATGTGATGAAAGCATTTACATTGTATTTTGGATTTTTTCCCTTGCCTCAGAACAAAAAGTAATTTGATATTGAAAGACTTTCCTCTGTGGTTCATATACAGCAAATCCATCTCTCTATTCCCATGTGGTGGAGTCCTCATGTAATTTTGTTTTTATGATTAATGAAATAACTTCAATGAGTGTTCATGTTCTTTGAAGGGTTAATCCTTTAACTCTTCCTTAACTTTACTTATCTGTGTACCCACATTGGCCAATGGAAGTATTATAGGAACAGAACTGATCACAGTTGAGCAGAATTGCACCCTTGGACAGTCAGGCATCTCTCAGTTGTTTCATAAACCCTGTTTTATAACCTGTCACTGTTGCAAGGTAACTCCTGCCCTTCTGGGGTATCACAGTGCAGTGGCATCCTTCAATGCCAATCTCTTCTGCTTCATTCCACTACCCTCCCAAAAAGCACAAGAACAATTCTGAATTCCCCAAACAACAGTTTTACTCAGCAGGCTTCATCAAAAGCCTGATTCTAAAACACAATTCCTACACACCCATCTCCTCAAAAGAAAAAAAAATTTCTACTTAGTCTTTTTTAACTAAAACATAAAACCAGGGTTTGTTTTCCTGGAAACCTTCTACTAAGTACCCCCTGGATTTGAAAGAGAAGATATGTAAAAAGGGGAGATGAGGGTCTAGTTCAGACACTTTATTTTTGGAAGCACAGACAAACATTTAAGCCGCTGGGCCTGAGACTGATTCTTTCATCCTTTGTTGTTTTGAGTGTTCTAGGAAATTCTGGTTTTACTAGAGCATTTATTTGTTTGGGATTTTTGACTATCACAAAAGTGACAAATCTACAAATCAACTTAAGTTACTCTCCAGTCTGCAGCTGCAGCTGACAAGACCTTCTTGATTTTTGCAAGTAGAAAGTCAAGATATGCTTATAAACACAGAAGATGGTGTCACGGTATCACCATGGCACAAGCAACATTTTTTCTTGATAACTTTAATAAAAATCCAAACCAAATTGCAGGCATTATTTATTCATAAATACCTGAGCAGTGAAGATGGAAAAATCCATCTTCTCTTTTTTGCTAAGTTAAAGAGAGAGGATGTTCAGTAGGTACTAGTAAACCTGAAGACAAACGTCTGAAATGGAAATAACCTTGTGAACTGGCTTAAGAGCACTAACCTTCAGTAAATGCATCAGCAGGCAAACAATGCCACAAGTTGTTTTTAGAAAACGTCTCAGTTAGGGTTGTATTGTCAAAGAAGCCTAAGGAGAACTGACATCCAAACACAAACAGGCACCTCGTGTCCCCAAAACCTCAGCTTACATGGTTACAGTTAAATCCCAACACATCCAACTTGTTTAAAAGGCAGGGGGTTCTCCAACCATTCCCCTGTCATAAGGAAACTCCTGTGAATGCTGTTTGTGAGTGCTGCCCTCGCTGTCTCAACAGTGCTGTAGGCTACTGGATTCAAGGGCCACTGCTGCCGCCCAGGCAAAATGGGTCACAGCAAAGGGAACAAGGAACAGCATTTCAGGGTTTTAAATGCCAGATCCTTTTAACATCCATCCAGCAGCGCATATAAATTCATTTATTACTGTATTTTTAAGCTGTCTGTATGTGATTGATTCTGTGGCTAGTTCCAGAACAGCCTTCTTTAATTTTATTTTCTTTTTTAACGCAACCTACTTTTTATGCAGATCTTCCAGATACAGGGCATATTAGCTTTCCCCTTACCTTCTACTTATATCAGTAGCTGAAAGCTGCTTCTCTTTTCTTTGGAACCTAGAAACTCTGTATTCCTTAAGAATCTTACAAGAATAGTCAAGCAAAGTAAGTGTAAATTATTACTACCCAGTCTCAATATTGTTCAAAGCATCTCTTTCTTCTATCACACCTCTCTTCCCATTTTTTTTCTTATTATTACCTTCATTGAATAAATGTGTCTATGAAAACCTCTAAGCAGGCAGTAAAAATGTAAGGATCTTTTACATTCAGTTCTCTTAAAAATCCACAGTACATCTGTGTCAGAAGGATTGAGGCAGAAAAATATGGAAAAGCTCATCTGTAAAGATATTGAGACTTTGGCTGCACTTCACTCAACTTCACAGGGTTCATCACAACAGTATTTGGCTCTCCTCTCTTCTGTTTTCTTCACTACTAATGGATACTTTACTATTTAATTAGTGCAGCATGATCCAAATCCCATCAAAGTCAATAAAACTCTTTTCATTTATGTTAACGGGCTTTGGACCAACTCCTGATTTAATACCAGAATCAAATAAAACACCCTTAGGAAAAGAACAGATACACCACGCTTACACTTTAAAGTACAATCTTAAAACCTTCCTAGAGGTTTTCACTCGCTTTAAAGTAAGTCTCATTATTGAACATCTTACAGAAACAGCTGGACAGCCCTTTTTTTGCCAGTCCGATTAAAGTGTCAGAAGGAATCTAAACGTATGCGCTGCTTTGCTGTGAAAAACCTTCCCACGATTAGAACAACAGAAGGTCACACCTTCCTCAAAACTACTCCTGGGGCTCCTGCACTCCTCCCCACGAAGGTTCCACTGTGGGAGGACAGACTTGGCAATACAACTGTATTTAAGAGGTCCTGTCCCAAAACGCTTGTTCTTTCTCTTGCACCACCATAGTTGTGCCAACAAAGGGTCTGTTGGGCTGCTCTACAGAAAACTTCACCAAATCGATTCACCCATCAAAGCTTTTGGCCAGACAACATCCACACCTGACCAGGTGGCATCGGGACAGTCCATGCCCAGCTCAGGAAAGCTCTGTTCAGTGGAGCAGTCAGTATTATGTGTATCACAGCTGAACCTCCATAACCACTTTAATCAAATCAGAAGGAGAGAGCAAATGCTATTTTTGTTGTACAGAGTAGAGAAGAGGCTTTTTGATCTTAGACTATACCCTACTCACTGCAAAAATTAATGAACCACAAAGCAAGCAAAATGACACTATGTAAACAGGGAAATTAAACTTTCTCCTGATACTTTTGACCCATTTTGGCAATACCAAGCAAGCCACATAAAGCCACCACATCATTTCTTGCATAGCAGCTTGCTTTAATTGACTGACACATTAAACATCAAAGCCTTGTGTAAAATTTGACCACATTCAGAAATCACATCCCACCAGTGCTGACTCAGCAACAGAGCCACAGAATACTTTCTTAAATTCCCAAAAGCCCAAACAAATGAACCAAACCTGTGCTGTTGCTTTCAATGTGGTTTTTTTATTTCACGCTGGTCCAGACTGGCAGCGCAGTAGGGTGAGAGAAAACTTTCCTAGAAAACAACTTCGGAAGAAAAATAAGAGACAAGAAAGAAAACTCAAGGTGAGGATGAGAGGTGCTTCAATCCCTTCTGGGCTGGAGCCATGACCCTTCCCGTGAAATCAATCACTGCAGCTCTGGAGGGGACTGTCCTGCAGCACACAGGACGTGTTGGTGGTGTGTGAACGTGTCTCCAGCTCTCTGCTCCCATCTGCCCGGTGCCCCTGGGCAGTCCTGTCTCACCTTGGAGTGCCACATGGACTGGTTTGGGAGATGCAAGAATTTTCATATGCTCTCAGATCGAGTCAGTATTCCAGCCCTGCCCTGTAGACTAGCAATGAGGATAAATAGGGACATCACTTTTTGCTTCATTCTCCCTTCTGGAGGTTCTCATTAAAGGAGAATATTCACTAAACAAGGATTCTGTTATGAATTGCCAGGAAATACAGTGTTTTCTGCTCATTCCTGCTGCATGGGCTACTCACAAGCTATTCTTATCACCTCAGCACTGTAGTGGCAGGGCTCAGCATCTTGCCCTGCTGATGCTGATCAGAAGGCTCTAACTACTCTTTCCTTTCGGTCTTTTTTCTGACCCATTCCATCGTCTCCCCCAGATCCCACACAGAGAGAGCCATCTCACTGCTCTGAACACTACGCTTCTCCACAGGAACCACGGTACATTTTTTCCCCAGTGAAGGAAATCTTTCCAGCTCGTGAAAGGGAGAGTAGAACTGCCCACCAGCCCAGCAGCAGCATGTGGGGAGGGAGGTAGTCTTTCAAAAAATCTGCCACCTTGGAATTCAAACTTTTAAATTCAAAAATTTAACTGTGGTGGAACAAACCCAAGACCTCTGGGCAGCAGTTTCAAAGACGGGCATTTCCTCCACATTTCTCAGCAAAGGAGGGATGCTGACAAGGTCCTGGCTCTGTGAAGGTGAGGAGTGAGAACCTACAGGCTCAGCCACCACCTAGAACCAGCTTCAGGAAGGACACGATCACAAGGTGAAAGCTGCCTCCAACATAGACTAGAAAACACAAGTATTAGGGCTAATCTAGCCAGTACACCGTGAGATATAGAGGATTAGATTTGACCTGATAGGTCTCTGACGTCAGTGAAAAGTGGTCTTAATATAAACAAACATAAAATGAAAAGAGAAAAAACCCAACTGTTTCCCACAGTGGGATAGCTAGAATCTGTCGTAGAACTTACAAGCAGTGATTCAATATTCCAAAATTATATCCTTGGGTTAAAGACTGCATGGAGTTCATTCTGGAAGTGCACTATAAAAGCATCACCTAGACACAAATATTTCTTAAACCCACAAGTCAAAGTAAACACCTCTTTGAATCACCCCAAAGAAACACAAAATTGCCAGAGGAAGCTAAACCCTTCAAAGACCTAAGTATATCCATCACAGATGAATTTCACATTACTAACACCGTATTTATTCAACAGTTTTGCTAGTCTTGTCATGATTTCTACAGGCTTGCATAATAACATGGAAATGTCACAAAAATTACGTCAGAATGACAATTCAGAGACAGGGAGCCACGAGGCCTCAGTGAGCCCACATTTTGTGTGAAAACAAGCAGTGCCCACAGCTGTGTCTTTAACCCATCTGCCCATTAGAGACCAAGGACCCAGATAACCTTCAAAGATCCTCCTCTTCCAATGCATTTTGCCATTTCCAAGTATGTTAACAAATCCTAAATGCATTACTTAAAGAAATCTCGTGTTCATAGCACATACACATTCACAGATCTTGTGTGTCCTGCTGTCTCCCAAAAAAGAGCATATCTCTTCTCAGACCATGGAAGCCTGAAATCCAGACAGTCAGAGGAGGGCATGTCACCAGGAGAGTGTGAAAACATCTAATTACATAAGGCCAGGTCCTCAGCTAATGCAAAGTGACAGAGCTCCCAGAAATCCGTGGAGACACGATGATGCAGATTAACAGAGGTTTGGCTCATTATAATTGAATGGACCCAACTTCTAACTTTCCCATCTAGTGACAGATTGTTGGAATCCTGACCACCAGAATCCCAGAGCGCGATGGGGAGTTGAAAGGAGGTTGCATCAGGGAAAGTAAACTCCAGTTTGGCTGAAAGCATATTTATGATCCAGGAGTTTCAATTAGCTGTTGCTGAGTTATCACAAAAGTCTGTTGAACAGATGTGCACTTAGGGTTTTTCTCATGTTATTCTCTCTCCTGATTTGTTGTTTGGTTTGGGTTTTTTTTTGTTGGGGGAGTTGGTTGGTGGTTTTTTTGCAAGTAATGCTAGTTTTGTTGAGGTCAGAACTAACATCTTAGGCAGAGAAAGCTCTTCCCACCACCACGTCTCTAGCAGTGCAGAACCAAAGAGGAGCAGCCTCAGAAAACAGGAAAATCTTTCTCTTTCTGGCCCAAACTTCATAGGGAGAAGGACACAGAAGAGCTGTCAGAATGAGCCTGCAAATTCAAGGTAGCTGGAATTGCCTCATCTTCCTGGCATGGACTGAGGGAAGGGTTTCTCCTGATCCCTCCCCCTTGCTTAATGCATCACCTCTTCTGTGGTGGGGATGTGGTGTGAGGCAGAAGGGGAAGAAGGTTTAGCAGAGCTATTTCAGGTTTAGAAGCACAGTTCTGTCCTGTTCCATCCAGCACACGGGATATAAACAGCCATGGGAAAAGCCGCCCTTGAGCCTCTCGTGCTCACCTCCCTCACCACCACCACTGCACCAGGGGACAGAGAACAAGGTGAAAGACAAGGTTATGATGTGGAATATTTCATGGCCTGCTTTTTGTCCCAAATTCTTTGCTAATCGACCTGCCCAAACAAAGCCAAATGGAGCCAGTGAAACTAAACACATTCACTTCAGCGGATTTGGAACAAGTCCAAAGATCAGCTACTTGCCATGGGACCTCCCTGGCCTTTATGCAAAATGATGCTGGATCATGACACAAACACTGACAGAGATCTATTTTTTTTTCTGTGTGATTTTCTGTTTAGATAAATACAAAATTATACTACATTTTCATAGGTTCAGCGTTTTTATTCTATTTTATAAGATGTGTTTGATTATTGTTGGCCTTAATTTGACTGCAGTGAAGTAAGCACTTTATTTTCATAGCAAATTCATTACCCTTTCCTACTGAGGAGTTTAAATTAATTCAAGACATCTTGTAAATTGTCTTGTCTTTCTTTGCTTGTCTATTATTTATCCAGACTGAGTTTCATATTCTTCTTTCAGAGTAGTAAATCATCCTGTGATTAATCCCATTTTTACACTTGCTGCTTATGTCAGCCTTAATGTGTTGTAACTTTGCAAACAAATTTAATTTTGACAGACACCTCTTAGCACTTATTTGGGAATTAAATATTTTGGTTTACTGAGGAATAGTGGATTTGCCATCTTTACAATGAAACCTAAATCTATTAGGAAATTCTGATTTCAAGCTTGGTTATAAACCTGAAACCAATCCACATTCATCCCTAGAACTTCTTCAACCCTGAGCTGCTTAGTGGTATTGAACTGAAGCAGTGTAAAATTTCTGCTTCTGGGATTTGGGGTGGGTTTTTTGTTCCCAATAGGTAAAAGATCGTGACTTTAGGTAGGTTAACGCTGCTCTACAGAGAGGTGTTTTGAAAAGTTTGAAAGAAATAATTTTATTTAGATATTATTTTAGGTACACAAAAAAAATTTTAGACATTTTCAGCTTTGCAAGTTTCAGAGCCTGTCAGCTTCCAATATAGCTCCTGTCACGTGAGAGAGGGTTGGCACGTGAAAGACTCTTGGCCCAGCTCAGCTGTCTTCATCATCGGGTAGTGATTTATTTCTCAAAGACT
>NW_016690324.1:835442-940219 GCF_001604755.1 Lepidothrix coronata | reverse complement strand
TGGTTTGCAGAACGCTTTCCAAACAACATCTCTCACATTCCTTCCACAGCTCCTCTGCTTGGAGAAAGAAAAAAGCCTACCAATTCTAACACTCTGAAAAATGAAGGGGTATATTCCTCTGCATATGAGTTGCATGAACATGATTTACCCAAAAGCCATGACTTAAAACAAATAAAACCACTATCAAAAGAGTAACCACAGCCTGTGCTGCCACCTATCCTTGGTTATCTCTGTGTTTTCTGCAGATTCTTTTTCCAAACTACAAACTCTGTCCTGTCTGCCCTTCAAGTGATGTAATGGCCATGGACACTGGCCCTTCTACCAGACTCGGGAGTCACACATTTCACCAGGAGAGAACATGTAAGGTGCATCTGCTTAGGGTAGGTATGGGATGTTAGTTCTGTCTTTTGCATATGGGGCAAATATCAGACAAATTAGAATCACAGAATCACAGAATTGTTTAGGTTGGAAAAGACCTGGAGGATCCTTAAAATTTAGGACCCTAAAAATTTAGCAAGTCTTCAGAGTAAAATCCATGCTTTCCCCTATTCCCTTCTAAATTCTATCATTTTACTGCATTCATAAGAAAATGTAAATGGTTTATTACTATTCTTAGCTCTTGAAATAGTCTTACTCCCAAGAAAATAAGCCTTTCTTTCCTGTTGGACTCCACGCATTATTTTGACTTTCTCCGTCCTATACTGTACAATACTCATAATATCATGCCAAAAAAAGCACATGCTAGAAACACAACTTGAAAAAGAAATTCCTCCTACAAATTCTGCAAGAGTAGCCCTGACTCTGCAGTCCCCATCCCTGTGCAGTGTGAAGGTGCCTCTGGATGGGTTTGCCTAAGGGGGCTGATACAAGCCCAGAGCTCCACTGGACGTGCTGGAAGATGCTCCTGCAGCCCAGCAGCCCACAGGGCACAGAAGGAGGAGGCAGGTATGGAAAAAGGACTACCCAGAAGAGAGGGAAGCAAGCACAACATGAGGCTGAGAGATCTGCACTCAGGGCTCCGTAAAATGTGCTGTATCATTCACAAAATCCAATCCCTCCTGCCATTTCATGGACTGCTCCTTGTCAGTGCTGTAAGTGATGGGGTAAAAGAAAAGAGGTCAGGAAGAGCTGCTGGCCAGCCTGTTCATTAGCCAGCCTGCTCGTTAGCCAGCCTGCTCATTAGCCACACAGGTTCTTCTCCCCACATGTCCACTTCATTATTCTTACAGTGGTAGTAAATCAGAAAACACATTAATAAAGGCTTAAAGACTCAGCTTATGTCAAGATGTGGCTCTGTGTTATCCTAAAACCTTAGGAAGATATTTTGATTTTATGTTTTCCAAAAAAACAGTTGAAATATTGGCCATATGCCAGGTGTTTCCTTCCAGTTTTCTTGCTTCAAAAAACTGTAGAAATCATTCACCTTCTTTAAAGGGCAATAACAGCAGCTACCTATAGTCAACACACCTAGTGAAGAGAAATGACTTAAATGCATAAATTAGTTTTATCTAGTTACAGGTAAAAGGAGATGTTCTTATCCACAAAGTTACCAGTGATGTCCACTGACTCTCTCATTACAGGATTAGTAGACTTCACTCTTAATTTCAGCAGAAAATAGATTGTAATTTGTCCCCTGAGATCCACTGGGCTAGAGGTTAAATGCTGAGAAAAATTGGTCTGACCATATAATGAAATTCAAACACGGAGCTGGCAACTACAGGAAAAGTTAAAGGGAATGACAGTAGGAAAGAAGTTAAAGTAGCTTTATTTATAGCTCACCACATCAGAAGAAAAGTGAAAACATTGTACTTTGCAGGTGGAAGAGTCAGAAAGTATCAGCGACACTGGGCAATTTCAGCCTCTGAATTCTCCACAGAGAGCTGCACAACCGAAGAATTAATTGTATGCATTTATTTTGAAGATAAAGGTCACAAGTGAAGCAATAGGGAGGAAAAATATTAAATTTGACATAAACCAATACAAAGGGAATAAGAAAGAACATAAACTTTAAGGGAACACTGAAAAATTTAAACCCACAGGATACCAAGACCAAAAAGTAACAGCAAGTTGTACAAATGTTGTTCAATTTTAGCAAGGCACAGTTTTGGGAAACAAACAGATCAGTAGATGCACTCCTACAAGGGGCATGAAAAAAAAAGTACATAAATGAGTGGTCAGGGCAGGTCATTTCTGTGGGATCAGAGAGCATGAAACGATGCTGAGGTTACCGTGTCCAGCAATTGAACCTCCCCCACTTGAGGGGCAGCCAGCCCACGTAACCCACACCAGTGGACAAACTCTCTCAGAAGTGCACACAAGACACACACACGAGGTGGTAGGAGAAACTCATCTGTACTGTAAAATGACACCTTCAAAACAACATACTTGGGATGATTTTCACTGGCTTGGTAATTTTTGAGACTTCAAGAAAGAGAACTGGCATCTCTGCCTTTTCCTTGAGGGAAACTCTGACTTTAAAACACCTACTTTAAACAGAAAACAGTTATCTAGAAGAAAAAGCAAAAACATTAGTGCTGAGATTCACACTTATGACTCTGAGAACTCCAGATCTGAAGAAAGTACCAGACGTTTTGAGACCTGGGAATAACTCGGATCTGTGACAGAAACTGTGGTTTAGATATGAGGAAGCAAAATGCTCTTCTGCACTTGAAGAGGACACTCTTCTTTTCAATGTTACAGTTTAATGGAACGGCGCTGAAAATAGTGTGTGAAATGTGGGCCTTTCATTTGCAGACTATTAAAACTGGGAACCCGCTGTGTCAAGACTCTGCAAACAAAGACGAATTTAAAACACACACAGATAAAGGGGCTAAAGAAACCAGATGTGATGTGTTAAAGAACTTACTGAAACTTCGGAAGAAAGAAAGCAATAAAGGGAGAGGGTGATCCGAAAAGGAGGGTGTGCACATCAGAGCTGTTCACAGGAAGTAAATGTAGGTTGTGCAACCCCTACAGGAGGCTGAAGACCTGCTCCCTGGTTCTGTTTTAATCAGACCCAGTATGAGAAATGTCCTAGTGTGCAATTAAGTAATGGCATGACCTGCTTACAAAGCCACAGTCTCCATTAATAAAAAGTGCTCAGAAGTAGGTCGAATAAAATACTACTGTGATCTGTGGAGAAAAGGTCCTGCTCTATGCAACTGCTGGAATCCTGGTTGATCCAAAAAAGTATTTTTCAACCTTCTGCAGCAGACAGTAAACGGGTAACTAACTCAAAATGTGGGAATGCCTTGCCGTTTGCAGGAGTCTTAAGTTCTCAGAGAACACTGGAACACCTCACCACACAACAAGAGAGCTGGTACCTAAGTAAGGCAATAGCACGTTTCAAAGGACACACCTTTGGAAGCTGAGGAGGGACAGACTTCTCAAAATAGATGTTCTGCTTACCCCAGAAATTAATTGTGACCTTAACAAAATTAGTTCCTATATTTGGATCTTTCAAGATGGAAAGCAGAAGAAGCCATTAGGAACATTTTCTTGGATGTACATAGTTTAATATTCTGGTTGGAAAACGACAGAATAGATACTACTACAATGAGGACAATGCAACAGAAGGTCAAATAGGACATAAGGAAATACCTATATTTTATCCAAAGGCCTACAACATACCACAAAGATACCAGTTTTGATTGCCTGAGGAGACTCTGACCAGATGGTGTCCACCTGTATGATGTAGAAAATTACTTACTCTGCTCTCAGATAAAATGTGAGATGATCCATGCACAGAAGATGCAAAGGAAAAAAAAAATACTTACTGATGATAGAGTCTCTTTTAAGGACAGCAGAGGATAATTTACTCCAGTCAGAGGCTGAATCACAGTGTTTACACTCCCTGTGTTTCAGACTGTAACTTTTAAAAGGGAAAGTCTGTGCAATTTACATAACAGAAGGGGCTGTCCAACTGGGCTGTCCAAGGAAATGCACAGTAGAAACCCAGATAATGGGTTACAAAGCAAAGTCTGTCCTGTGAAAACCTGTGGACATGCTTGAGTGTTTGGCATCAAAACAGCTCCATTGCTTTCTGTCAGGCAACACAAGTCTTTAAAATTATGTGCTGGGATGTGCAGTCAGGCTCTGATTTTGCTAGAATTTACATACATACTTGGCTTAGACACGTAGAAACCCCAGCAGAATTCAAAAGACCTTTCAAAAAGGGTTAATGCTGATCCCACTCTGATGATATGCAGAGGAAAGGATGCTGTTTTCTTAAAAAGAATGACTTTTACATTTTGTTCCACACTGTGTCACAGGAAATATTTGCATTTCTCCTGCCACTGTATTACAGTCCTATTCATCCAAAGGACTAAAAAAAAAAAATAAATAAAAACTACCAAAAAAACAGATGGCAACTTTGGTTTGATTTTGGTTTAATTTACAAAGAAAATGCTCCCAAATTAAAAGATTGTATATGCAAAATTTTAATATACTAAAAATATATGCAATATGATCACAATGCAAATGCTAAGAACTTAGCATACAAAAAAATGGATTACTGGAATTATTTGTAGCAGACATCTGTTTTAACTGTCAGACACTCAACCTGACCAGACTTTGAAGATAATATTGTGCTACCTGAAGCTCTGCTTCTTTGCTACATCACAAACCAGCGTAATCCAAAAACCAGATAAAAAAGAAATGAAACTAAATTGTAAATCCATATGAAAGCAGGAGATGGATGTCTAAAAGGAAAAATAACAGTTATATAAGCATGTTTGCCTTCTCCTGGTGTATTCACTGTGAGCAGCTCCTTCCCCCTCTTACCCAGTTAAATTACATGTTCCACCTAAGGAGAGTTATATTCAACTTTAACTTTGTGGCCTGTTCCAAGAAAGCAACTCTGTCAGGAAGGTATATAAAAATATAACCTTAAAAGTCAATGACTTCTGAGAGCTCAAGCTCATTCTAAAAGTGAAGGACTACTACTAAATAAGTATAGACTTCACAATGTTTTTAAATATCTTCAGGAATCCAGGGAAGGTTGCAGGAGGGAGGGGGAAATATTCCCCCAGGAAGGAGAAAGGTGGGTTTTTGACATGGGTAGTTGGAACTGCTCTTAGGAAGCACCATTGACTGACCCTGAACCTGAGCTTTTACATTTACAATTTACAAATTAGATTATATGAATACATCCCTGTAAAATAAAAACTGAAAAAAAAATCTATTCTCTGATTTAAAATAGGCAACACTATTAATACAAATAATATATAACAAATTCTTGGGACAACTGACAGACATGCACTTACATTGACAGCAGCCAAAGCACCAGCCAGTTCCTGAAGATCCATGACTGGTTAGTAAAGCAAGTGGATCAGCCCAAACCCACCCAGGTCAGCCCAGGGCTACAGATATTGTTAGCATTGGGCATGAGTTGAAAAAGCACTGCTGGTGTCCCAAGCATTTCTGGAAGAAACAGCATCTGGGCAAGCAGCCAGCCATCAGGTTTCTCTCAAACAGTTTGGGAGGGTTATAACAGCACACAGTGAAGACTGAAATGCTGTAGAGCAAACCATGCCTAGTTCACCAAATAAGAAGAAACAAGTCCACTCTATTCATAAGGTGACTACGGCTTGGTACCTCCAGACATGTAATGCTGACAGCTTATTAAGAAAACACACAACCACTGACATCTTGAAAAGCTCAGTTTCTATATAACTACTTCTAACAACTTTGCATTTTAATGATAATATAGTGAAATTTTTGGGCAGCTGATCTTTTAATTTTTAAAAAAGAAAGAGGATTGTACTAATGAAGTAGAACTAGGACATCATGTTTTGTTACTGAAACTGATGTTCCTTCATTTGCTTCCATGGGTGCTAGATCATACTGGCTGTTCATCCTGAAGCTGTGATCCTCAGTCTTCTAGGATCCTGTCAGTGAGTCTGACTCTGCACTGCAGACCAATTTAATCACATGTTCCTTATCCATTTCAGATGTGGTGTTGATATTGTGTTTCTCCTATACCTGCTTGTGTCTAAGCTCACACATTCTAGCTCACAAACTACAAATGTTCTGAGGAGACTGGGAGAAACATCATGTCTCTGAATTTCCACAACCAAATACTGCCATCCTGTCAACCTGAAGAAGATATTTTTGGCACATCTGCCTCAAGCACTGCAGAAATATTTATCAAAAATCAGAAAATCCACCTGTATAAAGAGTTTGTCTACAATAGCAGGTTCATCTGCTGAGATGAAGAAAGGGAGTTCCCGTAGTGCAGGCAATAATCTGGAAGGATTAACATAATTCTAATTTATTTTTTTTATGGCACTTTTCAGAGCCTCCAACCACTTCTCCTTCACAACCCTTGGAGAGGACAGCCAGCTCCCTTATGCTCCAACTGCATCCACAAGTAAGAATCTGGCCAAGGACCAAGAACATACTCAAAGTGCAATGCCTTCCACAATAGCCTGCAGGCCACAAACAGCTGACCATGATTGTTCTGCCCGCTCAGTGGAGAACTAGTTTGAAGACTATCAGGTTGACCAAGATGATAACAAGTTGTCTAGAACATTTTTATCTGAAGTAGGAAAGCTTTCACAAAACTTTTTTTTAATATGGTAAAAGTCACATTCATAATTCAGAGAGCTGTTAAAAAAGTTATTGATTAGCTTCAACTTTCCAATGATTTGTAAAGATCCATTTCAGCTCTGAAAACACATCTAGATTGCACACTTCAGTTGTTCTCTTCATCTGTCTCAGATTTGATTTTTAGGTCAATAAAACTAATTTTGTCATGGACTTCTGATAGAGAAAACCATGAGTACCCAAACTAACTGTGTATCTCCTCAGTCAGGGCAACAAACCTTCATAATTTATAGTACAGTTCAAAAATCCCTTCACAGAATTTACATTTTCATGTAAATGCCTTCCAACAACTTCTCATTTGGCAATACCAATTCCATCAGCCAGACTTTTCACTGACAAAGATTGGAAAATAAGGCACAGTTGGTAGTGAAGTGCAAACCAAAGGGGATGTTCAGAGGAAATAACATCAGAAGTTGGCAAGGTAGCAGATGCATTCGCTGGCTTAAACCAGATTCAATCAACAAAAGTTTGCAATGTAAAGATCAAAGTAGGAAACTTCAGTTTCAGTATGATTTCATCCCTGATGTCTGATGCAAAAGCTGGAAGACCACCAGAAGCATAGACAGATGTCAAACCACCTTGAAAAGCAAACACTTCAAGAAAATACTAGGAATTAAAAGAAACAAGTTTATAACAAATAACTCTAAGACTTGTCAGTTGACAACTCAGTTATCAGACAGCTCCACCATCCCTGTCTCCAGAGTAACCTGGAAAAAGAGGTGGAAGTACTTGAGGTATGTCACACTGGCCATGGTGTGTATATTGTCAGGCAACTGAAAAAAAAAAAATCCATAATACTGCAGAATTCCTCCACAGAAGTAAACTATGTGTGAGGCAAAAACTTGATGTAGAAAACCAGTTAAGAATAACCTTACTGATGTCTTAATTCACATCCAAAATGCCAATAAACCTGAGAAAAGCATATAGCCCAGTGGTCTCTAAGAATGTCTTGCTGGTGATACATTGCTCCAAAGATTCTTCAATATTCCTTTCAAACACAAAAAATAAAAAAGTAAATGGAGAGACAGTTAAGTGCAGTATTAACTTCAGTGGGTTACTTGCTCATTATTGCTGTCCATGGAGCAGTGGCTTTTGGAGAACCACTGGTATAATTTCTTGGAGTTTGTGTAATTCTATAGACAATCTGTTTTATATTCTTGCCCCACAAGAAAGAAAGAAACTGAGATGGAGGGAATGGGTAGAGACAGAACATAGTACCCAAGGGATTGGAGTTCAATTTGTTGTTCTACAACAGATTTACTGCACAATCTCGGGGAAATCATTACTGCCAGATGCTTAAAGGTATTGAGGTAATGCTTCCTGCAGGAAGGCTTCAGTGACCTGGGCAAAAAGTACATGTCTCTGCCCTGCAGCATTTACCTTGTAGATATACATGGAGGAAGCAGCAATCCTTTGCCAAAGGTATTAGCAGAACCACAGAAGTTGTAGTGCCATGAAAGAATCAGCCTGACATCCAGATTGGAATGTGGCAGCTCCCAGACCAACTCTCCTGCTTCTTCTAATGAAACAAGAGTGCTGGGAAAAGGCAGACACAGGGGCTGTGCACACAGGTTGAAAACTACAATTCTTTTGGTGTCTTTCTGAATTCCAGCCAATTGTGAGTGCCATTGAATTGAGACCTGGCTTCATTTGTTTGTGTTTGAGAAATTACTTAAAAATTCAAACAGAGCAGCATTTCATAAACCCTTTGCCATTTTCACACGCAGCATGAGGTCTTGGACCTTTAGAGTCTTACCCATACTTTGGCTTTAACCTCTGTTCTATTTTATCATAACCCTCTTTTCTAAATATAAGGAGTTCATACTCAGGTGAACACGAGAAGGAAGAAGGAACACGCTCCCCCACTGCCCTTACAGTCAACACCTGTGTTGATGAGGAGAGCACAAGGCAAGCAGCAGCCATCAACAGGATCTTCCTCCACCTTTCAGCACAGATGAACAAGGAAGAAGAGTTTTGGCTCCTCCTCAGTTCTAAAAGTAAAGAGCAATTAAATTTTGAGCAAGTAAATTTTGTCTTTTACACAAAACGATCTGTGCCAAGTATGGGGAGAGCACAGAACTTCTGCCTGCCCCCCTGAGGCAGGACTGCAGGCTCACACTCTGCTTTCTGAACGGCTCTTCTTGCTCAGTTCTGGTGCTCCTCTTGCCCTCAGCCAGCTGTCCACATCAAACAATTGCAACATTAAAACCTGCTTCTCATAACAGGAATGCACATGGCTGAGAGAAACCGCAGGGAAGGAAAGACTAAGGGGAAAAGCATTTGATTCCCTTCCATTCTCAGGCAGCCAACATACTATCTCCATACATGTCATCTTCTTGGCACAGCAAACTAACAACTTCCTATGACTAAATAAATAGAAATACAACTGACTCCTACTGGCCCTTTATGCAGAGGCAGAATGCATTACAATTAAGCAATCTCAAAATTATGAACTCTAAAGGCTATAGCAAGGAAATATTGGCTGGATAAGCTGTTCATTATAAAAAAATATAGCTCTTTTCTCACTAAACAAATTGCTGTGCAATAATTACTGCTCAAATGACAGTATGACAGTTTAAGATGTCAGGGACAAACAGTGATAATCTGACTGCTGAACATGCACTCCAGAACAGGAAGCTGCAGCAAGTTTTAAAACACACAGCCTTGCAAAATATATCCCAGGGAGCTGGTTTGCATATAAAACTCAAACTCTTCTGCAACTTTCCATCAATCACTTGATTAGGCAATGAAACTCTCCAAGTGAAAGATCCATGAAAACAGACTCTGAATAAATTAAAATTTTCCAAGGCAAAACCATATTTTACCTATGAAACTTGTTTCCAGGGCTGTCCAGCCCATTATTTGGGATTAACTCTTTCTAACATTTCCCCTTGCAGGCTGGAAGTGAGAAGTGGACGAGGATGCCGAGAACTTGCCATTTCGTCCTCTGTTTCAGAGCATCAGACACCTCAAGCAACTTTACCACAAATCAACATAAATCCTGGTTTCAGCTACTCTGTTCCAGAGTAGCTACCTCAGAGCATGTGCTCAAACTTCTAGTGCCACTGTCTGTAAAGCAGCGCCTGGTGCAGCGCAGCTATTCCCACACAAGAGAACATTAGTTAATTTGCATTCACAGTTACCATATGAGGTGTGAGTTTCTGACAGTCCACACATTTTATATTTAAAGGCTGTAGGAAATTAATATAATTATCTTTGATATAATAACAAAAGTAACTTACCAGCCCATCGCAATTGCTGATAGCCACTGAAGCATTTGGCAAGTCAGTGATATCCCCAACATAGAGGCAATTCCCATAGAGAGGTTCAATGTGAGTCTCCTCAGAGTCCTCCTGCCACTCAACTGTTGCTCCAGGGGCCACGAGCCTCGAGTTTGGCCGCAACCTGAAGTGAAACTCTCTTCCAAAAACAGTGACATTGTAAAATATTTGCTCATTTGCTACTTCACGTTGCAAGTCCTCCACTGCTCTCCTGAAACGTCCTTTTGGCGGTCCAGACACCAGGTGGGATAGGAACCTGCCCTCTGAATCGGTGCTGGTGGGGATGACAAGGCTGTACTCCTCTATATTCCTCAGAATCGAATCTTTACAGGGAGAAAGCAAGAGAGGACAGAGATACTAGAACTAAACACATCCTGACGCCGCGGGATTTTTATTCCATTATTCATTAGCACAGCAGACACTTACATAAGGCAGATGGACACTGCACTCTGTGCAGGCACTTCGTTCACCTGCATGGAGTGCGCAGAGTTCATTCAAACTTGCCTTTTGCTCCCCTAAACACCAGACGGCAGCGTGAGCCTCCCCACCCCGCCGGGACCCCGCACTCCTGCCCTTGCAGCGAGGTCCCGTTACCCTTTGCCACCCACCCGGGACCCCGCACCCCAGCCCACCCTGTCCGGGACCGAGTCGCCTCGGGGACTTCGGGGCTACCCGGGTGGCCAGAGTTGAAGACGAGGGCGCTGGTCCGCCTCGGGGCTGCTCAGAGGGACAGGGGTAGGGGCTGGGTTTGCAGGTGGCAAGTCTGCAAAGGAAAAGGCACGTCCCTCAAACTACCCCCGGTGCGGCGGGGATGGGTCGAGCGGTGATGGGAACACCACGGGCAGCGATCGGGAGCGGTCTCTGCGGGAACCCCGGGAGTTTTGGACGGAGGCGGTGGCCGGGGCAGGAGGAGGAGGCAGACCAGCTGCCATGTGTTTCATCCCGCACGGGGAACTCCAGGCACCGCGCCCTGCCCGCCGGGGCTCGCCCGCTCCGCGGGGCAGGCAGCGGGCGACGCGGGGCTGCGAGCGCTGCGCTGTCACTGCCGGGCGCTGCCCCGTCCCTTCTCCAGCTCCCCGTCCCCGCCTGCCCCTTGCAGGAAACAGCTGGAAACCCGGCAAAAAGTAGCCGCAGAAGAAGTTCAAGGGGAGCGGAAAGCCGCGGGGCGACGAGCCGCGACTTGGGACGGGCGGGCTGGCGGGCACCGGGGCAAAGGCGAGCAGCCCCGAGGGGCGTCCCGGCGGAGACCTACCTCTGTCCCCGGGGCGCCGCAGGGCGCCGGCGGGCAGGGCGAGCGCGCAGCAGAGCAGGACGCAGGCGATGCCCGCGGGAGGGTCCATCGCGGCGGCCCCGGCCCGAGGCGGGGGCCGGCGCCCGGGCTGCCCGCAGCCGGGGCGGGCCAGGCGGCAGCCCCGCTCCGCGCCGCTCAGCGCTGCCCCGCGCCCCGCCGCCCGCGCATTCGCCCAGCCGCAGCCGCAGCGGCAGTGGCGGCCGCGCTCCCGGCTCGCAGCGAAGCAGAGACACCAGGAGGCGGCGGGGGTATAGTACTGGAAGCACAGGGCGTGCGGAGTGAAGTCAGGCTGATTGACAGAGGCGCTGCCACACGGCGCAGCCGGGGCCGCGGGGAGCGGGGACGGGACCGCCCGCCCCGCCGGGGCAGCCCCCGCACCGCCCCCGCCGGGCTTCCCCGGCCGGCACCGCCCGCCGCTCCCCCGCTCCGGGACGGGGCCCGCCGGCGGGGACGGGACTTGGCAGAAGGCGGGTTTTGAGGCAAAAAAGAAACGCCCCCGCGCCGAGCTCGGGACCCCCGGGCGTTGGGGCAGCGTCTCGCTGCCGAGCCCCGAGGGCTGCTCCGTCCCGGCTCCCGGCTGTGCATCCACTGGTGGTCAAGGAACACCAGAGACAGATAAGGGAAACTTAAAAGTACCTCGGCGCGAGTTTTGTTGGAGTCTTGGTTTCCAGTTGACAGCAAAGACCCAAATGGAAAAAGTGCCATCAGCAGAGGCAAGCGACAATCAGAGATCATTATCTGATCCGATAAATTAACTCTAAGCAGCCATTTCACACGAAAAATTGTTGGGACTATTAGCTAATAAGACTGAAATTACTTGCTGCAAAGCCATCTTATATTAAATATCTGCAATTAGAGAGATAGACCCTGAAAGTGTTTAGGAATACTATAAATAAGATATAAGAGAACATTTTTTAAAATGATATAGAAGAAGATTTTTTAAAATTATTAAAGAATCAAGAGTGGCCTTTATGGAAAAAAACAAGTTATATTTGTTTCCATATGGCCAGGATAAATGCCATATCGCTTATTCCCTTCAGATAATGTATGTATTTACTCAGCTGTTTCATTACTTGGATCATCTGCTGCTTTCACCACTTTACTCTTCAACCTTGCAGAATCCTATCAGCCCTTCTCATGCTCCCGCTGGCCCTGCCAGCCCATGGCCTTACCTGCCACGGGCTGATTCACACCGTACCTGCATGTATTATACCCCTCTGGAAATCCGCATGCAATGGCTTCCTGAGGGAAGCTGGTCCTCTGCCAAGGAATTTTCCTGAGTATCCTTGACTATTCTTGCTCCTTTTTGACTAAAGGTCCAGTTATCACCTTCCATCCCTACATTATGGACACAGGTGAAGGGTATAGAAATAAAATAACAGCAAGCCAGTCTGCTCACTGCCCATGATGAGGTTTTATGGACCCCAGCTCTGGTCAGTTATTTATGGCAGCACCTGATTTCTGCTTGCTTGGTTTGATGTTCTGGTTTGGTTTTCCCACTTTTTAGGTTAAGAATAAAATGGGAAAGATTATTCTAAATAATGGAGAAGATCAATTTGTACATTGCATTCAAACATCCCTTTACTTATCATTTCAAATGACCTCTGTTTGGGATTGCTATCTGCACCAGGCTTCTCCCAGTTCTTCCTTTTGGTTTGGTTTTCTGTTGGCTCATTTTTTTGTTTTCTTTTGGGTTTGAGTCCATATTGAGCAGCTTCTCTTACTTAAAATCTCATATACTTCCATCAGTACACAGCTGGTAAAGTTCCAACTTCATTTTTATTGGACTTGTATTTTAAGCTGATGATGTGGCTTTTTTATGTTCCATCCATCCCATCCTGCTCAAATTGAAATAACTTCTGCATATAAACTTGAAAGGGAGAGGGGATGGTCCTCTATATCTGAAATCAAAGTTCTTGTTTGTACATCATGTATCCAGAAAAAAACAAGGACACAGAGTAGGTTATAGAAATACAAAACAATCCAGCCAATACTTCTGCTAATTAAGATGGATTTTTACTCTTGAAAATACCGGAGGTTAGAAAACATGCTTTAATATGGATAACAGCTGTACTGAAGAGTAATGGTATAAACAAAAAGAAGCAGTAACTGCTTTCATGTAGTTTATTTCTATACAAAAACCAAGTCCTATGTGCACATTTGTTACCTTATCATACGTGGACAAAACTCTGTGGGCTCCAGGGCTTGGGGGGACTGTTTTACAACCTTCTTTAAAACGTTAAACAAAACTAAACTGAGAACAAGTGTCAAACAATGGAGCCAAATATGCTGTTGTTAAAATCTGTGCTTCCACTGAAGTCACTGGAATAAATCCTGATCCCCCACTGAAGTTAGTGAGAGTTTTGCCATTGACTTGAGCAGAGCCAAGATTTTCTGCAATAGATTCCCAGTGCCAATTTTTAGACCAACTGAGAATGTGCCACATGGCACAGCAATGGGTCCATTATCCTTCAAGAGGAAAAATGGATCCATGTTTGACCCTGAGAAGGTGGTCCAGAGCATGCCAACCACCACAGAGTCTAGAGGAGTGAAACTCAGAGAGTTCTTACATCCCTACACTTACACCATTATAGCAGAGAAATTCAGGGAAATATCCTCATCAAAACTAGTTCTTCCCCATTTCCTGGACTAGAACTCTTGACACAGGCAGTCGAGGTTGTGGCCTGGGTTTCCTTGGTAGGACCTTGCCATGGCTGGCTCCAGCAAGATGTTTCAATTCCTTTTAGAACTAACTAGAAAAAGTCAATGTGAAATGTAAGGACTGCTGCATTACTTATAGTCCATGAACCTCTAAATTAATTGATGTGAATGAAGTAAGGTCATATTTATTTATTGGAATGAAGGGAGGAGGACTAGGTAGTGCAACTGTGCACTATCTGAGTTTGATCTGAGGGCACAGCTGGGCTGCTGCCAGCCATGACTACAATCACACAGATGTTTGCCTTCACTGGATACAGGTATATAGAAAGGAGGAAACGGTCCTCTGTGTGTCCTGAATGAGTACCCAGGCTGAAGGAAAAGTGTTCTAGCAGCTTATGTTGAAATACCCAAAGCAGCTTTAAACAAGCTGAGGTACAAACAGTCCTGTAACTGAACCGATGTGAAGTTCAGCACAGATCGACAGAGCATTTACTTGGATTTACAGATCTTCTAGTCCTCACCAAGTTTGTGCTATCTGTTCCTGTTCCAGCTAGGGTACGTCTGCAAAAAATGCAGCCAGACCTTCCCTTGGAGATGTTCTCGCAACATTTAATTTTGCTTAGGAAAATGAAAAGATCCTAAGCTTAAATCTTCAACCACTGCTGTGAAGGTGTTCAAAATACCACACTTATAACTGCTCATTGCAATGAGAAACCTTGCATTTGAAATTTCTAAGACCTCGCTGTTTTCAAGGGATAATCACTCTTTTCCTTACATTAGGGGGGCTGTGAGGGGAGATGCTGGGCTGCAGCACTGTGCCTTCTGCTGGGGGCACATCATCACCTGAGCAGGTGACTTAGAGGCTGCTTACAGCCTTCATGACACAAAGTAGTCCAAGTTCTCAGGCTAGAGGTTCCCAAAAGGGGAGCTCTCAATCCTGACCTCCTGATGGAGAATGTGGTACCTGTCTGCACAAGGACTGTGTGTTACCTGCACTGTTTCTCATGCAGATGATTGTCTTTGCTCTCACCCTTAACTGCTATGCATACTTTGTGGCTATGCAACATTATAAAGCTTAATAAAAAAGAATTAAAATTAAAATAGGGTGCCAGTTCATTTCCTTCGCACTTGGCATTTCCAGGCTTCATATTGTTTGAACCCTTTTGCCATTACGTGGCACTATGATATACTACCTAGGAAAAAAAAACATGTATTTAATGCTGATTTTGAAGCAGTGCATGCTAAAGAGCAGTAATTAAAACTGGAGAAGTCCTGCCTTTCCTCCCCTTTACTTTAGCGCAGTAATGAAACAATCCATCACACAAAAAATAGACCAATGTAACAATTAATAAATTACCAAATTATCAAGCTCCTGTTATTAATTTCACTTCCACTCCCTTTTTTAAAAGGTGCCAAAGAAATATTCTAGGGTAAGTAAAGTGACAATAAACTAAATTAAAGCAGTAGTACCCAGGTTAGTCACTTTGATTCCTGAAGTAAGAAATTAGGTAGTAATACAAAACATTAAAATCTATAATGGGTAACTAATAAAACCCTGCCTTCAACAGCAAACTGTTGATTGAACGTATAAAAGAGGGGCATGCCCTCTGCCTGCCCATCCTGAGATTTATGAAGACCAGCTCCTCAGCCCTTCCTAGGCATGCTCAAAGTGCCCAGACTCCTCAGGAGACTTGGATGACTCTGCCAAGCCAGGGGCAGCACGGGACATGCTGCAGAACTTCAGGGCCTTAAGGAACTTGACTGACAAAAAAACTTCAAGAGTTACACGTTTTGAGGTCTGTCCCTGTTGGACTACAAGACTTCACTCACCCTTTACCTGTCTAAGATGCAGATGTGCAGTCTTCCAAGGCGGAACAGAGCAGTAGAGGCTCCTCCCAACCTCGATCTGTGTGTCACTGCTGGGACACCTGCAGCCTGAGGCAGTAAAAAGGACAGGCCAAGAGATTAATTTGCCAGATGCTGGTCACACAGGGACCAGCTGTGGGCACATTCTTGGGTCTATACACATTGACAACACAGGTTCAAATTCCTTCTGCTCTGGCCCAGAGCTTCTGCCTGACCACAGCCTTGCACCTGAACTGTACACACGGGAGTTTGCACTCGGATCCAGGGAAGGAAGTAGCAGAACTAGGGGGATGGATCCAAGTTTCCTTCAGCACCTTCATTATTTGGTTCAGTCACTTTGTCCTGATTTCGTGACCCATGGTAGATGTTCCATTCTAATTCCCCTTAACATTTTCCCCTTAATTCCCCTTCTCTGTCAGCATAACACATAAAGTTTTATTGTTACCACTTCTTTCACTAACTATCTGTATTTACCTGCTGGCATAATTGTGTTTTGATAAATAGTACAGTCCCTCCCCTACATTTTCACCTTGATTCTTCCTGTGCAGATTTATTGCCTGGCTATTAATATTCCAGCCGTGTGATTTATCCCAGCATGTTCCCGGAATACTTGCCTTCCCTATATAAATATTTGAATGATCTTAATTTCAACTAATTAGTACTGGGACATTTGATTTCCCTCTTGAAGAATTCTCATTTGCTACTAACCAGTTCCTTTCCATTTTATGAGACACCTATTTTGAGGGGAGAAACTAGAGACACTGAGTGAACCAAACACTTTTCAATACTGTTCTACCCTTCATTATATTGTTCATGTTAATCTGGTGCCAAAATAACTCTCCTAAGGTCTGAAATCTCAGAAACATCAAGTACACAGGGAGTGACAATGAAGCATTCCTATCCTGCCTGTCAACATGCTTCCATCCTGACAGAAAGACAGACCTTATTTAATATCTTATTATGCCACAGATTTGGGCGAGCCACTAAGTTCAGAACTGTGCAATTCTGGAGACAGAATAAAAGTCTGATGGCCCTAAGATCTGTCACTCTCTTGGAAATCACTTTTCCTCTCTGCTTTACCTACAAAGGAAGTTTAGATGAACTAGGCCCTAATCAAGGGATTTTTTTTCCCAGTGCAAATCTAGCTATACATCATTTTCCCTGAAAAATATTTAGCAAGTTCGGCCGAAATATGTTGGCTTTGGGCACTGTGACTTTTTAAAAAGAGAAGGATCAACATCTTCCAGAAGAAACATTTCTGGAGGAAAAGCATGTTTCTAGTCAACATACTATTATTGTTGAGAAACAATTTTGATGGAGCAGTTTCAACCAACCGTACTCACAAATTGTTCTGCTAGAAATAAATTGTCTCAGAAGCATTTCAGCCATGCAGATTTCTTCACCCTCCAGAAAAACCACACCACTCATTTTTACTGATTCACCCACTGTTGACATTAATTGATTGTTCAGCGTAGGCATTGTTTCAGTGAGTAAAGATACACATAAAAAGTGTTCTTTACAACTACTAGAAAAGCAGTTCCTTAGAACTGCTAGAAAATGTCTCTGAAATACTTATTTAAAAATCTAATTGAGTACAACCAAAAAGCAGAATTTTTCCCAAAACAGAGTTAAGAAACGTGAGATTTTTTTTAAATTAGCCTTATCAAGATCATCAGATTCAATTCTCTCTTCAAATACAGATTCAATTCTTCCCTTCAAATAAAACAAATTCTACTTTCCAGTTGCCTGTTTCACAGCTGCAACTCTGATAATAGGACATCTTAGTAATTTATATCTTCACTGAAAACAAATACCCATTTAAAATAGATCGGGAGATCTTCCAGCTTCAGAATCATTATTTGTATATTTGTATTGAAGTAATGCCTAGAAGGCCCAGCCGAGACTGAGGTCTATTGAGTTAGTAAGACAGTGAAGAAAGTGATCTCCCTAAGTACAAAGTTCAATAGAGCAGTTTGGTGAAACAAATAGAAAACTAAGGACTTCTATCCTAAAATCCTAACAAGTTGCATAACATTTAAAAAAAAATCCTGTCTGCAATCATTACCTATTACTCGTAGGCACACTTTTCAAATAGTATTTATTCTTCACATTTACAAACAATTTATCTGAACAACTATATCCTTTAACAACAGAAGTCTCAAGCTAATTCCCTTCTCCCTTCTCACCGCCTACGCTGCCTCCTCGAGAGATGCCGCGCATTTGCAACTTAGCCTTTTTTTTTTTTCTCCCTTAATCATGTTTGCTGGGAGCCATAAAGCTGAAAGGGAGAAAACCGTAAATAATTGCATCTTCAGAGATGAGTTTAAGCTTTAAGCAGTGGCAGAAATACTGAGTTCATATGCTCACACCACGCTCCATCAGAGAAGGCCGTACAAATTAGGGTAAGAAAAATTTATTGCTGTCCAGGACCCTGTATTTTAAGAGGTTTTCCATCAGTGACAGAAATGATAGAATCTCTGTAGCTGCCGATTCGGTGTATAAGTAACACAGAAGGAAAAGCACAGCAGATTACTGGGATCTTATCCAATATGGAATATCTGCAGCCTCAAGTTAAACAAGCTCAGAAGGTTCATGGAATCTGACTCAGTGAGAAGTGCCAACTCAGGGGGAAGGTCACAATCACAGTGACTGAAGGATAAAGGAAAACAATTCTCAGGCTGTTGGGAAATGGGAAACTTTTGAGAATGTGCATTTTCTACCTTACAGAAAGAGAGTTATGTTAAAATTGTGGATTTTGCATTTCCTTTAGCTCCAGTCTCCAAACCTGCCAAATGATGTGGCACTGCACATGGAAACTTTACCTAATCCTTCACTAATTCAGGAACGAGGGAAGGGATTCTTTAGGAATATTTAAAAGCAAGTCTCTTACATCATTTTTCACTCAGAAAAATTTGAGATAAGGATTAAGAATAGAATAATTTCAATTCACCTTTATTGTGCAGAAATTGAATCCCATCCCTGCCTTCTATTTAATCCCAGAACAAAACTTACTTGAGTGTGAGCTGGCACTCCTGGAGTGAACTGTAAATTGTGTCACACTAGCATCAAAGGAAAAGAGCATGGAAAATCTGTAGTAAGCCCAGGGCTATTATTGAAACACATGCAGTAAAACAACCAAATGTTTCTGGCTGTTCTTCAGCTTATTCTTCAAATGACATGTCAGGGTCTAGTCTGTAATATGAAGAGCTCTAACTTGGGTAAGCAGGCTCTATGTTACACAAAAAGAATGGTTGCAGCTTAAGAAGGTCCAGTTTAGTGGAAATAATAGAGCAAGTTCACGGAAATGGAAATTTAAGGAAACACATTCAGAAAGCATAATAAGAAATAATTTTCACCTTAAAATCCGAAGCTGAGAAAGCTGGCTTGGTGCAGCAAAATGCTAATCACACATCAGGCATTTCAGTGCCCCAAGGGAACAAAGGGAAAATCTGGATGTTTCTAATGACCTTCTTCATTTCACAAAAGTAATAAAATCACTTTCAAACAGATATTTAACGTTTAACAAATTTATAACTGGTTTTTGCTCCACTTTCAACCAATGGCTGACAAGTAGACTGCAGAGCTCAGTCCATGACCTGAAAGCTTGTTAGCAGCCTGCCTTGTTCTTTGGTTCTTTGTATTGATTTCAGAGTATCACAGGGAGTATCTTATGATTGTTCCTGTCCTTTATAGACATATAAATCAAGAGTAAATTCACTGAACTCAGAGCTGTGACCCTCATGTGAAATGGATGTTAATACAATCAGAATCACCTACTGACAATGCATTTTTGAATCATTTCAGCCTGCTGTGCTTACAGCATCCCTGCCTTTAACTTGTAGTTTTGGGCAATTATATAAGGTGCATTTCATAGTCAGACAGCAAAGAATTCCCAAATAGAGAAGCAGGTAAAAAATATGTAGTATATCTACTAAATGTGATACCCTACAGTTTATTTCCTCAGACATCATGTGGTAATTTGGGGGGGTTGGGGCTGCTTGAGTTTCAGAATAGTTAATCGACTGCAGCGTAGTATTTTATAGATCTGTTTTCATGCTCATGGTAATAATGTGATACTACATAAGGGACACTGTATCAGTGATCAAAGTGCATGTGCTTTGCATTCCCTGACAACCTTTTCCACCTGAAATAACTTCTGGGTTCTGTCTTCTTTAGGCAGTACATGAATTACTGAACTTTAGAAGTGGTCCGTGCATCCTGTCTGTGTCAAAGATGAATTCTGTAAAAGCAGGAACAATTCTGGTTTCTGATCTGTGTTCACGAGTGCGAGGCCCGTTCGTTTCTCCAGAGCATTTATGGAAACAGCACGAGGGACCTGCAGGACTCCCTGCAGATTCCTCCAGCTTGAAGGCATGTTGTGGTTGAGTGGACAGAGCCATCAGCCACCAGAAATAGCTGTGCCTTTCACTTTGCATATTTGCCTGTAGCATTCCTGTTTGCAAATGTTGAAGATTGTGGCAACTCAGTTCTGCCAGGGTAGTGCCTGAGTACAAACAGAATCAAACTTTTCCAATGAAACAGTAGGTAAAATGACATCTACCTGCTAATTACAACTGATGCAATTCTGGGTAGAGCATGCCTACTTAATGTTTTACAGTTCAATAGAACTGTGTAAAATATCCATCTTCATTAGGCGGTGTATTACAAAAGGATTTAAATAGGACTAATTTACAAATAGTCTTTCCACACTGAGCATTGGGTGTGTTCTGCAGAGACTGAGAACACAGCTTCCATCAGAGAGAGTACAGAATAACACAGGCCCTGCCTAAACATGGTCAGTCTCTCATCATTTGCCAGACTGAAGACACCAAAATACACCTATGCATCCCTCAGACTCTCTCATTTCTGTAGGTTCCAGGCTTCTGGCTCTCTCTGGAAACATTCCATTCACTATGGAAGAGAATTAAGTTGTTTTGCTTTTTAAATCAAACCTACACAGGCTCGTAATCCATCAGGCAACTTCACAGCGTATACACATCTGCATAATCCTCCTGAAGTTGCATAACTCTCCAGCTGTCCTCATAAAAGGGATTTCATTCTGTGCCTGGCAGGTTTTGCAAGAAGTACATGTTCTGTACAATATGCATCTACCCATGTGCGTGATTCTGGGGAGGATTCTTAAAACTAATCAGTTTTTAATCTCTGCACCTTCCCTTTGTAAAACCTGCCTTCCCTGTGGCTGTGTATACACAAACTAAGGAACAGACATCAACTCCTTTGGTTCTAAAAGTGACTCCAGTTAAATATTTTAGCAAGAGCTAAATATTCTTCTGAATTGTAACCTATCTTAGAAACACATTTGAAATATTCTATAGAAATGTCATACTTATCATGTCAACTGGCAGTAGTTAAATTAATAATTTAGTATGATGGTAATCATGGGACTTCTCATATACACATAGAGTGCAAAAAATATGTAGGATCTGCCTTAAGAAGAAATAAGTCTGACTGTAAATTATGCTGATTATGAAAGAAGTTATATCAAGAGCAAAAGTGGAAACGCAGTTGGAGCACAATTCATACACAAATCTGACTTTGTCCACATGGAAAAGGAACCTCTTCCTAGAGAGTTGCAAATACCACCTCCAAGACTCCTTCATTCTAAGTCATTATTCAAACATTATTTGCTATTGGGTATGTATGTATCAAAAATATGAGCAATCCTGGTTCTGAGGGACAAGGGAAAAACAGCTGGGTTTTAGTGTCTTCAAGAAATCTGCTGTATTTTTCCTCCAGTTGGCATTACATCATGGCCATGTTCCATGGGAGAAGAAACAAAAGCAAATGCTTCTTATGACCAGGCTAAGTATTTCTAAATGCTATCATTTCCAAGGTTACTCAGGTTTCTAAGTCAAAGAGGTTTTTTATTTTTTCTGAGTTTCTATAGAAATTTTGCTATTCCAATGTTACCTCTGTCTTGTTTACTGATGGTGCTCCATCTGGCTTCAGTCTTTAATTGCAATTTTAGCACAGACTATGCTATTGTACAAACTTGAAGCTTCTCATGAAGTTGATATTCTCCTATATTTAATTGTACATTGCAAGCAGGAGGGGGAAAAGGAAATAATCTTCAAAACAAATTTAAATCTTATGAAAAATAGAGGGTGGGCAATATCTGGCAAGTTCTTAAAGTTTCTGCCCTCAAACCAGAGGAAGGACTGAAAAGCAACCTGAGCTACTGATGACCAGTGTTACTACAGAAACTGATATTCTCATTCCTCTGATTTTTACTAAGGCCTAAACCAAATAGTTCTCAAAGCTCTCTGAGGCTATTAAATAACCAGATTTGAATTTTGCAGTTCAACCTCTTACAACTTTAATATCATTACGACAATATCAGTGTAAGAGAGGATTAACGTACAGATTGCCTAAAGAAAATGTGACATTGGCAACTGCAGTGGATTAACAGTCATGATTATAAGTAATTATTTAATGCCAAGCAGATTCAAACAAGACCAGATCATATTGTGCTAAATCCTATTAAATACAGTAAATGACTCATTCTTTTGTAAATATCTTACTACTTACATAAACAAGCCATGATAAACATGGTAATAAAATGACTGGCAGAGTAATGGTATAACTTGCCTAAAATCATACAGCAGGTCAGCTAAAAAATCAAGAATAGAATATGTCTCAATGGACCATGTAATCATTACCTCAGATCATAATCTAACATCACCATAATGAATCTGCGTTACACTTGGATAAACATTTGTTCACTGCTACAAGGTTTGGTAATTTGGTACATCAGAACAGTGAAAGAACATGCAACGTACATTAAACATCTGCATCCAATCCTTTCTTAGATATCACACCACATTAGATATTGACCAAATGAGGAAAGAAATTAAAAACGGAAAACACACACAAAAGCAAAAAAAATACATTGATTCTTGTTTCAAGGTCAATCGTGTGCATGTCTTCACCCTAACAGGGCTAATTATGAAAGAGAAAAGCTGATCCCTGCTGTTACAATCGTTAAATGCTGCTTAAACAAAATGCCACTTATGTTGAAAAGAAACTATTTTGCTTCATTTTATATTTCAGTTATCCCAAAGTACCTAAATATTACCCTTTATTAGCCATTGCTCCTGTGTGTTACATGGTGTTTCTCTTAAAAACAGAAGAGAAGTTGAGCTCCGTGGACTTGCACTCAGAGCCTACAGGATCTCACATCTGCTAAATTGAGCTTTCAAGGCAAAGGTTGTCTTCTCCTCAGGTCCATCCCCATCTTATTCAAAAGGCTTCTGAATCCATAATATCAGTCTCCTTCCTAGGAACTCTTTTTAGCTGTGCAGTGATTAATATCTTTTCATTCCTGACATGACATTTTAAATTGTTTAAACCGAGGGACTAGAGAGATTGTTATTGTAACCAATCTGCAGATATTGAGACCTCTCACATACACACCGTGTGGCTGCTTGGAACATCCTGGCAACAGCAGTAAGAGGAGCCTGGATAATACCAATAAAAAAAAAACCAAACCCTGTGCATATTTATTTTAAAAATATGGCATCAAGGGAAATTAAAATTGAGCTGAAAGTTCAGCAATCAATTTGGGTTTGAATACAGGATTGTTTGGAGACTCATCCACTTTTTACTCTGCAAGCTGATCTTACATCTGCCCATTTTCTCTCTGCACACAGTTACAGCTATGGAGACAAAGATACAGCTCACAGTGAGCAACATCCCAGGCTGTGCACTGCTCTCCAAAAGAACTGGAAGAAAATGTTGGGTTTTTTTTAAATTAAGACAGAGGAGCAGACATTTCCGACTGAGACACAGCAGATGGCTGCCAGAAAATGGTAAAGAATTCAGGAAGATGAAGGGCGAGGCAGCCTGTGGGCTTTGGAAAAGAGACAAGAACCCAGAGCAGTTTAAAGGGCTCTGTATATGTGGGGCAGGAAGGGTTTGAGTGGCAAAAGTGTGTAGGAGTCTGTCTCCATGCCCTTTGGTCCTACTGCAATCAGCTTCCCACTGCAAATTCGTTCTAAACCCAAGCACTGCATGGCAGCAATAATTCAGCATTCCACGTATGAGGAGGAAATGTGTGCTCTGCTCTGGCCTCTTTGGCCTTTTTTCAATACGACTGTAACTGGAGCTGTATTTCCTGGGAAAGGTGGCCTTATTGGAAGGGTTTAGACAATTCCACAGGAAACCCATCTAGCTGTGGAGCTTAAGAAACATTTTATTAGCAGAACTAACAACCTTTATAATAATAATAGGCAAAGTCAGTATTTCCATTCATGTATGTTAGGAGGTGTTGATACAGATGCTTTCTTTTGCAATATATGTTATTGTAATGATCACATTTCAGAAGGATGGGAGAGGAATTTCTTCTGTAACTACCTAAAAGAATTTTTGAGCTATCCCTGACACAACCATTTTTAGCTTCTTATTCTGAACTGTTCTGTAATTGTTTATGTGAAACCTCAAAATAAAATGTAATCAGGTGAAGTAGCACAGGACTGCAGGTAACAGTTCAAAAGTATAATATTTGATCATGGCTGGGGTTCAGTGTCCTGTGATTAGAATGTGTCCCCATTCTGAGGGCTTTTTTGGCACTGGTTTCTAGGAGTCCATTGCACCTACACAGGCAGCTAGATTTTCAGCATAGCTCAGCTCCTGTTTCAGAGTGTCAGAACAGCCATGTATGTCCTCTGAAGAGTCCAACACCCTGATGTTCTTGGGCTTCTTCAAGGCAATGGCAAACTGCTTCACAACCCAATTCTTTTCCATCAAAATACAACAAATCCAGGCTTTGCTATCTGATCACAGCCCCCAAACAACCCCTTCCCATAAAAACACTCATTCAAAGGATTTGATTGTATGGAAACCCATTGTTTCCTCCCTAATCCATTTGAATATCCAAAGTGATTAAAGCAAAAATTAAGCAGAAATGTTATGAATGCAAAATACAAAAATCAACAGCTCTTTATGAGCTGTTTATTAAACAAGTCCCCAGCTTATACCAAATGCAAGGAATAGTTATTGTGGGGGGGGCAATTCTTCACTTATGAAAATAAAAAGACATGAAGTTTTATAGTCTTCCTCATGGACTACAAGGCTTCATCAGTATCTATTATTCCATTTACAATAACTTTGTACATCTCTGTCAGCACACACACCCAAATAAAAATACTTTCTATACATCTGAAAGTAACTCAGTAGCTGAAACTACATCCTATGGTCAGTCAGCTCTTTGAAAGCATTATATGACTGCATTGATCCTCTGCAAGGCCCATGGCCTTGCACAAGAGATTAAATGCAACTCAGCAGGGCATCTGCTTGTGCATATTAACTAGATGAAGTTCTCCTATAGCTCAAGGGAGATGTGCACATGGTTGGAGAATAAGAATAGGCACTGTCACCAGCAATTGTTTGCAGTGGCATTTAACTGAGTAGTGATTCTTCAGTCTCTGTATGGGCCATGCTGCAATATTAACAGGAAAAAAAATTGTTCAAAGAGTCTTCATAATTTGTTGGAAGCTACTGTTGTAAAGATTATGTTACTGGGAAGGTTGCTAGATATCCTCTGTAATACAGAACATCCCACATTATAATCCCAAATCCTGTGTTCCATAGTAAAAGCAAGCAGAATATTAATTTCCCCATATTTTCTCACCTGCAAGTGGCTGCTCAAGGCCTTCAGAACATTGTCTTGAAGCTGATTTACATTTCTGCATTAGAAGAAAGGGAGATCCCTGTGAGATTGATGTTCTTTTTCAGTTGCATTTCATTTGTGTACAGTTTCTGCCCTCTGCATTAAAACATTTGATTTTATCTATCAGAAGCGCACAACCGTCAGGGAGCGAGAGGGAACCTAAAACTCCCGTGAAGGTAAAGGATGTTAAAGGCTCACAAACAGCAAGAAGTAGCTGTTCAGCAAGCCTGTGCTTCATTTTAATGGAGGCTGGTGGAGCAACAGCACGAGACACACAGCTCTTGCCAACCTCATAGAATAACACGGAGAAAACTTCCACAAAGACCCTCTGGCCCTACCTCTCACTATTGTAGGAACACAGCCTGGATCTGGACTCCTGTTTTTATTGGCATCCTGATTAACTCTATAGAGCAATCAAAGTAATTTGTTCCAACTGTTTTCTTCCAAAACAACTTGCATTCTCTGCCACACCTCTGACAAAAAAACTAAATTGTTAACAAATGGCTGAGGGCTCAGTCACAATGAAAACAACAATTGCGAGGCAGAAATAACAATAACACAAACACAGCCCCATCCAGTTCTTGCTGGCGTAAGTTATTCCTGCAGAGACGTGGAATTGTAACCCAAGGGTATGCAGTGACTTTGTTATTTGGCTCAGTGACCTCTTACTTTACTGCAAAGTAGTGCTGCTGGTATTTATTAGCAACAATGCCCTCTAATAGCTGGTGTACAGAGTGAGTGGGATAGTACTTTTCCTGAGGAGTTCTATCTTAAAAACACAAGCTTTTCCTGTTCAGTGTAAATCCTGCATGACACACAGTAACTGCTTATCTCGTTCACAACATATGGCTACTGGTGAGCACTTCCCAACAGCTGGCACCATCAGCTTGTGGCAAAAGATTTTAAATCAGCCCTGCCCGTGATTCAAAGACTTGTGTGCACTTACTCCTCAAAAGATGCCGTTTGCATCATCCATGCCAAGACACAGCCAAGCATCAAACAAAAAGGTTGGGAATAAACACACTGGCAATATGAGATTAGCTGCCATTCTGTTCACCTACAGAACAGATGTTCAGCTTCCTAGTCACCTAAAATCATCCTCCAGGAATGCATGATTTATATCTAGCTCCCTGTGTTTAAAACATTGTTTATGGACAGTGGAATCATTAACAGATTCAAATAGTTCACATCACAAAAGACAGCAATTGTTCCTCTTGTATCATTGTGCTTAGTAAAGGAATTGTTGAAAAGTATATTGAGTTGCTGAGGTTTTTAGTGACAAGTGACAAAAATAATTTCAAGAATAAAGTATGCAACAGTAGTGGAAAAAAATTATTTTGAAGTACATGCACTTGATGCTGAAATAGACACCGAAAATACCAGCTATAAACGAATTTTCAAAGGACAATACCTTGCAAGGCTCAGGTGTCCTGGAAATTGTTATCTTTCAATTCACCAAGTTTTTGTCTTATGGAATAGGAAATTAGAGATAAAGTGTTCTGGTTTTCTTTCAAGCCTGTCCTGATGCTGATGCAGATTTTTTCCATGGGAAATTTTATGTCTTCCTACTTGAGTTTAGTCAGTTCCTGTCTTTCAACCTTCTTTCCCTTTTGGTTGTCCTCATTACCTGTTCATCTGAACACTAATTATATTATTTATTGGACTGAGAATAGGAATAGATTCTGGAAGATGATGATCACCCAAGATTTGCTGAGTAAGGGCTTCAGGACTGTCCCCTTGGTGCTACTCATTGTTCTGCAGAAGCTACATTGTCCTGCCTCTTAATCATTTTTGTTGGTTCTCTCTAAATTCCTTTCACATTTCTGCTATTGGGCTGCCCAGAACCGAATTTATTAATTCCTCCAAATACATTAGCTTGCAGTTCTCCAGCCTGAATCTCATTTTGCTTCCTGCACGTATTTCTGAGCTCTTTAGATCCCTTTTTATTATTTCTCCTTGGTCGCTTACGCTCGCAACACCTGTCAGTTTAGAGTATGATTGCACCATTAGAAAGCAGGGCAGCTGCAGGGCAACGCCCTGGGGAAACCCCAAGCAATATTGGGTCTTAAACTTCTGGAAATTTATCTGTGGCAGAGAGGAAGCATTGGGAACAGGTGCCTAAAATAATCTGCCTGCAGATGCAGGGCATACAGTGTTGCTTCAGAACAACCTCGAGCGTCTGTTGCCATCATTTTATCTGAATTAGCTGTTGGCTGAGTATGATTTTACCTGGGCATGAGGGATCTGAAGCCTCTTCATGACCCAGGGAACACTGCCAGGTGTTGGCATGTGCCCATAACACACTTGTGCCTCTGTATCCTCTCACTGATTCCTCCGTGGGGAGTGCTGAACTACAAGACAGTTCCTTTAGCCATCAGGCATACCTTCTTGGGTTTTAGTTCTTTTGTTTGGGTTTTTTTGGCTCCGTAGACATTAAAACATTTTGGGATACATAGAACCTAAAAAAAAAGGGAACAGCCTGCAAGTTTGGTATTCATATTATGAATTCTAATATTATTTAACTCTGAAATGGAAGCACATGGATTAAAAGTTTGGGAGATTATGTTCACACTGAGTACAGACATTCCTTTTCACTTTGTGAATTTTTATCTGGAGCCTGATGTTCAGTTTTTCCATGACATTTTCCACAGAATTAACTATTCTCCCCGTGCCTTATTATTTCCCAAGACAGATCCCAGGGTGGTTATAATACTGACAGCTACCTCCAGGGAGCACTGGATTTCAATACATGTGACTAACTGGGTACTTTATCTAACCTGCTGCAAACACAGCCCACCTTGCAGGGCAGAAACGTTCCTTACCTTTGAGGAAAGTCAAACAGTTCAAAACAGGAACATTAGTTCTCTCTGAAGAGAGGTGGCTTTTCAGTGAATCCATGACAAATCTCAAAAATTTACATTTATCCATTTTATTCAGAATATGATCAGTTGCAGTTTTTGCTACTGTTCTGTATGTTACTAATCCAACAGGAACGTGAATTACTGAATCAGTTTTCTAATCAATTGTAATTCCTTTTGCCATCTCTTCAGTAATAAAACCTTAGATTCATAAAAAGCAAACTTCAGTGTAGGAATTTGCCATAAATAATTCCAGCAGAAGCTTTTTTGAGAACCATGTAATTGTGAGAGACAGGCCTGTGCCCTGCCCTTCCTCTGCCCCACAATGAGCACTTAGAGCCTCTCCCTTGTTCCTTACACTGACTGCAATTGTGGTCTGAATAAATTGTCAATGTTGATACATTGACAACAATAAGCTCAGAATCAGACTATTAGAAACTAAGGACTATGTGTAAAATGTCCCTTTCAATGACAAAATAGAGGAAATTATACCATTCCCTTAACAGCAGAGTCCTCATTCAAAAATAGAGCATTTAAGAAATAGCTAAAAAAAGCTCTAATTGTTCATGTCTTTCTTTTTTCACAGTTTGGATAACAGTTTTATAAATAAGTTATCTGAATCACCTACCCTAATTAAAGTACAGTACACATACTATACCATACATAAAAATGGTGAATGGAGCTTAACTCCTTAAATGATCCATCTGTAATAAATGTATATATTTGTATATCAGAATAAACAGCTTTGTACTATTATAAGGGGGTTCCCTGAGTTTTTCCCCATCATTTGTATTCAATAATTAACTATGGTAATCATGGTTACTTTGAAATTAATTGTTCTCTAATCAGTGTTAAGAACAATATAAAAGAACAGTTACTTAATAAACATGGCCCTTACTGTTAATCGATTTTTAGACTGACTTCACAAAGTGACATTTAGTTCTTAAAAAATATTTGCTATTTTCTCTTCTTTTTAAGTAGTGAGTGTGGCAGATAAGGCAGCTCCTCCAAAACATGCTGAGTAAAAACCTATTTCGCTTAAGGACTTCATCTCTTTTCCTCTCTGCCTCATTTTCCTTTAGAGGCCCAAATAACAACTCCCCCATTTCCAACGACTCCTCATTTTAGGAAACTATCTAACATTAAGGAACTGTAGTAGTATGGATACCCAACATAGTCCATGGAGCCTGGAGAGAGCAATTCAGAGCATCCTCACTACCTAACTGTCTTGACTGCACATTTTCCTGGTTATTGGCAGACTCAGAGGTCCTACTGCAGGCACCTGAATTAAATATCTAAATTTGGATGGTATGAGTAGGTTTACCTTAACCTCTTGTTTTCACCATATAGGAAGTGGGGGAGACATGGATCTTTTTACTTTAGAATTGGGGTCTTCATAAAACCAGAAATACTCAGCAACCTGTGGCTGGAAAAGTATGGCTTAATTCAAAGCAAATAGGATGTTGTTTAAGAGAGTCAGGAGAGCTGATTTAAATTCCTGTTCTGCCACAGACTTCCCCTCTGACCTTAAGCAAGTCACTCAGGGCAAGATTTTTATGGGCATCTGGACATCTGACTCCAGAGGATTTTAAATAACTAACTTTGCAAATCTAGCCATTCAGTGCTATTCTTTAATTTACCATTTGCAAAATGTAGACAGTGTTATTTCCTCTCTCATCTTCTACCTACAACAGCTTCCAGGTGGAATTCTCTGTTAGGAGAATAATGTAAGGCTGAGAGACTATGCACCATGGTAAAAAAAAATTTACTGCTTAAAAATATTCTCTAAAAGATTAGGAATTTCTCTAACTCATTTTTTTTTTGTAAATGTTGGGGACAATTCTTCTGATTCCCTATAGCTGAATTATTGAAGTTTCTTCATAAGTATTTCTGTCTCCATCTGAAAAGGACAACAGCCATCACTAAAGCAGTCAGGTAAAGCTATATACTATTGTTTCAGTTCCCAAAATAGAGCGCAAATATTTGCAATTCAAACATCTGTCCATTTAAATTTAAAATTTAGCTTTCAAGACCTGCCAGCTAACTTGAGCTCCAGCCTCAGACCCAGGTGGCAGCTCCAACCATCAGTCCTCCCATTTCTCTCCCACATTCTGTCCCCGTGTGTCCTTTATCTGCCACCCCCATTTATGTCCAGCATCACAGGGCATGGAAGGGGACACTGCACTGAACCTGGAAATGCAGCTCCTATTGGAAGAATTTTTGCTAAATGGCACAGAGAGGTTGTAAATCCACTCCTGTGTCACGTACATTTGTGATATGCTCCCCTTGACATGGCTCAAGGCTGCCCTGCTCCAGAAGCCAAAGCAAACTCAGAAGTTTTCCATTAATACTCTCCTGTGCTGCTTTGATTCACTTTCTGCAGACATTTTGCCAACAAAACGTAACACAAGCCAGATTTCCTCTTGCCATGCTTTCTAACGAGCAGATGACTTGTGGATATGTCATTCAGCTGGATTTTCACCTGGAAGAAAGCAGCACACTGCCTACACTGAAGTGACTTGCTACTAGCTTTTAATTGGCACATCCTTCCTTTTGCATCACTCTGTGCTCACAGGCATGTCTTGGCTGAAGCTGATGGAATATATTTTACATTTATTAGCGCTTCCAACATACCGAAAGCTTGCCATACATATGCTGGGCATCACTCCAGATATATATGACCCCAAAAGGTTCCATGAATTTTGGACACTAACTTGCTTTGCAGCTATTTTGAGTGTATGGAAGGTTTGAATGAGAGTACCCACACTAGCTAAGCTGTAGTCAGAGCTGTGATGTGCCAAGGGACCAGAGAAACTCTACATCACAAGGAAAGCTTGAAAACCAGAATGATTCCAAGCAGATGTATGTAAAACAGCACTTTATTCACTAAGTTATTTGCCATCAACACTTGCACAAATTAAATGGGCCCCCAGGAATAGTTTCTAATGTATTTTAGCAAGTCACTGCATTATGGTGAGCAGTACCTTGCCCTTTGAAGAGTCCTATTGATTTTAGTTCAGAGTAAGGTTGGCAGAATGGGGACTGAGCAACTCTGGGTGGACAGTGATTCCCTTCCTAATTTATATTCACTGGATCATGTTTGACAACTAATTTTTTTTAAGAGGGTTCTGTATCCTCTCAAACAAAACATAAATCTCCTCAGTGCATCTGATCTGGACATTTCTCCTAGTGATTTCCCACTGACTTCTGTGGGAAGATGATGATCCCACTTAATCAATGGCAAAAGTTCATTGGTTTCCATGAGGGCTTTGCCCTTATTCTCTGGGTTTTATTGCCTACTATAGCCATCTTTGGCATATATCGCTATTTCTCTGCCTCAGACTTCATTAATGAAATATTTCCTTCTAATAAAGAAAGCTCTGCAGTATAAAACACAGCATGTTTCCAGGGCACATTTCTTCTTTTCCAAGTTTAACTTCTTGGCAGCACACTCCTCACTTTCATTTTTGTTTTAATCCCAAATCTATTGATGTTATGATCCTTGCTTTAATAGGTTCCCTATTACATGGTCAGTTGTACTTCCAGTATTACGTAATACTGTACCTAGAAGTATAATCATCTTCGTCATTTGATGCATGTATTAATTTGAGAAACAATTTTAAATCAGTTTCAGTGTCACATTTTTGATTTACAATATTAATTATGTCATTCAATGTATAGCTCTTACATACTACTATATTTTTACATGTTGGCATAAACATTGTCTCAGATCCTCTGACTGTGGCAATGAGATACAGCAGCCAGTTTACCCCCTACTACCTCTTCATTCTCAGAAGGCAAAAGACAACAGCCTGCCTCTTTGACAGCACACGAAGGAAGTTCTGCTATATTTATATTGCTCTAACATATTCCTTCCCATGTGAAGGTTCTCAGCTCGTTTACTGTAATCTCCACCACTGAAAAAGGAGCTTTTCATCTCCCATTATGTGAGTACTAAAAAAAAAACCAGGTTTCTGTAACATCCTAGGTCAGTTTGTCCCTTGGAAGACAGTAAAGGTTTTTATCTTTGGAAAGGATATTTAAAATTAAACTTCATACTTCCTACATTTTTCTGTTGGTTTTATTCCAAATGAAGCAAGAAAGTGATTGACTTCTAGGTTTAACATACTCCCTGTAAATCCTACATTGGTTTGGGGGCACGAGAGGAAAACTCATCTGGCTGTAAACCAAAAATTTGTCATTTTGTTGGGTTCTGCCATTGAGGAATATGGCTTAAATGTTTCCCTTGATGACCAGCCTGTAGAGAACATAAATCCTACAACCTCATGCAAGGTGTTTTAGTCTTTTAGGCAAATTTATCTTTTTTTTTCACAGTGGAGGACCTTGATTTAGCTCACACCCAGACACCAGCCATGATGTAAACATTTATTTTAAGTGAAAATTCTTGTCATTTTTATCTCCTACTACCTTCTTTTTAAAATATTTTTGGTCCATCAGGACAAACATGAGGCATCAACACTATTCCCTTCTCTTGAAAACATAAATAGTTTTCAATATGTCTTCTGTCCTTCTTCTTTATCTTTGTTACTTTTTATTTACGCATTAGTAGCATCTGCAGACCTCTGTCTGGAATGATGGTCATGGTATTTTCTTGACAATCCTCTGATCAAAAACTGAAGTACTCCATCCCAAGTTAGTCTGTTCTCTTTCGGCTTGTTTAGGGTTTTTTTTGGTTCTTCTGCTACATCACAGTCTACAAAACAGGGTACGACTTTACCCAAAATAAGCAGAGAAAAAAATAAAATCACTATTTATAGTTCCCTTGCTCTTGGAACATGTATAGCATTTTCTTCCTTATTATTCTGGCAGTAATATAATATTTAATTGAAATCACACCTCATTGTGCTTTGACCACACCATAACTTCCCAATAACAGACAAGCACTTCCTTCTTCCAACAACCTACGCATAGACTGCTACAACAGGTACATAGTAATAAAAAAAACAGGGAGATCTTGTTGAAACTGAGAGGGAATACCACCATTTCCACGCGCTGCTTCCACCTGCCACGTTTTACTTCTGCCTTTCCCTCTCAGTTTCCCAGCAACAGCACGTTCACTCCATTCCCCAGTCAATAAGAGCACTGAGCCCAGCAAGGAATTACTTCACATGCTTCAGCCAAAAGACTGGACAACAGAAGAGCTATTGAAGTGACAACTACCACTTATAAAACAACAACCCCTTGCATAGAATTCCATGTTCTTAAGTTCCGATACAGTGGGTGACCTTCTGTCCTCTTGTGTGTGCCTGTGCTAAGCATATTTGACAGTTTAATACCATATAATTATACCAGGGATCAAGTTGATCCATGACTATTTTTACAGAAAGTATCACAGCAGAGATTGAGTCACACTCAGGTGTAACTGTATGTTGCCCCTGGACAAAAAATAATAGATGAAATAAACTTTTAATCGTATTTTCAAGTGTATCTTAGAATAGGTTTTTACTGCCTGCTTTTCAAAGCTGCAGCATAACGCAGAGGAGTTTTATGTATTTTATGTTCTATTATATTCCTTTTCAGCCAGGACACCTGGTTCTGCAGACACTTTTCATTGCTTCAGTTCTGGGCAAATCAACATCTGTGAAACCTGAAAAACTGCTGCAAAATTCTATTTCTATGCTGACATCTCCAGCCATAGCAATGGAAATTTATATGAAAAGAAATACATTTTCCATAAGAAAAATCTAAGGATTTAAGTAGTTGGTTCAGAATCTATGACCCAGGAGACCCGACCTGAAATGGCTGCTGAAACATTTCAGAAAAACATATAAAAATGTTAAATTACATATGTCAGGAGTAGGGTTTGGCTCCTATAGACGAAAGAGCTTTAAAGACTGGAGCAGTAGCTTTCAAAGCTACATGAGGCACATGGTCTGAGAACCAGCAAGAGAGAGAGCCTTCGGAATTTCATGCCTTTGTTCCTGAAGCTCGACAGTTTCTGTTACAGGTTGCGGCCAGCAGAGATGATGTGCATTGCAAAACACTTTTGCTCTGTTAATTGAGCAACCAAAGATTTCCAAGTAGGATGAACCAGAAAGATTCCATTGAAACATCATTGGACTCTGCAGAATGTATTTGGAGAACTACTGATTTTGCCAGAGAATCCTTCATTTGTAGTAGGCCTTTTAACGTCTCAATGGAATTTGATGGGGATATAATTCCTCACCAAAATTTGTAAGGTGTTTCAAAAGCCTTACAGAGATTAGCTTTTCACTTAAGGTTGTAAAATGGTTCCATAAGGAAAGTGATAAGATGCAGAAAATTTTTCACTTAAGCCAGCCTTAATTCAGTCTGTGTTTCTGTCAATGGTGTATTTCAAGCAGTATAAACATCCTCCCAAAGACAGATCTAGTTATGTGCTTTGTGATGGCCAGACAAAACACTATGTTTTATTGAGGCCACGTCCAAAATTTCATGAAATTCAACTGAAAGGCTCCTATTCTTTGCTTGGTTTAGTGAGCGGTGACAGAATTCCTATGGAATTAGTTTTATCCTCGTTGTTATTCCTCAAATCCAATCTATTACTCAGTGAAGTTTCTGGGAATCTTGCCGATCATGGCCAGTGAGTTTGACCTCCAGCCTCCAAAGCGTGATGGAATCAGCAGAAGGGCTTCCTGACTTCTGTGGCACCTCCTCCCCTGGAGAGGGCGTGAATCACACGGGCAAATGTATTGAAAATATTTCATTTCAGTCCATTACTTTTTTTCTTGTATGGTGATTTCATAAGGGATGACAAGGAGTTCTAGGATCAGATGAATTAATCTGATTTAAATGATCTCCGCCATGTGTTTTGTGAAGCCCAGTGAAAATTAACATTCCTGACTTGTCCCCCTCCAGAGAAAGTCACAACCCCATAGCAGTTTTTATCCATTCAAAAGAACTGTGTTTTGTCCACTGCAATAATCACTATTTTTGTTTTAGTTTCTACTCCCTTTACTACAGATTTTAATCTGGTGTTAGTGAATCTCAGTCAGGGGAATGTTTATACTGAGTGAGAGTGGCTATTTGACAAACATAAATTTAAAAGTCTCTTTATTACACCTATAAAAAGTCTTTAATGTTATTATATTTGTGTAGAGTGACTGTGACTTATCTTATGTAAAACCTTAATCAGGTCTGAGTGTAAAATGAGATCAGACAGTTTTATTCTATCTCTTTTTTCCTTTTCTTTTTCTGACCAGTGTAGACCCCACAGATGCAGAATACTGATTTAGCTATTGCCTTTCTTTTTATTTTTTTTTTATTGAAAGAATTCTGCAGGGATAAACATACTCTTCTGGAGCCCTTTTTTTTTAATTAAAAGTGAATAATAAAGTAGAATGATCTGATAATTATATGGGAATAAATTCACACTCCTCTGAAATTTATATGAAGTTACATAACAGTGGAGTTTCAGGAAGTCCAGCATATTCTTCCATCTTTCTACTTTCAGTCTGTGTGAACCCTGCATCACTCCTGCATGACTAAAAGTCACTCCTTTAAACTACATTTTTTTTCCCTCTTTCTTTATTCTCCAGAGTATTAGAGCATTTCTTCATTACTATTGTGAAAACAAATATGTTAGCAGTAGTTGAAGTGCAAGGAAAGATTACCCCTCTCCTATGCAAACACAATAAAAACCAGTCTTGCCTCAAAAGATGATCACATGCAGGCAAATGAACAGCATGAAAAGTTGGATATATTTGTTAGAAGATTCTTCTTCTTCTGTTAGGTTTTGTTCCTTATTAGAGATGTATTACAAATAGTTGGCACTGAGAATTAGGTAAAAGAAGGCAAAAAATGAATAGGACAGTCAAAGCTTACCAGCGGGATCTGGATGCCCAGAAGACACATCAAGGCTGAAAAGAAGGTTTTTGAGATTTTTAAAGAGATAAAATGGCAGCTCTAATGTTGTGTCTTTGGTTTTTATATTAAGATTTTTTTAAAAAAGAATAATATTGGGCACATCAGAGAATGCAAGAAGTTATGTTTTTAAAAGAGCATTGACTACTACATCACATACTCTGACATGGGGAGGGAATCTTTGTAAGGTTCAGATATATCACTTCAAAACAGAGAAACACTTCTGGGTTTTACACACTGTCTAAAACCTTGTCTGCACGGTTATATTGACCCAGGAGAACTACAGATGAACCAGTATCAGACCTTAAGTACTGTCATGTTTCTCCTTTCTGCAGGCATTCTATTTTAGAATAAAGGATTTAAAGGATTATTCTGGAACAGAGCATTCCCACAGGAAAGCAGAGGCACACTGGCATCATTACAGAGGAATAATAACACCCTGTAAACATGACCTGTGTTTTACCCCACCTTATGTCAAGGCATTCAAAAGCCCTGTAGAAACCTTCAGGTGCTCAGCAGCCAAGCAATTATAGTCTTGATCTCTGCAGTGCCCTGTTCTTTGGGAAGGTCTCCCTTGCTGCAGTGAAGCACTGTACTCTCTGGAAACTCGGTGAAAAAAAGGTTCTGTTTATAGCAGGAATTTGTGTCAGCTGACTGTGATTCTCAGGCTGTGCAGAGAACAAGATGGGACAATAAAAGGTATGGTGCAAGCAAGGAAAAGTGAGAGAAGTTAGCTGAGATCTGCTTCAAAGGTGTTCAAACTGGCTTCAGCAAAATTGTTACCTTAAACATTTATTTAAAAGTAATTGGATTTTGCACAGCCAGCTTAAATGCACTAAGAATCCCATCTTTCAAATGGAACAAGACATTTCTGGGCTGTACTTCTGTTTAAATTTAGTTCTTGAGATTACCCCCTGCTGTTATATTGAACTCCTTAATTCTGACATCACTTACCATGTCCCATCAAACACAGCATTATATTGGAAATGGTTACAATGGTATTGTTGCATATCTTTTATTTTAATCTGAATCACTGCAGCCTCACTGAAGTTATTCTGGTTGACACTCATGTGAGAGAAGAATTAGGTGTTTACACTCGTTGAAAGAGTTTTCAGTTCATTCATGGTCAGTTCTGGTCTTTAAAGTCAAGTAGTCATTTGGCAATTTGCTATTTCTGGTTCACTTTTATCATCCATAATTCTAAATAATGCTAAAGAAAAACACGTGCAATGAAGAAGACTCACAGGCAGAACAACAAGCCAAGTCATGAAACAAGTCCATTTATTCCTCTCTTGGTGCAGAAAGAACACTATGTACTGACTGAGTCCCAAAACATAAAGCCCTAAATTCTTTAAATCTTCCCAAATAGAATTAAAAGTGACAAATTTGTTATGTAACTCGGATGATATATCTGCCACTGTGGCTAGGGACCAGCCTATTTGAGTCCAAAGCAAAAATAACCACATATCACTCTGAGGAATTGTCAATGCCCACTTTCCCTCTTAGATTAAGCTTCATATAGTATGATTTGCAAAAAATAATCATAATCAACTAGATAGCATATGCTGAGCACTGTCTGACTGGCCCCTTGTAAATAGGCAATTCCTTAAAACCATACAGAAACTGAACAACAATGATGATTATTTGTTTGTACTGAAAATGCAGACAGCAAAATGAGCTTTCCACTGCAAACAAAAGAAAATTGTACCCACAGATGGAAAAATTTAAAAGTAATTAGGGATTCTGTGAGGGAACTTACACATATTAGTGTTAAACCTGTTTAACCTGGTTTTCTCTATGAGCCAGCAGCCCTGATCTCTGCTGCTGTGAATCTGATCCTGTCACAGGCAGTGCTTAATAACACTGAGCCAACTTTAGGCTCTTGGGTACAGTGGTGGTTGAGGAAAATGATGCTGCTGTCTCACTCTCAGAAAAAAACTGGAGTGCCATGGATTCACCATAAATATGCACAGACTAGAGAAAGAACATCTTTCCCCAGACTAACTCTGTCTGACTGTATGGTTGGGATGTTCCCGAGCTGCCACGTGCTATTTGAATTTGTCCACAGTGAGTTCTGAACAGTAACTTGCTAATTTCTGTCAAACATGCTGTCCAGGGGTTTAGTTGTAAAATCTTCAGCAGTAGTTGGATATTGTAATACTTCATTCCCTACCCTGTGTTTATTACAGTAGGGATCAGCATATAAAAGGAAGTGCTATTCTTTCCTTGCTCTCCTGTATGGTGTGCTTTTAAAGAACAGCTGTCTACCAGATGCAAGAAAATTAAGACATTTAATTTCCTTTCTCTGTGCATACCTGCCATTAATGCTAATGGCAGCTAAGCATGAAAGTAGGAAGAGAGCTACTGTGAACAGCCTGAATATAACAGTTCACCCATTTCAAATAAATCTGGTTGTTTCAAGAAGAAAAGCAGAAAACCCGTCACATCACATCGCACTTATCCTTCAGCCTGAGACGTACAAGTTCATACTTGATTGACTTCAGAGCCACCGTGGACACCATGTGCTGAACAGTGTTAACCCTTAAATGCACCACATCCAAACTCGATAAACTTTTACAGTATTTTAAAAATTTTACAATATTTTAAACTGCAGATCCTATGATGGTTTCCTAGAAATTTTTTTTTAAAAAAATGTTTTCCCTTTTTTGTCCATTGTAGTTTTATTCTACTTGGATTATTAGGTGTTCTGTTCCCTTTGTTTTGTCAAGGGGGCTTTCAGAAATACTAATAAATGGGGCAGATTAGAAGCAGATTGGTGTATTTAGAGTTTGCTGCACACATATGTTTTTTACTAAAAGGTGCAATTTCCAACCCTGGGTGTGAGGCCACTGAAGGAACTGGTAGAAAAGCTTTGCCACTGGATGGGGCTTGGAGTAACCTGGTCTTGTGGGAGGTGTCCCTGCCCACGGCCAGGGGGTGGAATGAGATGATCTTTAGTATCTCTTCCAAACCATTCTGTGATTCTACGAGAAGCACAGACAATGCAGCATCTATAACTATTCCACTGTACAGCAAATCAAGTTCCTTTTTCTTTTCCAATTGAAATTCTGAAACACATACAAATAAAATTAATTTAAAAATCTGTCTCAGAGCGCTTTTGGCAAATATAGCAGTTCTTCCAACCCTTTAGTGACTTCGTAATAATCAGCTATTATGATGTTTCCTTTTTGTTGCATGCAGTGTTTACAGTTAAGTAAAAGGTGTTTCTAAATAATATGCACTTGTCAGACGAGATATGTATGTCCATCTTATCTGATATGGGTTTTGAAAGATTAGGAATTTCTTGGGGATCATTTACTATGACCTAGAGATTCAAGCCAGTGACACAGAGGAATTACAGGATTAAAATTCCTATTACAGATACACTAAGAATCCAACTCCTTGCTATACTGAAATCTGCTATTCTTTTGTTCAATGCACTATATTGCTCGTTCATGGTTGATGGAGATATAAGACCAATTAATCTGCCATTCTACAGAGGCAGATTTTAAGGTTAATTGCAAAAATTTATTGTATTTAGACTCTTAAGCTTTCAAGTGGTTGATGTCCTAAATTTAAACTGTTTCCTTTCACATAAAAAGTATGTGCTCTCTTCAGAATTGGTGGTTCAAGGTAAAAACCACGTGAAAGTTTTATCAGAGATTAATTTGCTCTGTCTTTCAAGTGGTGCATATTCATGCTTGCAATATAGAAGAATTTAAATTCAAGAACTTAGAAGCTGAAGTCACGTTTCCTAAATAATCTCGTGTGACTGATTTGTGTCTTTAGGTGTTGTATAATTCAACGACTGCACACACACTTTTCAAGTCAAAACATTTCTTAGTGATTTTTAAAGCCTTCTTTTAGAAGATGCATTCTGGGAAATTTCAAGTTCCACATTGTAAAATCTTTACAGGAGATCATAAACTATCACTAAGTCCAGGATACATGTAGAAGTTCTTCTAGGATTTATAGAACACACACAGGAGACTTTGCCTCCTCTGCTAAGTTTCTTTAAAAGCAAAGATTCTAAAATACCAGATACCACTACTATTGTTCTGCAACTTCTTGTGAGTTGCTTCCCTGTTTGCTCTTCCCATTGCCCACTTTGACTCTGGATTGATGCAGTCATACAGGAAATTTTAATAGCCCACCACAGTTAGTGTGCAATTGCACCTCAGAAGTCAAGTCACTTCCAACATTTCCATTATTCTTGTATATTTTTTTGTAGAGTTTAATAGCTGGAGGAATACTACTTCTCTTTTCATTCTGCCACTGATGGACACACAACCTGGTGTCCCCAGAAGTGACTGCAAAGCCACCCATGGGTACTTTACAAATCCCCAAATCATTATCACGTTCCAAACACCCTACACAGTAATAACCTCCAGATTGTTCATTGACTGTCATTTTAGAACTCAAATGAAATATGTTATTATTATGTTATTAGCTCTTTATGCCTTGTTAAAACATAATCTTTTCTAATTTGCAGAAATGTGAAAGCACAAATGTGGAATATACCTCTGTATATGTCACATCTACGAAACCCTGTGACCCAAAACCAGATTTTTTAAACTAAACTGAGTGTTATTCTCCATATCACAACATATCACATAGGATTTTAAAGGCAAACTATAAATAGTTCAAACCAGCAAGTACTTTTAAAGTCCACTCTGTATTTAGACCAGAAAGCAGGAAATATTAAATATGAACTGACAGAAAAAAAAACCACCAGAGAAATACATGTATTACCTTCCAATATTCCCTATCTTCTATTACATTTAATTTATATCTAATACATACATGTTATATAAAAATATGGAAACCTGCAGGCAAAAAAAGAGTAGTAAATTATAAGGAACTACATTACAACAGCTGAGCAACAGTATATATTTCTATCTTCTTTTACTGACTGTACAAGAGCACTCAATGTAATCATTCACATTAAAGCTGAAATTCCACTAAAATTGTCTGACAACTTAACTTCTTGCAATCTTTTTTGCAGGATTATGAAATAGTAATTGGATTTTTTTAATATTAGGGAATTGTCACAAGGTGTTTATGTATTAAATTAAGTCTTCTAGTAGTTTTCAAGGGAAAATATATTTGTGAGACTTAATTATGATATTAAATAATGCTAATTCTATCCCAAAATGATCCAGTTAGTGTGGATTAGAAAACTCAGAGATAATCACTCTAGTATAATATGCTTTTACCAAGCACAAGGAAGGCCCATAGAGCACTGCTTGTGCTTCCTTAAATCTCAGTTTATAATTTTAGCCTGAAGTGTGCAATTTTGACAAAAAGAAATACTCCAGCCATCAGGAAAGAATAATAAAATACATTTTTCAGGATCCCTCAGCACACTTTTAACCTATTCTCTGCCATCATACAAATCTTAAAATATTTTAATTTCTTGCTTCACCAAGAATTACGTTTAAGAAGTTATAACTCTGCCACCTTCTCTTTTGGCTGTATTAGTAAGACAGCTACAGTTCTGCGGAATACATCAGTTTAAAACTATATATACTAACTTTTAAACAAACATTGCTTCCGAAAACATCATCCTACAAAAATTTATTTATATATGGTTCATTTCCTTTACCCTTTCCTGTAATGTAAGATTTATTTTATTAGCTAATTTTGGTTTATGCTATATTCCTATCACTTAAAAATTTTTATGGTGTTATTAAATGCACACAATAACTTAAAAATCAATGCTTGCACGTTATTTTTAAATGGAAGAATTGTTAATCTGTAAGAAAGACTCTAAATGCAGGGCTGTCAGCACCAGGCTGTGATTGGTGCTGAAAGATCCCTACGTAGCACGTCTGTGTGTGACCTACTATAACAACATCATCCCAGTCCTAATAGCAATAGATAATTTTGTAATATTATCTAGTATTCTGAAGGCTAAAGGGAAATACTACATTTAAAGTTCAAAATTCTCACAAAGCTATCATTTCTATACATTAGATAAAGAGCTGATTTTATGTTAGTATCGATTTTTGCACAGAGAAGGGTAAAAGTTTTGCCATATTTAACCAGGACATTATTTCCCAAATCATCTCTCTCTGGATTCAAGCAGATCAATGTCTGCCTCATCTGTCCCAGCTGTGTTCTAGACAGTACCTGCTCCTGTAAAAACCCTGCAGTGCCTCTTTAATAAAGGCAAAACTGACCCAGGGCTTGTCAGCACTGCAATACAACCAAGAATCACCGGCATCTGCGGGGAGAGCGAGCAGGGCACACCTCTCCCGGGAAGGGGGAGAAAAGAGACAAAAACTGGCCAGAGGTCTGGAAAAGGAACAAAACCTTGGCTGCTTCTGACACTGTTCAGAGGATGTAACATGGAGTGAGAGGCTTTTCCGAGGGGTTTCCTGCTCTCCCACCTGCAGTGATCCTGTTGAACGCAGCGGTTGCTCCCCTGGAAGCAGCAAGAGCCCCCCTGCCAGTGCTCCGGCAGCAGCTCGGGGCTGTTGTTGGCTGCCCCTCATTATCTCAGGTGACCACTGCTCTGCCTGCTGTGGGCCCCGAAGAAAGGCACGGAAAAGGCAGTTTCACCACAATTATAATGAGAAAAGTCTCAGCGATTCATTATGTGAGCCGCTTATTTACCATTAGAGGTCACTGTCCTGCCTAGGACACAGCCCTCAGCTACAGTTCATTTAGACACAAATGGGGAGGCATTTGAAAGCCTAATAAACAGTAAAGATACAAGCTACTATTTAAATCAACATTAAAATAATCTTGTCGATATACAAGCCCTGTAGAAAATCGAAAAACACTCAAGGGAAATAAAAAGTATCTATGAGAACCTGACAATTATTTGTTCTTTCAGGTCCAATAAGGTACTGAGTAGATGGTCTTATTATAACAATTAAGAAAACTACTTAGCCAGAGAAATACTGTCTTTAAGATGCTTCTCTTTTTAACATTGAGTTTTAATTCTTGAATAATTATTATTATACGCTTTCAGCAAGGGATTTGAATCTGAATGCCATGCCTTAGATGAGTACAGAGGATACAACAAAAATGAAGATGATGACTTTTAAGTTTTGTGTCCCAATCCAATAAGATCTGACGTGAAATTGGAAATCTGAAAGCCAATTTCAAACCAAACAGAAGAGCAATGACTACTGCATTCAGTCATCTGCACTGAAGGCAAAGGGACAAGGACATTTCCCTTCTTGAAATTCTTTTTATTTCACTCTAATGCCTTGAGAAAAGGATTTTCTAGTTCCTGTGTTTTGTATGCCAGTACCTCATATGTACAACAACATGAAGAAAACTCAATATTTGTTTGTATAGAGAACCATTTACTGCTTTATGATACTCTTTGGATTAAACCCAAAGTTACTGAAAGGAGTTTTCTGAAATTCATTGTAACTGCTGTAAAATATTGTCATGGGTTTATAATCCAGTGATTACGATTTCTACCATTTATCTTTGAGTTATGTTGTTCTTAATGAACTTTACTGAAGCACAAATGCATGTCCTATAGGTTAAGAGCATGAGAACATGAAGATGGCAAATATGGCATTGACTTGCTTCTCAGTTTTAATTAGGCCAACTGGGAGTATTTTAGCATAACATATTTCAGCTGTAAAAAATACCACCTTTAGAGATGAACATCCCCAGCTAGGCATTTGCAATATTTTATCATCATGCTCAGGGTTGTTTCTCAGCAGTGAATTCTCCGTCACTAGAAAGAGACTCAGTAACAGTTTTTAAAGCAAAGGTCACGAGTGCTGTGCACTAAGTCCTTACCACAGGCTGGGGATCTTTGTAAAACTAAGTCCCTCTTATTCCAGTAGGGAGTAAAATCTCAAGGAGACAGAGCCATCTCTGGCTGTACCAGTCTCCTCCTTGATTAATATTCTGATGCCTCATCACGTTCTCTATAATTCACTGCTTCAAGTGCACTCCCATCACATCTGCACAGGTGTTGGGATGGGCACGAGAAAGGACAGTCATGTTACCTAATGACACACCTTCTTCCATAACTTTTCAAAAATTGATGTCAGCCTGTGGTACCTCCCTTGGGAAAAGAGTATGGGGAGCTGCCATAATGGTCCTGATTAAGTGTTCTTGGAATAGGGAAATGGCAATTCTAGGAAGATTTTAAAAAGTTAATGTTTTCATCAGTCTTCGAGTCCTACTGCTGAATTCATCCTCACATACTTATTAAATAATACTTATCTTTTATTACAATAATGAAAATAAAGAAGTGTAACTCTCACTCCTTAAACCCCTGCTCTCCCCCTGCAATGGAGACTGAGTTATAGACAGCTTGGCAAACTTGGCTATAGAACTTACAGAGATAATTTAATCACAGTTACAGACAATAGATTTTTTTTTCCCAGGGCATTTTGGGTGGACTTGGGTGTTAATCACACTTTTCCATTAAACATCTATATTTTGAACATCTCTTCAAAAGACTATTTCATAAATGAACACAAAGGTGACTCTGCAGAAAATTCAAGAAGCCAAAAATAAATATCATTGTCACATTAACAAGGTCCTAAAAGTGAGGAGAGAGGATAGATTTACCATTTTGTTGGGATTTTTTTGTGTTCTTCCTTGTATTAATTACAGAAACTTTTAGGAAAAAAGAACTTGGGAATTTTTTTTTTTTTTTTTTTTTCAAGGTAACAAATACTTACCAGGCTTTGGCCTAATTAGTTGTATTAGGAGGAATTCAAAATGTCACTCCAGTTTAAACCAACTTTGAAAAATTAGGAACTTTTTAGGATAGGCCAAAGCATTTAGATAAGTCAGGTATGTAAAGACCATACATTTTTTCAGTCACTAATGGATTGTGGTATAGGATTTTTTAATATTTATACAATATGTATATAAGTATGATCTCTTTTTATATATTTATATATTATCTATAAAGAATATAATAAAAATTATTATTTAAGCACAATAAGGGACTAGGAAATCTGAGGCTCAATTCTGCCCTGGGATTTTTGCCACTGATGATGGTGGGTAAACAGGCAGGTCCAGGAAAAATATCTCCTCCATGTAATGTTGATCTTCTGTATGTTAAAAATCATGCTCATCAGTGTGCCCAGAACTTTGTTTTGCATTTACTCCACTGTGAGTAAAGGCCATGAAGTAACCAAACAGATAGTGTTACATTTTTCACGCAATCTAAACTCCTTTCTACTTTACCGGGGGAATATGATTAACAGAAACACTTTAAATGGCAGTTGGAAGGTCTCAAACCAACAAAGGTCTCACCGTTTCTAAAGACAAGCAGCAGCCAACTGTGAGTACAGGTTTTCTACTAAAGAGTCACCGGCACATGTGGGCAAACACACACGTGCCCGGCAGGGCAAGGATGTTGTTGTGGAAGTAACTTGACTGACAAATTTCAACCTGCCTTTCTGGGACCTAGTGCTCTTTTGAATTATATAAACCCCCAAAACACTCCACATTAAGATGAAACTAATAGAGGGAGCAGCTTTATACTTTGAAGCCTTTGTTACTGTTCCTCATGCTCCCTTCCAGTTACTAATAATGTGTTCTTTTGTTATAGTTAGGTAATACTTACATCTGAAAAAGGAGACCAAGCATGGTGTTGGAGTCCTTGGCAGATCACTAAGGCAAAAGGAGAAGGGGAGGCAGAATACATTGGTCCTCACAGATTTGTCTATAAGAATTGTGCAGCTTGTTTTAAAAAATTCCTTGTTCAGTGTTAGCAAAACGTCTGAATGTGCTTCATTATTCTGAAGGGAAATGTAGAAGAAGTACCTGAGCTTAATGAGATTTTGGAAAATAAATATACATCTTGAGTTGCCTGTGTGGTGGTGCTTTTTAATGAGTTTAACTTTTGGTGCATAAATAAATATTCTGTTAGATGCCATCTGAATAATGTGCAAATTAAAAGAGGCATAGGGTAAGATCTTCAATGCAAAATTTCATTCTTTTTACAGTACAGTATTTGTTGTTTGTTATCTTCTGTAGGCGGCAACTGATCATTATTTCCAGGATGTGCTTAGGGAAATCATGAAGTGTTTGTTTTAGATAATGATGTGCAGCATTCACAGCTACTTGTGACTTTCAAACACTGAAATTAAAGATCCTGAAATATCAAGCATATCATTAAAAAATCCTTCACCGCTCAAGACTTTTGCTTCATTTTCATGTAATTGGGAAAAAAAATGTTTTCTGGAATGCTTTGCAGTATGATTTAAGTTGAGCATAAGTTCACGTAGCTGAGTGGATGTAATTTGATTTCATAAGAGCTGAAGTAGACTAGACCAAACTAGTGAGCTGCTCTTCTGACCTGCTGAAGGCTGTGCATCATGATGCCAGAAGCTCCAAATCCCCTTAACTACTGAGTGAAGAACAACAGCCTCATTTATCAAAAACACTTTTCCTCCATCCTCAGTTAACTCTTCCAGTTAATTAACTAGCCATGGTCTTTCTTCAAGACTTTGTAAGCTGGTAATGTGAAAATGTAAACCAATGACACCGAGAAAATTGTCAGCTTTTGAAAGGTGCCGACTGAGATTTTGGCCATATGCAGGCACCTTCAAGGCTCTACTAAGAAGGAAACTAAATAGAAGTTGACTTGTAAACACTTTTTTAGAACCCAGAGGCCATACTAAACTTTGTCTGTCATACTGAGGAACATGGCCAATGTCACTTCTCAGGTCCACTGCATGGATTTGTGTCTTTTTTAACTATTTTCCTTTTGTGCTGCTATGACTCAGCAAAGCACGTAACATTTGCTTATGTTTAATACCTTGTAAGGACGTTAACTTAAAAAAATCATAGGCTTTTTGTTTGTTGGGGGTTTTTGAGTAAGAAACATTGAGTTATTTTCTTTGCTTTAATGCTTTTTGAGCCTGTATGGTTCACTTTTTAGTCTGCCTCTCTTCTCCAACTAGCTGTTTAACTTAATGGAATTACTGTCACTCTGTTTGATAAATTGGGTCAGTGAGGGTCAGGAGTCCAAAGCAGCCAAACTTACTCCAGAAATGGCAGCAGAAATTCACTGTAATGGGCACAGGTTAGAGGGCAGAAGACTGTGAAGCGTGGCAAAGTTTAGTGGTATTTGAATGGCATTATCCTTCTTGTGACACTAAATGGGATTCTTAGCCAAGGGCTGGGACCCAGACCCCGACCCAGACGTGTAGCAACACAGAATTAAAAATCATCTCTGCCCAGAGAGAGCTTATGATCCATGCAAAGAGACAGAAGACAGCTGAGGAACCACAAGCAGATCACAGTGAAGGAGGCACACGGAGATATTGCCTGTTAGTGTCATAAACTGGGGTGTAAGTACATCAACAACCTAATTGCAGCCAATTTTTTTTTTTTACAAACATTGCTGGAAATGAGATTCTTAAAGAGAAATACAAAGTTATATTTGAGGACATCCTTCTGAGAGCTGATTAGTAAAAAGACTTCTCCTAGCTATGTTACAATTACAGAATTTAAAAATGCCTTTTGTTTTTTTCTCCTTGGAGAGCTTTAAAGTACTATTCAAAAGCAGGCTCATTTCCCATAAATTCATGAAGGAACATCTGGACTTAAAATATCCTTTCATCCTTTGCACATCATTTTAACACTTTCCCCTGATACTATTTTTGTCTTCCTTCTTGGATTTATTAGCTTCTAAGTAATTACCTTTTGTTTCTCTTAGGTGTAATCACTGCTTGGGTCAACATTTTCAAGGAGCTCTCACAGCTTTAAAAACGTGCTAATCAACATTTTCTGATCATTATTTGCTGTGCTTTTCTTCCTTGCCTCCTCTGCAATGGCTGCCAAAGGATTTGTTCTGTCTGTCTGTGTTCTGCACGTGCATTCAAGCTCTTCTTTCTTTTCATCTTCTGGGGGTTAAATATTCTCTCCTGTTAATTTAAAACTGATCTCTAATCATTATATTGACTTGAGCACAGAAGAAGAGAGTCAATAAGAAGGAAGATGTGAGGGAGAATAGGCCAGATTCTTTCACTTAGATATTCAGCTGATGGCAACACTTGGTTTATGCAAAGATGTCTTCCCAGAACTCCCTCTTCTTTTGTCATACAAACAATGAAGAAGTCCCATAAACCTCCCTGGGTTCACTCACGAGGTACTTGCAGAACTATTCCTCTGCAAAGCAGGTATTTACAAGCTTAACAGAAAAGAGAGCACCTGTAAAACCCTGTACTATCCTACGAGATCTGTGGCCATGGTTACACAGCTGCTTTAATCCAGCATAAACCCAGTCTGCCAGTGAAGTAGGGGACTTCGAAATTCCCCTTTCTATGAAATTGCTCCTTCTCATTGCCTCTCTAATGCTGGCTTGAGCTGTCCCACAATTGCACAGCAGGTCTGATAACGGAACTGATGCAACTGCAACTTAACCCACCAAGACCCACCCCCCAAATATTCATTATTAGTCAAATTAACTCCCTGATCTAACTCATTGCAAAGCCCTACAAGCACTAACACTGGAGAACAGTGGACATATGCAGCTGAGGATGAAGTGCAAGGGCTGAAGGTATTGCTCTGGTTAGTAGCAGTGAGCTGAAAGTCAACTGAAAACAAATATAAAGCTTCAGCTCAGTCTCTTCCTTTCTGCGCCTGAAACTGCAGCTCCATTTCCAAACTTATTGCCACTGGTTTGTTCTCTCAATGCCTTGTTCTAACAGTTTGAACTCATGCTAACACTACCTTTTGCTGAACACAGGGAAGAACACGCTTCAAACAGACTCAGCTCCTGCTAAACAGCTCAGACTGCTCAAGGCTCCTCTCTCCCAAAGCATTCCCATGTGTTCAGTCACGGCACGGGAGGAGGAAGGCACTCACAGTCCTCTGCTGTAGCTGAGATTTTCAATTTTCTCTAGGGTTCTTAAGAGCCTGAGCTTTCCCCAGGTAAGCAGGACTTCAGCCTCTCTCCTGCTTTGCAACCCCACTAATCAGATACAAGCCCTGAGTCAGGCCCAGCAGATCCCGTCTGCCACACAGAGCCAGGAACAGGCACCAGAGTTGGCTGAGAATCAAAACTAGATGCAAGATGGCACAAGGAGAGAGCCAAAGCACTTGGTTTGGCAGGTTTGGCACAGTCTCAACAGTTGGCTGGTTAAGGTTTTTGCTTTAAATTATCTCCCTGTTTTCTTCAGTGTGATGATTCTTTGCTACTTCCTCAACAAAATGAAGACGTTAATAACCACATGACACAAGAAAGTGACAAAAAGTTGAAACATAAGAAAAAATACTGACAATGTAATTCAATTTTAATGACATTAGAACACATACTTTGTTATCTTAATGTCCTAGAACAGCAACAGCACACAAACCACTGACTTTGGTTGTGATATTTACACCTCTTTCCCAGCTACGTAGGTAAGAAAATGCACGTGATCAAGTGGATTTAACCCATCATACAAAATCTACTGCAAAAGTAGAATACAGTAGAACAGTAGAAAAATCTTTCTAACAGCAAGAGAGCCCTTGTTTGCTCCCATAAAAATCAACAGGATCCTGCTTTCAACAGAATCAAAGGATTCAAGAACAAAGGATAATCCATGGCCTCATATTTATTAAAAAATCAACAGCAATCCTTTGTTCAATCAAGATTAGCAAATATCACCAGGAAAATTACTTTGATCTTGCTCCTATTACAGTCAAAGGAAACACTTCCTTTAACTCTCTCTGCCACTGGGCTGCAACATCAAGTCTGCAATGCTGATTCCTACAGGAGCTTAGGTCCAGTTAAGATGATTTTCCTTTATGTGTATGCTTCAATCTATAGAAATGTTCAAGTCCAGGAAAGTTAAAGATACCTCTGCATTGTGAGCTTAGACTCTCAAAGTTCAGATTTACCTTTACTGAATTAAAGTGTCAGTGAAGTCCTTTTGGCCACATGTGCAAATATTACACACACGTTTTATCATCTTGCTAGTAAAGGTGATAAAACCTTCACAGGACCAGTTCAACAAAATAAGTATCGAAAGGGCAACTTTTTGCTCTTGTCATTAAAAATTGACACTGAAGAATAAACATTTGGGATTTATGTGGTCCTGTGGTCAGGGTCCATGTTGAAATAGTTGATATCACTTAACCTACAGGAAAATAATTACTACAACACTCAGCTATGAGGTCAAAAGAAACAGTTTGCCAACTTCGTGATGTAGACAGGTAAGGGTTATCAGGGTTAAGGAGAAGGGTGAATCATCTCAAAACTCCAACTATAAAGAATCCACACTCATACACCATTCAGAAAGTAGAAATACATATGCTTTGAGGGGGGAAATCAATTAATAATCTCTCCAATAGGAACTTCTCTAAGTACATGTATGTCTTTATTTTTCTCTCTTCTCGCACCTGTGTATAAGGAGTTAATATATGTTATACAATTACAGTTATATAATTACAAAAATCCCCATAGCAGAATTAAAAAATTATCTGAAACTGTATTATTTTTAAATGTATAGCCACATACCCATGTGTGATGGCCCAAAGACAAGAAATGTTAATAAACAGTTTGAACAGAAAATATGTATATTTTTAAAGCATTTAGGCATATTACTGCTTCCCTGCTGCACCAACTCACAAAGCTGGCTAAAGAAACCTGGATAATTTTAAAGAGCAAATCTGGTGTTGCTCAGCAACAGCACACCCTGATAGAAAGGATGCAGGATGTTGGAAGATTTAATATTAGGGAAACTGTGCTTGCAAGGGGAAGAAGAAGAAGAAATGCAATTTATTCATACAACGTCCATAAAATTGGGACAGCTTAAAAGTAATAATCAGATGAAGTGATCATGCTAATGATTTGTATAACGGAGCTAAATAAAAAGTTATTGCCTGGAACCAATGAGGTGGCATCACAGTTCATTAAATGGCATTGATGTTTGCACTGTCTTGATATGATGAGGGGTAAAAAGCTCTCAAATTTTATGAGAATTTGAGAGCAATCTCATGGCTGAAGATTTCAGCTCTGGCACTGGCTTGGATGAGTATTTGCCAAAGTGAGGACTGAGTAAGAACCCAGAACTCCACACTTTCTCCTCTTCAGAGGAAATTCAATGCTCTTGAAGGAAAAAACCTCTTAGACAATACAGGCCTAACCTTTGATTTGGTCCCACATAATCATCTCCCTGATTTATCTGTTCCTGATCAGAGTGGAAAGTCCTGATTTGGTTAAAGTACTACGTCAAGTACCAGGTTAAGTACTATGATTTTTCCATTTTGAAGTCACACTGGCTAAATGTTCTATAGTGTTCTTTCATACTGAACATAAAAAACCCCACAGGAAATTAATTTTCTGTCCCTCTTTACTCACCCTCTTTACACCCCTTCTACTACTGTTGGGCACTATTGAGAAGAACCTGCAACCCAGAGACTGAGGCTGTTTAGATGACAGAAGTCAGGACAGAGCCTAAGAGTCAGCAGATATATGACAGAATTAGAGTTAGTGCTTTGGAAACTGAGCAGCTAGACCTGTCTGAGGGAGAGCCACTCACTAGAACTCACTTGTAAGGCTGCTTATAAAAACCATATTTTGGAAACAATGTCATTTTGTGTCAGCAGCTCTGAGGGTACGTTACTACAAACACATGCTGCAGTCCCCACCTATGACAGACTAGGGCATCTCCATGAATTACACCAACCCAAAACATACCACTTGTAATCCAATACAATGTGCACAGAAATTCTCTGCCTTGGTCAATTTTAACACTATTTTTTTATATAGTAAAATAAGTACAAACAGTGTTAAAGTCCTGCTTACAAACCATGAGGATGGTACTCAAGATGCTGGACTGGAAAGAAGACCTCAGTATTCCCATCAGCTGGCCGGAAAGAGACTCTGTGTAACCATTTGTCTCATTGCATTGTACATTAAAACCCTCTCACTCCTCCTAGACATATAAGCGAATACTTAAAATGGGCTATAAAGTCTTAACTGCCTGAAATTTTATCAGCCTGCTCAGAAAACAGAGACTTTCTCAAAAATGAGCCCTGTAGGACTAAAAAGTACACCTGAACAGAAGGACATTTGCTTCTGCTCTTCTCATCAATCGATCCTGTTGAAACAGGATCATTAGGACTGAGCAAAAAACCTGTTGCTACAATGTTTGATTCTTAGACACCTGGTGATAACACAGTCATCAGGCAACTGCATCACTCATCTCTCTGTCCTAACGGTAAATGTCAAACACTGCAAGATTCTTTGTTGCTTCTCAAGTGTAAAACTCATTTTATTAAACAGGAGTGATACCATCTTGCCTATTAAACGATTGGCTGCATAGGAAACGGGTCTGTCAGCACACCTCAGTGAATCTGTCCTCTGGGTGAATACTTTTGCTATGACCCAGCTTGTCAGGAGCTATTTACATCAAATAACATCAAACTTTCATTGAAAATACAAAACAAAAGCCCTTCGAGCACCTGCTGGCCCAAAATGACAATGAAAAATGTTGATTAGAGTGAAAAAGTATAAATATTTAATAAAAATAAGCATTTCATTAAAATTTCATACTTATAATTTCCCTTCCATTTCAGGAAAGAGGTTTTAATTAAAATCTACAAGGCACAAGTGCAAGGTAAAAGGCAGAACTAACAACCTCAGGAGAAGAAAAAAAACATAGAAGGAAGAAATAATTTCCAAGGAAAAACCTATGATCAAAGTAATATCACACTGAAAATCTGATCCCTCAGATTTCCCTGTTGATGACATTCCCACTCTCAAAAGGCACAAAGGTCTCAGCACACTCCTCTAAGTGATATTAGAATTTTGTTGAATCTTTATTTTCAAGATGTTGGGATATGTTTGCTGCAATCTTCAAAGCAGCTTGAAGCCAGTTTTGTATCACAGTAATGGCAGGCCCGTGATTGAGCCCTTTGGTACTTATGTCAAGGAGAAATCACACTTATCTGAATGGTACTTACAATTATGGTATTTACAAAAGGAATTGTGAGGATAAGGAGTTATGTTGTAACTCAGAAGAAAACTGTTGAGATGAAGTGGAAGAACTACAAAATAACAATGCTGGAAATTAAGTCAGCTGCTCTCAGTGGAGCTCTTTGTTCCACCCTTTTGTTAGCCCTGACTTTGCAGCGTATTTTTATTTAGTAGAAATGTAATAAAAAAGAAAATTTGTTCTGCAAATTCTTGATATGCTTCTCAGCTATGCAGTTCTGGGAAGGTCATGGTGTGGTGCCTTTATAACCATGTTTTCCTGACCTGTGTTTCCCCAGGTTCAGAGAAATGGTACCAGTAGAGGCAAATACACTGAGGAGGACGTGCGGTTGTTCCACAGATGCTACCTTGTTAATTTGCAGTGGTTCAGAGTCTAGAGCTGCCTCTTAAGTAAAACAAACAGTTTCTTTCTGGAAGAGAAAAAACTTCTCTGAAAATGTAGAACAGAGTTGGTGCAGATTACGGAAACCACAAGATAAACAAATGGCCTGAGCCTATTCCATAACTGTATTTTTGTATTTTTTTTTTTGCTAGAAAGCTTTTGAACAGTTGTAATGGCTTTGAAAATATCACTAAACCAAAGACTTGGAAGTGCATCCATGACAAAGTATTTTAACTGGTAGCACATGAATTATAGTTTAGAAATTAATCTAAAAAATAATCAGCTACAAAAACTATCTTCCAAATTCATTTTAGGTGCAAAGGTAGAGCATATCTTCTCTTTTGTAAACAATAAAAAGAAAGGGGAAAAATTAGATGTGTTCTATACAGACTCATCAGAAAAGTAGAAATAGTAAATCTATGACCACTGCCTTGAAGAGAGAAAAGGCTTGGGAGAGAAATGGACTAAAAAGTGTATCTGTAAAACAGATGGGGCAGATTTCCATGACAAGAAGTCATGGAGCACCAGGAAGTCCTGTTTCAAGGTAGTTATTACAGAATGTATCAAACCTGTAGGTATTTCATTGTGCAGCATCCTTAAAACAGCTGCATTGCACACTGGATTCCACAAATTCTTCCTTGCACCTTGGACACAGATGTATAAAAAGCTATGGAATCAACTAGAACTTGTCAATGCTTCCTTCAAATTTTACACTGGCAATACTTCCACAGCCCATCCTGAGATAAGAAATTTGACTCTGTCCTTCACAGGACATACTAATTGTAAATTAATTAATAGGTGTTAATATCCTTCAACTATGCAATGGATTAACATATTAGAACATGAGACCTGCTTTCGTCAGGTGTCATATAATTGACATTACTGCAGAAAGTTACTGATATCAAGTATCTGCTCTAAGAGCACATAATTGCAAAACTGTATCCAGCAAGATCTTTCAAGACATCAGCCAAAATGTATCCTAAAAAGTCAGCAAGTATTCCCCTAACAGGGTAACTTGCATTCTTCAAATCACTCAGCAGTTTTACCTTCAATTCTGAACACATTCTAAATTATAATCTGTTTGGAGAGATCTGCGTGTGATGAAGAAGGAGCTTGTTGCCCTTTTCAGTTTATAATGTCACCAGAAATTAGGTCTATTTAGCAGATGTGGAATTCATCATTTCAGCCTTTAACTTGCATTAGAAAGTCACCTTTTTGATAACTGATCCCGCTGTGTGTTGTTTACATTGCAAGTATCAAAGTAATTCGCAGTAAAACAAGTTTCCTTCCAACAAAAAAAGAACCACTTTCCCCACATTATAACTAAAGAACCAAGTCTCATAACACCATGTTTCTAGGCAGTTTAGCAAAGTAAAATCCTTCCAAACAAAATAAAGTGAAATGAAGAGTAGTTGCGCTTTAAAACCCAGATCTTCAGCTGTCACAGTCTCTATTTTATCCAACCCATCATAGTTCATTAGAGTTAACAATAATCAGCCACCTCTCATAACCCAACATCCTTTCAAGAGTCCATCTAGACATTTTATAGGAGAGATGCCTAATAAATATTTACATCTTTTTCTCAGTATTCAAATTATTTTTACTCTGAGAAACGGCACACTAGGTGACTTAGCAAAAGATTATGTAAAGAGTACCCTCAAATACTCAGGACCTTCATGCATGTATACATAATTTTTTCATTAAAAATGTATTTAATAAGTTTTTATTACATAGAGCTGCTGTCTATGAAGAGCAGCAATCTTACTCAAACCTGCTATCAATGATACTGAATTTGATGTTATTGCATGAAGTTTCCATCTTTAAAATTGCCACAAATCCAAGTCACCATTGCCTCATGAATATCCTCTCTTCCCTATTTGTTGCTACTTATCCCAGCCCAATGGAAGAACTGTTGAATTTTTTTAAGAAGGACTATATGTTTCTCTACAAACAAAGAAAGGTCTAGACTGGACAATAACCCAAATTTTGTTGCAGTAGAAAGTCAAAACACTCAGTCATCACACATTGACAACAAGGACAATTGTTTCCCTAGGTTCCTTAAAAATAAGGTGGATTGTACTTCTTGTAACTGAACATATTCCAGTAACATATAAGGTGACTGTGACTAAACTAATGTTGGTGTTCCAAATCAATTTCCCTTACACAAATTTACAATACAAGAATTCATTAAGACAGGGAGGAAGCAGATTTGATATATGAAATAATATTTACCTAGAAGCTTTGACCAAGATAACTTATCCTCAAATTCCAACAGCAAATTAGTTCCTTTCCCCTACTTCTCTGAATTTCATTTACATATATACCAGGCCCTTTCATAATAATCATAACAATTCCCTCAGCTTACTGAAATAAACATTAATTCAAAATAAATACATCAACATGGCAAGCCTCAAACTGAACGGGGGAAAGAATAAAAATTACTGCACGCAAATTCCCCCACACTTACAATAAATTTCCATATTTGTGAAACTGTGATTAGTCACAAAACCAAACTAAAAATAAAAATTTTAGACTTTCATAACAAACCAGAAGGCAATTCCAAAAAAGTACCCGTGCCTTTTCCACACAAATGAGAACAATCCTTACCTGCTTTTTTCAACATTCCCTTTTTTTTTAAGCTTTTTCTAATGAAACATAAACATAAAAATATTTGATCCTACTTTCATTTACATTATTTTTAGAGAACTGTGTCAACTGGTTTCAGTGGAGGGACTTTAACAGCATCACAGTCCTATGGCACATGTCTAAAAGCTTCAGTCAGATTGTTTATTTAATTCAAGTTTTGGGACAAACTGAAGAGCTGAGGATCTACAGTAGGGAGAGCAAGACTCAGTTCCACACTTAAAGATTGTCCATCTCAAGGAAACTCCATGACAGGCATCAACATGTCAAGCTCTTTTTTTTTTTTCTTTGTCTTGTGATCAATTTATTTTTTTAACAAATTTGAAAGAATGGGGGGAGGATCTGGGCAGCTCTCCATCTGGAGTAAGTTGGACAGCTCCCCAGGAATCAGTGGATTAAACCTTCCAACTAACATAAATCTCTCTGGGACCACTAATCATGAGCCCACCTAAAATCAACAGTGTTACTTTGATTTACTGTTGCCGAAGAAGTGGTGCCATGTTATATACCAAATAAATCAGAAAAATTTGATACATTTGCAGGAAATTGCTGCAAAGAGAGCTATAGGACTTTACTGTTTTAACATGGAGAGTCTGAAACTGTTGTAGCTGTTTGAAATACAGGGTGGGCTTGATTTTGACTCTGTCCTTTTTGCAGGCTCAAAGATCATTGAAGTGATGGGGCTTTTTGCCCAAAACTGTCTCAGAAGTCAGCGTATCACATGAAGATATCAGAGGTATTCATATCCCCTCTCTACTAGGATAGGAGGTCAGTGTCTACAGGACACCTGTGCAGTTATGAGGGAGAGAGCACAGGATCCTGAGGCAGTTCAGAGTGAGATTCTGGTGCTAAATCAGCCTTAACCCTCTGGAGGAGGAAAAGCCCCACTCTTGCCCTACTCCATTGTCCTGTATGATGGCGAGATTATAAAAAGGTGTGAAAGCTCCCCTAAGCTTTTGGGTGTACAATTCTGTGCCCTTTCTAGTTACTCAGAGCTCCTGTAAGGAGTTAAATAAGATGTTAGTGACAGGTACTCCATCACACCAGTTTGAAGCACACATTAAAGAGTTTATGAACTCTTATTCATAGCCCAGAAATTTAGTATTGGCAGGAAACTGTGTGTTGCATCTGTACACAAAAGAAAACACAAAGATGATACCTCCTCAGGCACTCTCATTACTTGTCCCACTTTTTCCCAGCTTAGTCAAGACCACACCATTCTTCCCATTCCCTACCTGTTGTAACCATCTCTGCCTCACCCCTTTACTTTCCTCAAGGTAGCCAAAGGACAAAAGATAAAGCCACTTTTAGCAGTCAGGTACTTGCTGCCATGTCTGTTGTGCTGACTCCTTTGTGCCTAGCACAGAAATTTTGTTGTAATCTTATAAGATGTGCCTTTCCTCAAGGTTTTTCATTTTGTGATTTACAGGAGTATTTTCAGACTCCCAGAAAATGTTATGATGCTTGCAATCCCTGGCAAAATTCCAGTATTTCCTCAACAGTTTATCTTTGATATCCTTTGCTCTTTACTTTTCTGGAAAGAGAAGAAAGCGTGATTGGTGCTCAGGCTATCAATTAGTTAATAATTGTCACTTTTCTCCTCAGATAAGTTAAGTGTGGAAACATCTCATCTTACAAAAATCAGTCTCTACTTGAATCATTTTTCCACAATAACAGCAAGCTTTCTGTATACACATTACTGTAATAATGTCAAAGTTCAGTCATATTCAGGGTTTATTAGATTTTGTTTCATTCTTTCCCTTGAATTATTCATTGAATATCTATAATTTCCCAAAGAATAATTTCATAAAGTGCTGCAGCAATAAAACTCTCCATGTATAGCACACCAATGTGAATGGTATTTATGATGTACTCAAAGAAAGATCAGCCTGTTACATTAATCATGTAAAACTATTGAAAAATTATGTTTAATCATCTCCATTTCAAAATAAAACCTGCTCAGAGCTTTAAACACTCTGCAAAACCCGGAATTAAATTTCATACAACATATCCTGCAACTATAAATAATTATTCAATACTTTGAGGTTTGTCTGGTGTTCAGTAACCTCTCATCTCGTTTTCTCTGAATTGTGAGTTGTATTTAATATTTTTTATTTAGCAGGTTTTGCTTAGAATGTTCCAGATTTAATAAGGGGAAACAATAAGATATATAAAGGCCTGTCCTTTGGTGAAGACAAGCTCAATAGAAAGCTGTCTCCTTCCTCAAACCCAGCTCTGACTGAGGAACATCAAGGCACTGGCAGAGCTTCAGGCACCTTCTGTGCTTATCTCAGTCTCTGCAACAGGAAGAAGTGCCCTTGCAGCATTTGTGCTGGGATGGCAGGGTAGGGACACAGGTGGTTCTTACAGAGTATCACAAACTTCCTACAGGATGATTGTCCATTCAGCAACTGGATGAAGGAAGCAAAGATGTGGCCTACTGGAGTTTATCACAAATGTAGTGACGCTGGGATGGTCAGCAGCATTAGTAAGATCAGTAAATTCTGTTGAATGCCACCTACTTAGAAGATTCATTTTTCCCTATATCTGACTTCTGAGAGCACTGAACCACACTGTAATTCAACTTGATCTGTCTGACAATTAAACTTTGCAGGCTTTGCTATACACTGCCTGTACAAAGTCAAGAGAAAGTCAAGTCTGAGGACAAAACCTGCTCTTCATTAGGCCGGAAGGCAGAGGTTCTGCCCAGTGCTCCTGGCAGGCTCATGTGCTCTGTAAGCCAAAATCATGCTGACACCTTTCAGATGTCTGAAAAGCTAAATAGGGTACAGCAAGACACCGAGTGTGTGGCATATGAAATCAAATAAAAAACGAGTGCTCATGATTCCTAATGAATCAGAATATATTGTCACAGAGCTTTAACTTTGTCAGGACTGCAGGAACGTGCCATAGAGCCAATTCTTGAAAAGCTGGAATCTGCAAATAAACCACCATGTACTTAATTGGAAAATAAATCTGTGAAAACATGATAAAGCCTTTATGAACTCTAACAAGCAAAGTGTGTGTGTATATAGAATATATAAGCCTATATATATAACTGAAAGCTTTTTTTTTTTCAGAATTTTATGATCCTTACAAAGGAAGCAAAGAATAAACAATTGGTATAATATTAACAACCTAGGCTTTTAGCTTTTAACATTAATAACTTATTTGAAATAGCTCAGCCTCCTGTATATGAGCCACCCTGTAGTGTTTCGGCTGATTCTGATTCTCTTTGTGCAGAAACCTTTTAGCTAATCATTTTCATCTCTGTGTGTCAATAAATCTTGCATCTCTAGGGCAATGACTTTTACTCAGCAAATGTTAAGCAGAAATAAAACCACCCAGAACAGTCTAAGCATGAGAATTTCAATAAGAATTTAGCAATATATTGATCCACTTCTCCCCCTTCTGACTTTTCATTACTATGTCACTTTCAACTCCCAAATTCAATAAGATAAAAAGCCAAAATAGCATGTGACTTACGGGCTTCAGCCAACCCTACTAAAATTATTTTTGAATGGTTTATTCACCAACAGTAAACTCATAAAATGGTCAATATTCTGTACTTGAACAGTTGACAGTCACACACTACAAGTGAATGACCTCTTCTATAGACAGAATAAAAAGGAGAAATTATAAGATAAAAAATTAATATATGCAATAGTAGGAAGACAAAGCCTGTAACGAAAAGCCATGTTTCTATGAATTTCTACATTTAACATATTATTACATGCCCTACATTTCCTTTCCTTGGGAGTCAGCTGACAAAGTATTTACATTCAATATTGTTTCTTAAATAAAGCAAAATGAAGTCCAAGCAACTCTTGTGTGATTATTTATAAGGATCTACCACCCAAAAGTCACTTGGATGTGTCAAATCATACTTTCTGCACACCAGATGAACAACTACTATTTCCATTCCCCTAATATTTATCAACAAGAATCAGAAAATAATCAATAGCCACAAAGGAATTTGGCCACTAAATGCAGTTTACACTCCAAAATGTAGAAAGTGATAAATAACCCAAGGTAAAAGCACTATTTGTAACCTTGTTGCTAAACCTGAGAAGTAAAACTAACAGTATTCTCATGTCCTGTATGTTTTGTGACAATGGTATCACTTTGTTTCCCAGAGGACACACGGTTACATATCTGAAGGTTCCCAGAATACACCAGAATGAAGTTTAACAGCAAAGCAGCCATGGGAGAAATTATGTTGCACTCTGACGGACAATTTTTGTCAGCAACGTGTCAGTTGAAACAAAGCTGCTTTAAGAACTTGCTTGGGAAAGCACATTGCTTCCTAGCCTGAGATGAAAACAAACTGTGGAATTCAGAACTTTCTACAAACTGAAATTACAACTTTTATCGACTCCATTCTGCACCAAAAAAATGCCAGTTGAGCACTGACTGAAACCTCCCACAACTGTTCCTGCATCATAATCAACCTGAGCTTCAGTAACACAAAGCAATCAGGTTTTGTGTGCTACAGCCAACCCAAAGGTTACCTGACTGACTCCAGAACGATGAGTTGATCTCAACCTCTCCAAGCATCACTTGCAGCACCCAAGTGTTGATCCCATTTGTCCTAGCAGAACATTTCCACAGGGGCTTTAGACAAATATTCACAAAGGTTCCCTGGGGCATTTTTTTTTGCAGCACTTCATGTAAACCTGTGTACTAGTTCATTGATTTTGGTAGGTATCTTGCCTAGAAAATACCAGTAATGTTTTCTTACTTATCCAAGGAATGAGAAAATGGGCTTTGCTTGTGTTCAAATATGAACACAAGTGTATTTTCCAGCTTCTTTGATGTGAGATTTCAACTTTGGTTTTCATAACAATGGAAATGTCAGAAAGAAAGAAACAGGTTCTGATACCCCAATAATTTTTTTATAACACAGGTGATGTGATGCCAATAAAATTACAACAGAAGTATGAGATAACATTTAATGTGGCCATCTCAAATAAAAGCTAAACTCACCTCAGGCTTCTGAGCATATAAAGTATTTTTCAAGATCACATTGTAAATTCATAAACTTTACCATAATAAGAGTCCAAATAATCTGAAGTTTGAGGCAGTCTTCCACAGGTTGTTCTCATAATGTTCTCATTTAAAAAAGTGAAATTATGTAATTAGTCGTGACAACAGACTTCTTAAAAATGCAAATTTAGCTGCAGTTTCAGCAAGAGAGTCTGCATTTTATTAGCTGTAGTTCAGATGCATGAGCTACAAAGTCTGCTTGTTCACTCACTGCATGTGTCCCTGTGCTGGTTTAAGAGTCAACCAGCAGGGGAAATGAACCCAACTCAGAGGAGAGATTATAAATCAGAATAACAATTTATTAAAATAATACAGTAAGTACAATCATACAAACAAACAATTGGTCTTAACCCACAAAACCCAAATGTATAACCCAGTACCCTGGGGCATGAACAAAGTGGTGTTCCTTGGGCCCCGCTTGAGTCCAAAGTAAAGGGAGAGGGGAAAAAAACCTACTGGTGGGAGAGCTGTTGCAGTCTGGTCAGAAGTGGTGATTGCAGTCCAGTTGAGGGGGGTGGTCTAAGTCTGGTTGAGAGCGATGAGCTGCAGTCTTCCTCTGGATCCCACGAGTGGCTAAAAATGTTCCAAGACTCCAAGATTATATATCCTCCAGTTCAGGCAGGAATGCTCAATACTTCCCTCAGGGCGGGGAGTTCCACAAAGGGTGTGAGGACAAGAGCATCCTCCTATCTCACAGGCCTCTTAACACCTAGTTTATAGCCTGAGGAGTCAGGCTCTATGGGCAGAGGGTGTGAATAGTCTATTGACAACAGTTTCTGGGAAATGGCATGGAAGGCTATAGAATACACAGTTTTGGGTTACACCCATACCATGATGAACTGGTCTCAGTTGTCCTAACTAGGACAGTCCCTTCTAAGATTAGGAAAAAGAACAATCTAATAAGAAATAATCCTGCCAAGAACAAATATCCAAGAAGAAAACCTAAAAGAAAAAATTGCTTTTTTTTCTAGTTGTCAGATGAGTCCATTAACTTTGATGTGAACTGTGGCCTTAACTCAGGCAAAGAATAATGCATTAGGCCATTTCACAACTATTTGTTTATTATATCTTTTAAAAATATTGTGATATTTTCTCAACATAATGGGACCAACAAAAAACCCTATGATTGTTTAAAAAACCCAAAACAGGACACAGTGTCAATGCACAGAATATATTAAATACTAAGTAAACTGAGCTGCAGAGAAGAAACAAGCTTTGCTTTATGTAATGGTGTTGCCTAAACTCTAACTCTCATAAAGTGCTTTTTATGAGGTTCCAGTCCCTCCAGTTATTTGGTAATAATGTCTTCACAGCAAAGTTTGAAAGTAAACCCAATTTTTAAGCAAGCCAGAATCCTGAGCCTTTGGAGATTATCACTGGAGATCAAAGTCAGTAACAAATATCCAGAGCTGAGCAGAGAATGTCAGGGTTGTTTTCTTAGTTCATAGAAGCTTCTGAGTTTGATATGGTCTCCCTGCTAATTAAGATTCAATATACCAGTTAGCTGTGATCTTTGGTGTCTTCCACACCTGAATAATATTTTCTGACATTTAAGTCAAGCTAAATCTGAGTGTCTTAGTGACAGTAATGAACTGTATACTCAGAACTATATTAAAATAAGGTTTCCCAGGCTGGGTTTTCTAAGTTTCTTTGCAAACATGGAGGTAGCAGCAGACTAAGCTCTTTTTAAGATAATCCCATGCCTTGTTACAATATTTCAAGATTAAGATAAAAATTTAGTGTATCCGGGTAAAGAAAAATGTAAAACCTTGTGAAATCTTTATTTTATTTCCTATTGTACAATGCAGTGTTTCTACTGATAGTAAAAAAAGGTCTCAGACTGAAAGGTCTGAGAATTCTGAGACAGAAATTTAGTCCAGCAAAAATTGCTACTTCTACAAAGGCATAGCTCCTTGTTCATAATATTTTCTATTATAATAATTTTAAAAAATAACATCAGGTTCTTTCTTTTGTCCTTTATAATTCAATGTATTAGTTAGAAATACCTCAAAGAAACAGATGTATGAGAGATTCTCAGATGTTGAAAAAGAGACCACTGCTTTAAAGTCTTATTTTAGTCTGGTACAAAAACCAGGAAAAAAAACCCCCATAGGTAGGAGAAATGTGAGAGTTATTGTGACTTCTCTTTATTTGTCACATCATGGTATAAATTTTTCCAGCAAAATATAAGCCATTAAATTGCAAACTCAGGAATAACAGCTTACTCAGCAAAAGCATAGGGCCATCTGCCAGCTGTTGAGTCATCACAGATTGTTGGTGCCACATGTTCCTCACAGCAGCTGAATTTTCTTTCATCAAACTGCAGAATAGCAGGTAGGAAACTATCACAGTCAAAGGAAAAAGACTGTGGGGACAGTGCAATGGAAATGAAAGTGTTAATTAACAGGGCTAACCAACTAATCAAAAACCGGGGAACATGGAACTTCCTGAGATGCCTAATTTCTTGTCTTGTCAAGGGTCAAATCCTGCCTGTTTAATTCCTAAGCAAGGTCACTCAAATCAGCAAAATTAAGCATATGCTAAAGTGAAGTAGATTGTGAAGTGCCACCTATAGAACAGACCTATTTCTCAGACTGAAGCAGATACAGACGTCCTTGCCAGCTTGCATGATTCACAAAGATTAGATTTCTGTATTGATATTCTTCTAAAAAAAAAAAGAAGAAAAATGTAAAATTCCAACTAATTCATATTTGACATGTTTTAAAAATAATGCATATTGTAACATTGAAAATGTTTTTAAATTGTGAGAGGGAGAGACTTGCTAAAAAGTCAAAAGCATTGCACTTAGATTTTCAATTTAATAACAAAAGTTCCTGCCCTGAAGTAGCTGAAGTGATATGTCATTTCCCACAGAGAGGAAAGGTTCCTTTCCCAATTACATGTTTTCATCCTTGCACTGGCTCTGTGACTCCTTTGACTCTTAGTGAGTTCGTTCAACTCTCCAAATTAGCAGAAAAAATACTGAGGGATATTTTTTGTTTTGTTTTGTGGTGGGGTTTTTTTTTGGGGGGGTGTAGTTTTCTGCTCATTTAGTCAGCTGAATCAGCTCATGGTCAGTGTCACATGAGTCCCTGAGCCAACAAAGGAAGATGAAGGGAGGAACATGCTGATGACAAACAAGCAGAAAAAAAAGAAGTAAGAGGTGACATTGTCCTCTTGGAGGTTGTGAGCTCCTGCACTGGCTCAGACATAATGCAAGATTTAATACCAGAGATGAACTCCTACTGACCTGGGCAGGAAAACACCTGAGCATTTGGGGTTTTGCTACAATTAGTTATCAGTCCCAATTCCATCTCTTCTTCCTATGATCCCTAAGGACAGTGCATGTTATATTTGAACACATCCCACTTTTCCACTGCTAGTGTCTATGGGCTCCACATCCGCCCTAGAAAATAAAGTTTTTCAGGAACTTTAAATAAAAGTAACAGTAAGCCTCACAACTATGATCATGAAGTTCCCTATACTGAGAAACCTTTCCAGTGAAAATTCTTACCAGCTTTCAGTGGCTCCTCTTCTGCTCATAAGTATAAAGTTACTTCACAGAGGTTCAGAGCTCCTATTAATTATTCACTGTAGAGATTGAAATTTTGATTAGCAAGGACTAAAATCACTTTTTTGTTTCCTTCTCTTTAATTAATGCCAGTGAAGCTCCTCTTGATAAAGCAATACAAATATTAGTTAAGAAAGCAATGTGATCATGACACCATCAACTGTGCTCACTTAGGGAACATAAAGAAGGATGACAAATATAAAAAGCAGAATTGAGAATGGAGTATTTTAAGGCCCGAAGGTCAGATATGCATTACCTGCAGTCTATCACAAAACTGGTTTTAATAAATTTCAGAGGTATTTTAGCCACAAAGCAAGTATTTTCCTCTGGACTCTGTGCTCAGTGCATCTCAGAGCTGCTCTAGAAGTAAAACTTCACATAATGAGTTGTCATAGTTTAACCCCAGCTGGCAACTAAGCACCAGGCAGCTGCTCACTAACTCCCCCACCAGCAGGAAATCAAACAACTGACTGCTCTGATTCTCATCTAAAATTTAATTTAAAAAGAAGCTGGCTAATTAGGAATCTCTATAGAGTGTCACAGTCAAATGAAAAGAGATCTGTATCAGAAATTATTTTGAAAAACAGTTAACTTGCATCTAGATCCATAGTTCCATTATTTTTTTTGTATCTGCACTAAAAGACTAGCCTGAAAAAAAGGTGAGTTTATGTTAAAATAATGGCAATGCCTATATTAGGAATCAAACTGATTTTTCTTTCATTGGATTTTATAAAATATGGGCACAATGGTGAGAAAATATAAGTCAGTCATATAAAGAAAAAAATTAGAACTTTCCTCTGCTATCATACAGTCCCAGTCCTCTACAACTGCACTATCAATAAGTTGAAATATGTTCAAAATCCTCCTTTACCTGAAACTACTTGCGGATTTTTCAGAAACCAAACATTGATAGTAAAACTGAGATCTGCTCATCCTGGGAGTGGATGCCTGACTGGCAAGAACCATTCTAATTGGAACATTTGGAGATGCACCTGGAATAACAACCTGTTTTGAGAGTTCCAAGACAGCAGTGGTGACACACCAACACAATACAGTGGGAAAAAAAAGATCTTTTCCTTCTGTATTTACAGACTGCATATGGCAACCCTGAAACAGTTAAAGACCAAAGTAGGGCCTCAGGATGATGTGACAGTGCCTTGGGTGGCCTCATGCCCTCAACTATTATAAAGCATTGACTCAGGGAAGATCAATACCAACATATCCTGGCAGCACTGGAGTTGGGAGCTTATGAATTCTGACAAGATCATAGCCCAAAATGGTAATTGGCAGAGAATGACAGGATTTTTTATTGCTCTTATTGTAGTTGAAAACCAAACATGTGTGGTTTATGTTGATTAGAAAAACAACAAACTCCTTAACTCTTAAACTTCAGCCTTTATTACCATATTTGGGTCTCACATTTTTCTTCCTCATTTCAGTCAATAGGGTCACTTTCAGTTGAGGGTTTGGGGGTTTGTTTTACTTTTGAAAAGAGAACAATTATTCAGATTTGAGGTCTAGAAAATTTTGCTACAGTTACTAATATCATATTTCTAACAGCAGTCAGGGCAATGTGTAAAATCTTCTGGAATTAATAGACCAAAGAGGAAAAGGAAAGATGGCAACACACTGTATCTTAACAGCTGGATGCCAATTACCACTCTCTGTTAACAAACCACAGCCATTTACCAGAGGTGTCTTTGCCTCCCCACTTGCACAAAGTGGCAATTCAATTAGACATCTCTTCCTTCCACACAGCTCGAAATTTTAAACAAGTTTCACCTAAAAAGATTATTGACCTCCACTTCATTTCATTGAAGCCATCATTACACTTCTTTATTGGCATCCAAGTTATTATAAATTATGGCTCTTTCACAATTCTGTAACTTTCATCTTTGCATGCTTTTAAGGTTGACCCCTAAGAAGATCTGCTGTAGAAAAAGGAATTCTCTTGATCATGTGAGATAGTTTAAAGAGATGTGTATTACATCAGGTAAGGTGTCAACAGAAATTTGCCATGGTGTGCACTTCTAGTAATGCCACCTGTAGCACACTAAATGCATTTGACATTATTAGACCCTTCTGATTTCTTTTTCCTTGCTGAAAAATTTGTCATGGTTCCTTGATTGCTCTGTTTCTCAGTATCTGAGGAAGGAAATTACATATGCCCATATGACAATATCATCAGCACTCAAGATTAAATGTATAAATCAGGAACAGGGTAAACTGAGGATTTAAACAGAACAAATCTGAAAGAATAATCATTTGGAGGCTTCTGGGGAGGTTCTGCTATTGGGTGTCCAAGCCTTCAGTCTATACCCACATCTTGTTTTCTCTGTATTCTCTTTATCTAAAGATGGTTACTTCAGATGCAACTCCTAATCACAAATTCCCTAATCCATTGTTTACTAGAAGCTTTTGGAATTTTGCAGGGCAATGATTTCTCTTTCTAATTCTGGTCCTTTTTTTCCCCTATGCATTTACTGCTGTGATGATGCCAGGAGTCCCTATGATTGACAAAAGATGGAAAGAAGGATGTTTAAGATAAAATACTCCAGTGGTAACACTGTCATCTGTTTTGCTAATCTACCATGTGGAGTCTCTGTGAAGAACCCAGGGCAGGCAGAAAACTGGGGGTTGAACAGGACACCCATATAGTGAGCAATCCTTCCAACACACAATTTGGAAAATACGAACTGTTTCAGTGCATTAAATCAGCAGAAAAACTATTCACTTTTGTGGTATTAATTTTCTGCCAACTCAGTGCATTGAAATGGCTCAGCAACCCAATGACCAAGGGACCTGAGGAAAGGGCTTGCCCAGAGGCAAGAGATGGAACAAGGCAGCCAGCAGTTCAATTGCCTTAGGGTGCTAGAGAGCTACAGCCTGCATTTGCAGCCAGTTTTACCTGTGACTGGCTTGTCGAGAGGTCAGATGGGGAGCTGTGCTGTTGTAAGGAAATGGGAACACACAGCTGGAGGAAAAGGAGAACAGCAGCACTCCAGTGGCCCTTTAAACTAGTTTAAGCCACTAGAGTGACTGGTGCCCTACGTTTCTCAGTTCTGTTTCCAAAGGTCACATGGTTACATACGATTAACTCCCTCAAATGGATGGGTGAAGATATTTCTAAAGGATTGTTGGTGAGAGATCACTCAGCAACCTCACTGTTAACATCTAACCTGCCTGCTCCAGCTTCTCTCTTACTCTGAAAGACCTGAAGACAACTTAGCCTAACTTGTAAAGTGGGGAACTGGTAACAGAGACACAGGGAAGCTGACTGAGCTGCACACCTGCATTATCCAAAAGATTAGGTTTCCCTTTGATCCTGTCAATAACAAAGGTGCTTTTGCACATCTGTAAAACACCTAGTTCATTTTTTCCCTTTTTCCCCCCATAAAAATTCCTATTGAATCAAAGTGTCTGGGAGCTATCCCTAAGTGGGGCAAACCAAGTATTGGTTACAGCTCTGCAAGGAAAAACGCTCTGAGGAAAGAAAGGAGGGAGAGAAGATATTGTTCCTATTTAAAACAAAGAAAAAATCTAGCTAAAGATTTATTGACTTCACTTTTGGTTTAAGCTCTCTAGATATCTTCCTAATTAATATGCAGTGTCACTCACAGAGCAATCAGAAAATGAGAAAATCAAAGGCAAGAGAAAAGCTGAGGATTGCACTTCTCACACTACTTGTTGCAACCTTTTCCAACTCTTGGTTTACTGCACCTCACAGAGGGGACTGAGTCATGAGACCTGAATTCTTTGTGGAGAGACCTGAGCCAGTCTGTGCTACATTGTGCCCTCAGGTGCACAAGTGCAATGTCACCAGACTTGCATACAAGCACCTAAATATTCTCTAGTATCTTAAACAGAAAGATTTGTTTAGTATTCCTATTGAAGAAGAAACTTACCATTTAAATATGTTTTAGGAAACCAAATATCTTTTGCATAATTTATCTTTTTGGCTGGAGCAGCAAAACACTTTCATCTGATATGTGCAGTACCTGGCAAAATTTTATATATTTATACAAAATATATTACTAAAATAACTAACAATGTTTTTGTGTAGCATAAGGTCTTTTTCTAAACTTGTCTAGGGAGTATATAATGTATTTCACTGGCTTATATAATATCTAACAACGTTTATTTCTGCAATTTGCAAAATTTCTGTTACACTAATAGCAAAATATGAGCCCATTTCTTCAGCTAATTAAGTCACATATAAGTATTCTCATGTGTGTTAGTTGAAAACTGCTTTAAGTACCAGAAATGTCAGCACATTTCAAAGATACCATGTTCCTATCCTGCTAGGATTCAGTCTGTAATAACATTTATAATTCCTTTTACCCTATGCCCCTCAATTTACATCACTTCTATAAAACCTTCAAAATTATACTTGATACTAAACTGTCTGCATGCAATAACGGGGGGAAGTGGGGGGAAGCCAAGCTAGTAAGAACTAAGGAAAAAAAAAAACAAACAAAACAGATAAGCCATGAAAAATGTAACCCAAAACCACACAGGTCACAACTTCTATAAATCACACTATTCAAACAGATGTGCTCTGATTTCTGATTTGGTTTGTAGACTGGACCAAATTATACCATTTATCCAAACTTCCCTACATATAAAGTGCTTGGAACATTATGTAACAACTTTTAACAGAGAAAAAAACAACCTGTTGTAAAATACTAATAATTTTATAATCCCACATGAAATTCTAGAACTGGTAAACGACCCTGGCTGATTAACATCTAGGATTGCATTAGGGAATATTCCTGGACACTTATTTAACAGTCACAAGTTGAGGGTCCTATAAAAGCGAGCCAAAAAACTACTTCCTTTTCCCTACATGGTCTCTGTGAGCACAGGTTATGTCACAGAGCAGCTCAGCTTGTTTCTTTTCTTTTTCTTGGGGGCTCTCTGGTATTTTCTCAGGTAGCTGCACAAGGTGATATTTGCTCTGGGGCTGTCCTTGCTGGATGTTAGAGGCTGCTCTGCAAATAAAGTAGTGCCACAGTGTCACCTACTGGGAAATTCTGCCTCTGCCTTTCTTCTTACAGTGCCAAAAACGATAAAAAACAAAAAGGAAAATCCGTGTGTTGGTTTTACCTGGTTTCTGATACTTCACGTTCCAGGCCACTATACTCCTATTAAAAGCTTTTTTTTCCTTTTTCTTTTTCTAAAAAACAGGAAACAGTTCAGAGCAGAACAATAAATATACTGGACTTTTCCTAAGACTGTCATTCAACATATACCTGGTGAGTATTTGGTCTTAACTGGCTGATTTAATTCTATATTGAGCGAGTTGCTGTTCTTCTGATTCCATGCCAGTATCTTAGTGCAAGTTTCTCCTCCACATTTTACTCTATCTTTTCCTTTGTTTACTATAATGACACACATTTCCACATGACATTCCACTGACATTTATGTAGTGTGGCAGACCTAGAGTAGCCACAAAACGGGTTTTCAAAAGAAAATATTGTTCATCTTCACATGAGTAGCAAGAGCTGGACCAGTGGTCTGTAAAGTGACAACAGTGGTGAAATATCATCATCTGCAGAAGACAAATAAAAGTAAGCCCACTTTCAAAGCTAAAAGTGAGTAGTGTTATTCATGCATAGTGCCCCTCCTTGATAAATCTGTGAACCAAAACCAAATTAACATCACTTATGTTTTTCCCCTTTTAAAATTTATTTTTATTTAAAAAATAATTTTATAGCTTTTTTTAAATTATTTTATGTGCTTAAAGCTTTATTCCGTATAAATTACACCCTCCTTGACTGCCCCAAATAACTACTTAGGAAATTGTAATCTGTAAACAAAACAAATCTCTATTTTAGGACTCACAACATCACAAGACTTCTTGCCTGCTTTAAAATAAGAAGTGTGAAGACAGAGGGCATTTAAAGCAATCAGTGACTGACTTCATAACATTTAAGTCGTTTTGACCAACTAGTTACAAGTGAAGCACAATTAAATTTTATGCACAGTATGAAGTTTCCTCAACAGACACTTGAAATAAAATGATCAAATGTGTCTTTAACAGTAAGAAAAAATGATCACAGACTATGTGATAGTTTCACTTAATATTTTTACAAAGTAGATAACTGTGAGGCTATAAAGGGGAGTCTGGGTCATTGTTACCTTAAGAGAGCAACATAATGAGGTAAATAGGAGTCTTGGCTTTGCTCTTATTTTCTCAATCACAAAACTTTTATGTCTTTTTCTTCAGATATACTGGAAAAGAAACATTAATTTAATGCTTAGAATCCTGCTTCTAGCTAAGACTAACCTCTCCACCCCAACTCTAACAAAAAATCAGTGTCAACTCCCACTCAAGTCAAGAGGTATATTCATATAGTCAACTGCAAGATAGCACCTTACAGAGCTATGAGACATTATTTCCTTATAAACACAGCCCAGTACTGCTGCAGTCCACAAGATGGAGTAAAACTTACCTCTATTACCCTTTAGCAAAAGCAGATTAAAGCCTATACTTAGCTCATATGAATCATGGGTGAATAAGAGGCTGCTGATCTCTGAATTCTCAACAAAAATATAAGCATTTCCTAGTGTTTTGAGGAACAAGAGTTGTTAAATTTTCAGTGTCTGAGACGCCAAGATGACAGAATCAATCTTAAAGTAGCTTATAGTAGAATAAACAAGGTATAGGCTTGAAGATTTATATTGCTGCAAGACTACTGAAATTGATTTTCAACTCTCCTATTCTCCTTCCAGAAGACTTCCATCTATGTAGCAAAAAAGCTGATATACAGCATCTGCTATCACGTGGCTAAATAAGTGGCGTATCTCAAGCACAGGCAGTTGCTGCACGGAAAAACAGAAAACAAGCCACACATCAGTGGGCTACACCAATAGTTGAGGCACCCAGTAAAATCAAATTTTCATGCTAGGATAATTTCAGTTCCCCTTCATGGTAGAACTTGTCTACCAAACACAGCTCAAATAAATTAGTGAGGTGGCCTTACTGGCTAGTTGGGTTTTCATGTGAATGATGCAGGCAAGCCCTCAGCAGTGCATCTGCCACACCAACCCTCCATTTTAACCACAGGCAGAGTCATAAAGGTCTCTTTCATCTGTCACAGCTTAACCGTGTAAATCTGAGATGCCAAAAGGCATTAATTTTCTAATTGAAAATGATGTCTGGGGATACGGATAGCAATAAAAACCTGTACTTATGTTAAACTTTCCTAACTTGTTTAAAGGTAAACCCTTTCTTCATCTTCCACACCCCTACGAGTCTATAACTCAGAACACCAAGGGAAGTGCTCAGTCCTGGCCAGGCCTGTCTCGCAGCCCTGCCAATGCAGACAGATGCTTCACCTTGGCTCCAGTACCTGCCCGGGCACTGGTACCTGTCAGGATTCCCGGTATCCACCCGGGCTCCATGACCTGCCCAGGCTCTATGATCTGCCTGAGCTCCATGACCTGCCCAGGCTTCCACAGTACCCACCCGGGCTCTGTAACCTGATCGGGCTCTGGTCCCTGCGAGGGCTCCGGTGCCTACCCGGGCTCCCGGTACCTTCATGGATTCCCGGTGCCTATCCGGGCTTCAGTACCTGCCTGGATTCCCCGTACCTGCCCGGGATCCATGACCTGCCCGGGCTCCCGGCACCTGCCCGCATTCCCAGTCCCTGCCCCAATTCCTTTGTTCCTGCCGGAATTCCCGGTCTCTGCCGGAATTCCCGGTCCCTGCCCGCATTCCCGGTTCCCGCCCCGCGCCGGGGGCTTGGGCGGCCCCGCCGCCGCTGTCCGCGGTCATGTGACCCATCCAAGATGGCTGCCGGCGAGCGCCGCGCCGCGCCCGCCGCGGGCAGGGAGGAGGATTTCGAGATTATTGACAAAAAACAGCTCCCTGATGCGGCCGAGCTGAGAAACGAGGAGAAGGCGAAGCCGGAGGAAGGGAGGTGGTCCGCTCCGATCTTGTCGCTGGCCAAGAAAGCCTCGGAAAACTTGGCACTGAGCTATGGCAGCGCCCTGAAGTCCGCGTCCCTGGTGGGGTTCGTGTCCAAGCCCGGCAGCAGTGACAGCCCGGCAAAGACAAGTACGGCTCCGCTTCTTTAGTAAACTCGCTTTTGTGGTGCGCAAATCAGTCCGCTCCCGTAAGTGCTGCTGGTTCGTGTCAGTGGTGCATGGGTCTTACTTTGAATTTTCTTTTTTAAGATGCTGCGGTTTTGTATTGGAGCAAAATTAAACGATCGACACAGATGTAGAACTTAAGAAGTGTATTATAACCAAAAGAAAACTAATATATTTGGGAAAGTTGACTTTAGTTTTATGCAGTAAGCTTTTATTTGCTGGCTTTTCTCCCTCTTTTTAAAGCTCCCCTCGGCTGCACTGAGGGATCTCCCAATTCCATGTCCTCCCTAATGTGCTGGTTCAGGGCAGGAACTCGCTGTATCTGTCATGTCAGAGAGTGGACAAGCAAACTAAGATACAGATTTGTTACAAGTTACTTTTTAACTACTCTAAAAGTTTAACCACAACTTGCTTTGTTGAACATCTGCATTCAAGGATCTAGCAACCATACAGTTTTATGGAACAGGTCTCTTAGAACTGAATGAAAAGGACTTTAGTTGAATCATATGGAAAATAAATCTCAGTGATACTCATAGTGTGGGAAAAACCCCATTCAAATGCAGCAGAAATTGGGACTGGAGCCTTGTACTCCAGTGTCTCATAATGGTGCTTAAGTCTGGAGCAGTGGAGATCAGATTTGCTCCCTTGTGCTACCTTTTTGTTTTTAATGGTACTCAGTGTTCAAGGCAGCGTTCTGTGGGGCTGAGCAGAGACAGGATGGGAAAACCAATTACCGCTAATGGACTTTTTCATTTTTTGTGAAAATTCCTCAATGTTGGATAGTCAGAGTTTAATTGTCCTGAAAAAAATAGACTCTTGTCTTTCCCTGCATCTCAAAGTCTCACACCAAACTTCTAATGGATTTGTTTCCTGGGTGCCCATCTTGAGCACCTGGGATTTAACCTGACAAAGGGCAGAATATCCCATTTTCTTCGTTTGCATTTGGAATAATGCTGTGAATACAGGTAATTCACAAGAACATTCAGCTTTTGGCAAGGGACAGGCAATGTGATGTCCTCTTGTCCTCTTAAGAGCTCCCACACTTAATGGAACTTTTACCATAGTCTTTCAGCTTCTTCTTTGTAAAGTAAAGGAATACAACACCACGTCCCCAGATTGTTCAACAGATTTGGATATGTTGATGAGTTTTATGGAAAATTCTATATGAAAAATCTGATCATAATTTAAATATAAAATGTGAACAGGCACTAAGTCACCTGTTCTACCTGTTCAATATTACCTTTGACCGAGCACTATAAATTTAATTTAAAGCAGGTATTTTTAAGAAATAAGCTAAGACCTGCAAGACCACTTGTGGAAAATTCGGAGCTTGTTCCCTATATCCTCTTTTTCCTGAGATTTTATAACCTCTACCTGCTGCTTCACATCTGTTGATCACATGTTTTAAACACACAAACCCCATCCTAAACTAGGGTGTGCCACTGAAGAAACTATGTCCTGCCTTGCAGAGAGGCCGGGAGCTACAAATCTAAAGAAAACAAATCAAGAAAGACTTGCAGTCCCGAAAACCAAGAGATGGAGAACTGTGAGCTTTCCTTTGTGCTTCAGTGTTTTCTGACTTCAAAGTGTGCTGAATAATTACAGTAAACAAGGCATGTGGCTTCAAAAAGATGTTGGAACAAATCTCTTGAATTAGATGAGAGACAAAACTGTGTGACTGCATTCTTAAAGATTGCAGCATCATGTCTGTGATCTTTTGCACTTGGGTAACCTGATTCCTAATCTTTGAGGCTTGGCTTTGGTAATGTGTCTAATACCTGTTTATTTTGCATGTACCAACTTGCACAGTTTTGCAAAAGATGTACTTGACTATGTAAACTTGCAACTAAAAAGTCTAAAAAGGAATGTTCAAGTAATTATTTAACTTAATTCAAGCCATTATTAAGACACTTTAAGTTTGTGTTCATAAAGAACATTTCATTCACATTATTTTATTTTTTTAAAATCTTGTGGGTAATACACGTATATTGAGCCAGGCTTACAAGAAAAGTATGCTTGATATGTAAAAATTTTAATTCAGAAAACCATCCAAATGGTTAATATTGAAAACATCCCCCAAAAAATCACTGATTTTCTGTTTCTAGTGTGTAACCTGACAATACTGACATTCAAAATATTACAGCCCTTTTAATCCTCAGTCTCATATCTCATTATATGCAGTTTTGAGGCATCCATTGGCTATAGTCAATATACAGTATACTCTACATATAGTATATTGCATATTAACTATATATATTATAGTATAATACAATATACTGTACAGTAACCTGCTGAGATGACAAAACTTTGTCTGCTTTGTGGTTATTAAGATCAATTTGATTAGAATGACTCCCTGTTTCCCTCTTCTGAGACAAGGAAGCGTTTTGCTCATTTTTAATCCTAAATTAACACTGTGTGCACAAAAAAGGAAGGTAAAATTAGTACTGAAGAGACTTTTGCACAGTCTTAGGAATAGTGTTGACAATCTTGAGTGTGACTGACACAGGGGAGTGTGACCGTGTCTGACCCACAGGTGACAGCAGGACTGTCCTACTGCAACAGCCGTGGCTTAAAAGAGGATTTCATTGACCACTGGCCTATGGTTGGCAGCACCTGTTGGAGACTGTGGATGCCTGAAGAAGCAGAGGGGCTGAAGCCAATCCCTGTCCCGCTCCCCGTTTTGTCCCAAAACAGGTTTTTTCCCTGGGTATGCAAGAGGCTGATACACACACAGGGTGCAGGTATTAGATTTATTTAGAGTTCTGCAATGAAAGGGGCACTGGGTGGCAAATCCACAAAACCAGCAGGATGACCACCAAAACTTTTCAATATTTTATCAAACAAAGGCCTTGATGTTCATTGGCTACAAGTTACCTAGTTCTATTATTAATTAGTATTCTTCTATTGGTTAATGATTCTCTCGCTTCTCATGCTAATTAGTCCACATGCTCAGTCTTTCACTTCTTTTGCATCAGTGGGTTTATTGGGTCAGTGGTCACGATCAGTCCCTGCCGCAATTACCTTTTACCCAGTTGGAGCTGATTCAGCACAGTTGCTGAGTTGGCTTTATTAGTTTTTTCCTTGTCTTGGAGGTTCTGCCGAATGTCATAGAATCATAGCATATGCTGAGTTGGAAGGGACCCACAAGGATCATCGAGTCCAGCTCCTGGCCCTGCACAGAACACCCCGAGACTGCCACCATGTGCCTCAGAGCATTGTCCAAATGCTCCTTGAGCTCTGGTGCTGTGACCCCTGCCCTGGGGAGCCTTTTCAGTGCCCGACCATGCTCTGGGGGAAGAAGCTTTCCTAATATCCAGCCTAAACCTCCCCGACTCAGCTTCATGCTGTCCTTGTGGTCCATAAATTCTGCATTCTCTGTGTCCACTCTCAGCAGTACATCCTTCTCCCCAAGCCTTGTTAACCTCCCCCTAGGTCTGAGGTTATTGAAACATGTCGAGCCCTAAACTTTAACAGGGCAATTCTACAGACAAGTAATTTGTCTTTCTAGCACCTGGGCATCACTTAGAGCTGCTATCTGTTTCACGGATTAAATCTCCCTTCCTGTTGGTTAGGCCTGAAAATATACAAAGACCAAATATCAAATAACATCCTTTATTGGGAAAATTTGTACATATCCCACATTTTGCAACACACACACACACACCCGGCTGCGACGAGCCCGCCCCGCGCCCCTCACACCGCTCTAAGATGGCGCCCGGCCCGCCCCGCGCGCTGTCGCCGTGGTAACGCGGCGGGCCGGGGTCCCTCAGCCCCGGCGGGTCCCCCCGGCCCGGCCCCGCCGCTCAGGTAGGGACCCCCCGGGCCGGGGGGCTGGGGCCGTGTCCCACCCGGGTGCCGGGAGCGGTGGCCCCGCTCCCCGCGGTGTCGGCGCGGGGGGCTCCCCCGGGGCTGCACCCCCAGCCCGCCCCCTGCGCGGGATGGGTGGGGGGCACCGCGGGGAGGGGGCTCCGAAAGCTGGGCAGCGTCTCCGCGCGGATTTTCCCCCTGTACTCGGCGCTGGTGAGGCACCTCAAGTGCTGTGTCCAGGTCTGGGCCCCTCAATTCAGGAACGTCATTGAGGGGCTGGAGTGGGTCCAGAGAAGGGAATGGAGCTGGGGAAGGGTCTGCAGCACAGATCTGATGAGGAGAGGCTGAGGGAGCTGGGGGGGCTCAGGCTGGAGAAAAGGAGGCTCAGGGGTGACCTTATTGCTCTCTACAGCTCCCTGACAGGAGGTTGTAGCCAGGTTGGGCTCTTCTCTCAGGCAGCCAGTGACAGGACAAGAGGACATAGTCTTAAGCTGTGCCAGGGAAGGTTCATGTTGGACATTAGGAAGAATTTCTTCACAGAATGGGTGATTAGACATTGGAGTGGAGGTGATGGAGTCACTATCCCTGGATGTGTTTAAGGAGAGATTGAATGTGGCACTCAGTGCCATGGTCTAGTTGACCTGGTGCTGATTGGACATGATCTCAGAGGTCTTTTCTAAAGCAGCTTTTCTTTCCCCACCTATGTGCCCGTAGGTGCGCGGGGCCACACCATGGAGGAACGTGCCAACCTCATGAACATGATGAAGCTCAGCATCAAAATCCTGATCCAGTCAGCCCTGAGCCTGGGCCGGACCCTGGACTCCGACTTCCCCCCGCTGCAGCAGTTCTTCGTGGTGCTGGAGCACTGCCTCAAGCATGGGCTGAAAGGTGGGCTCTGGATACCAGGCTGAGAAGAGGCAGGTCAATGAGGCGTTGTTGAGTCCTGCTGTGTCTCCAGTTTGACCTCTGAATGACATTGTTAATTGCATAAATGTACAGTGCTAATCGGCATTACAGATGTAACTATGTGGTTACCCCTGTACACCCTGTATTTTGTGCCTCCTATACTGTCAAGGTATTTTTAATGCCCCCTTTTCATTGACATGTTAGAAGCTGGTAAGACAAAGTAACACATAGACTAAAATTTTTAATTCTGGAGTTGGTAGCCTGTTACTTTTCCTCACAAACTTCTCTGTGTGCTCCCTTTAGTGAAGAAGACTTTTATTGGACAGAACAAATCGTTTTTTGGTCCTTTGGAGCTAGTGGAAAAACTATGTCCCGAAGCATCAGATATAGCAACTAGTGTTAAAAATCTGCCAGAGTTGAAGTAAGTTGGTTGTTGGAGATGATGCATTTCACTTATACTGCTGGGAAAAGGAATCCTTTGTATAGTCTCTCAGCTTCCTTAATGAGATCTTATTCCCAAAGGCAAAAATACAGCATGTAGGAGGCATTGACTTCTCCAAGAGATAAGGAGAATACCTCAAAATATTCAGAGTTTCTGATTGAAACAATACTGTCAGATTAAAAACAGTATTTGGAAACTTTTTAACCTTGCTAAAAATAACTAAAGCCTTCACAGTTATTTTCTCTCCTCTTCTTTTCCCCACTTTTATAACTTTGTGTCATTTTGTGAGTGCACTAGTAGTATTTAATTTGGGTAATTCAGGATGATGGAAAGAAACTGTTTTCAGTGGTAGCTGACAATATGTGTCTTTTCAAGTTAGGAAAACTTTACAAAATACTTTTTCTTCACCAAAGAATGAGATATACTGAAATGCTTTTGTGTTCTGGAGACAGCAGTTCATTCCACCAGGGATATTTTTTTTTTCAGTTGTTGGGGGTTTGGAGCTGGAGGGGGGGGTGTGCTTTTTTTTTTTTTTTTAACAAATAATATCCTTCATCTCACTTTGTAAACTGAGAATTTTGAGTTGCACAAATCTACTTAAAAAGAAGCTTTGTTTTTACCAAAACATGCAACTTTTCATTTTAGGACTGCTGTGGGCAGAGGAAGGGCTTGGCTTTATTTAGCACTCATGCAGAAGAAACTGGCAGATTATCTCAAGGTACTCTTGGACCATAAGCATCTGTTAAGGTAAGAGCATATGGTGTAGGTTGTGTTTCCCAAATCACTGACACGTGTTGCTCCAGAGAGAGTAATTCCTTGACCACTTCAAGCTTGTTCTTGCAGCCTGCAGAGGAACAAGTGGTTAATTGTTTCTCAGTGAAGCTACAGAAGAACTTAGTCAAGTGTTTTCTGAGAGTTCTGAATCCTCAGCCTTGTGCAATAAATTGGTGGGAAGGGGCTGCTCAGCTGAGCTTTATAAAGGCTGTGTTACTGTTTATATGATTTCAGTGATGGAAGTGCCACTATAATTGTTTGATGTGCAGTGATGCCTGATAATATTTCTTCCAGTGAATTTTATGAACCTGATGCATTGATGATGGAGGAGGAAGGAGCAGTTATTGTGGGTCTGCTGGTTGGACTGAATGTTATTGATGCAAACCTTTGCTTGAAAGGAGAAGACTTGGATTCCCAGGTAAAGATTAAACTTAAGTAGGATCAGTTGGTATAAGATTCTCATAGAATTAAGTACATCTATAAATACTTTACTGAGATGGGTCCAGAGTTCTTTCCACCATGTCCTGAGTTCATGCTTATCATGTTTCCCACAGCGAATAAAAAGAAAGTACATAAGTAGTAGTTTATGGAAATACTCTCACAACTAATAACTACTAGGAAACTGTTCACAATAAAATATGCTTTTATGACAAACACTAGCTTCCATGTTTGCATCAGCTAGGAATAATATAGGTATTATTTGTCTCTGTAAACTTAAACTTCATAATTTTATCATTTTCCAAATACACATTTTATCATTTTCCAATTCTGCTCCTATGCAGAATTGCACCATGAAGGTGTCTTAATATCTTAAATGTATTTTTCAGGTTGGAGTGATTGATTTTTCCTTGTACCTTAAGGAAACGCAGGACAGTGATGACAAACAGTACGTATGGTGAATTAATAATTCTAAACCGTTACGGGTTTTGTAGAACAAACCTGTCAGACAGTCTGTGGGAGGACATGAGTGCTGGAGACCTCAAACTATTAATCATCCTAAAAGGAGAATCCAAAACAGATTTTGTTAGCTAATACTGACTTTCAAAGATTGAGCCTGTGGTGGTTTGAACAAGAATACAATGTGGAGAGTTTATGTCTTGAGCTGGGACCAAATTAAAAGCACCCAAAATATTAGATTGGGCTTTGTTTTGATTTTAGAAGAGATGATCTGCCAGGACACCCACTGCTAAATCACTGCTTTGTTTCTAAGCACTGTTTCAGAAACGCTCTCAGTTAAGTAGCTCTCTCTGTGGGAGAGATCAGTTATGGAGGAAAAAATGTAATTTGAGGTGAAATGTTGGGTGAATTGAGATCACAGCTGTTGACAGCACTGAATCTAGAATACCTGTAGCAAATGAAGGGGATTTCATATTTTATGTGCTTCTGTCACTTCAGAGCTCTTCACTGTGGAGCTGCTGAAAAGCAGCCAAACAGCTGCTTCACCTCCCTGGTGCTTCTCATCTAGCTCAGGCACAAGTATTTTATAAGGAGACGATAAAAGGTTTCAACTCAGTTTGCAAGTCTGAAAGCCCTAGTACAAACTAACACTTTAGAATGAAGGAGTTTCTTCTCAGTCAGTAAATTTTCACTTTTACAACTAGAGATGGAGGGATTACAGCTGTCCTTGACCAGAAGCATTATGTGGAAGAACTGAACCGACACCTAAGGTGGGATTTTCATCTATTCTCATATACAAACACTTGTCCTGTTTAGCTTTTTCAGTATGGCTTTGAATGTCTCTGCCATCAGTCTTAGAGATTTTTGTCTGATCTTGAAATGCCTTTCCTGATTATTTTCCAAAAATCTTAGTTTCATTTTATAGTCTTGCTCTTCTGCAGGCACATGCAATGCAGAAAACAAGTCACGTAATAGTAGTTTACTTTTTTAAGACTGATTAACATAACACTGTGGAGGTATGTTTTCAAGAGAAACTATTACAAGTGCATCTGGAAGTTCATTCCTCAGAGGAGGAGTCTCTGCTCTTCGCCCCATAGGTTGTTCAGTGGGAAGAGAGGACCTCACTTCCCTTCTTGAGCAGGAGAGGTGTTAGCACTGCAACAGCTGAGCCAGAACAGGGCTGCCAGTTGTATGGAAGGGCATGGTCCTCTTAGTGCTTAGCAGGGACAGTTGTCCTTCCTTGGGGGTATTTTTCAGTTCACCAAAGTATTTAGTTATTAAGAAATGCAAGATGGTTAAAAAAAATACTGTTGAGGACAGGAATAAATGCTAAATGTTGGCACTTTTTTTACCATTGTTATGTGTCTCTTCCTTGCTGCAGTTGCACGGTTGCAGATCTTCAGAACAAAATAGACTGTTTGGAAAAGACCAATTCAAAACTCCAGGAAGAGGTTTGTGTCTGGTCTGTTAAATATTTCTCACAGCTCTTTTCCATCAGAGGCAAAAATCCCCAAGAATGTACCTTAGACCTAAAACATTTGAGTAGGTACTGGTGAGATGTGGGGGACTGGGCAGGCTGGCATGGGTTGGCACAAGGAGAAAGCTTTCTGGGAAGCTTCTGCATTAAATTAGTGGTTAAAATGCTTTTGGGCACCTATTTGGTAGATGGATTTCCTTAATCAAGTTTTTTGTCTTGCAATGGTGTCTCTACCCAAAAGTAATCAAACCACTGACATGGACATGACTTGTCCCTCTTCCTTCTGCACATACACATGTGTATTTGTCATGTGAGTGATCCTGGAAAAACAGAAGTTAAAAAATCTTTCCCAGCTAGAAAGTAAAATAGAATCCAGCAGCATGCTTTATGTGTGTGTGTATATATATATATATATAAACCCACCACCACACAAAAAATATATCTGTCTTTCAGAGTGGATCTGTGTAGTCCAATTTCCAGTGTATTTTTGGTATCCCCACTCGAAAATGCTGTACAATTCTACCAGTGAATGCCAGCCCTGACCTGCTGTGTGACTTCTAGTTAATACCACAGATCCAGGGTGGATTTTAGCCTTTTACACTTGGATGCATTTCTTTGGGCAGTTTAATAATAATTGATGAGGGTGTGAAGCAGAAGGCAGTGAACAAACGTGCGTGGGGTTATTAATTTTGGCTGTACAGTGGGTTCGGCTGCAGGAGGGTCAGGCAGCTCCTGAAAGGGGAAGTGAGCAGCACACCTGCTACAGAGACTGAGCTGCTGACCTTAGAATTGCTCCAGATGTTGCCTTATAATCACTGCTTGCACAGTGATTAAATATAGATCTGTTCTCTCTATAAACAGCTTGCAGCAGCTACTGACCGAATTGGATCACTGCAGGAAGAGCAGCAACAGTTAAAACAACAGAATGAATTGATTCGTGAACGGAGTGAAAAGAGTGTAGAGGTGGGCCACCGATTTAAAGATGATGAGGAGCCTTAAAATAAGTGATCTCCTTTAATCAGCTGTAGTTAGTGCTCTCAAACCCACTGGGAACTGGAATGCTCAGCCAAGCTGAGCAGGCTGCAGTGCAGATCACTGAGTTTGGGTGTTGTATGCTCAGGCATTTAAATTATTTTAGGCATACTTAGGGATACTTTAAATACTTTGTGATATTATGTGGCTTTTCTGCTGATGTTTCTTGTAGGTAACAAAAGAGGATACAAAAGTAGAATTGGATACTTACAAGCAGTCACGACAGGGTCTTGATGAAATGTACAGTGATGTTTGGAAGCAGTTGAAAGAAGAAAAAAAAATCAGGCTGGTAAGAAAACTTAACTATAGAAAGTGAAGTAAAAGACACAGGATTCAGCCTAAACTGTAACATTACAAATAAAATACATCTGCTGTACACCTTTTGCAGCTATTCAGAATTCATGAAGGAATTGCAAGCAAGATGCCAGATGGGCATTGGTCATTAACAGTGTCTGTGAAAAACTGGGAATTGGGGCTTTTGGAATGTTGGAAATTAAAGGTCTTTCTCTGTTTAAGAAACTACCAACATTACAGCAGAGACACATAGTTTTGTGTATAGGGTTATATGGGTTTTGGAAATGCTTATCCCTGATGTATGACTACGCTGCAGTAACTAGGAAATCTCTTTGTAAGGAACTAGAGAAAGAGCTGGAGTTACAAATTGGAATGAAAACAGAAATGGAAATTGCCATGAAACTTCTGGAGAAAGATACTCATGAAAAACAAGATACTTTAGTTGCACTTCGCCAACAGTTAGAAGAAGTGAAGGCCATTAACTTGCAGATGTTTCACAAATCTCAGGTATGTGCAGGGGGTTGGGGATGGGTTTGTGGGGTTTCTGTTGTTTGGGTGGGTTTGTGGTGTTATGTCATGTTTTTTTTCAATTGGACAAAAAATAAACTGATAAGCATTTCTACAAGGAAGCCACGGAGTAGTAGTGCTCACACAAAATACACAGAGTTTGTTGCTGTTAATGAAATAAAAGTTTAACTAACCATTAAATAAGGGTTTAGCAAGCCTTTCCCTCCCATATGTGGTGCCAGAGGGGATTCCTCTCGATTTTTATGGGCTGTTTCCTGATGCCTGTTCAGGCTTTACCCAGGCCTTTGCCCTTTCACAGATACTTGCAAGGCACAGCCCAGTGAAGTCCCAGTGCTGAGGTGGGCCTTTGCTTTTGAAAGCAGTATTTATTTTGGGGGTTTTTGGCTTCCTGATTCCATGCCCACTGAGTGCAGTTGTTGCATTCAAATCATCATTGATGATCTTATCCCGTCCATTTAATCTGATAACTTCTTTCTTCAAGCTTTTTTCCAAAGAGAGGATTGTTGGCTTGTAGCTGATCTCATAGGTAAAAACTTAGCTAAGGGTTGGGATTTTTTTCTGAGGTCTTAACAAAACAAGTGGAGCAATGTCTGCTCTGGCATTATCAGCATTTTGTTTGTACATTCCAGTTAGACCCAGGCCTGGCCTTTAGCAAGCTGAACATTCTTGATGTGGTGGCAGACTTTAAACACTGTGTTCGCTGTTTCCTATAGAATGCAGAGTGTTCATTACAACAGAAAACAGAAGCAATATCCTCTTTTGAAGGAAAAACAAATGAGATGATGTCCTCTATGAAACAAATGGAAGAGAGGTAATAATTACCAGCTCAGAAAGTTAACACTGAAGTCAGTAAAAACTTCCCAGTGTAAACCTTTACAGGATGACCTTCCATATGCCCCTATAGACATTTGGGCACACGTGCCAGCATGATCTTTTTTACTTTCTCCTCCTTATCTCTCTGTGCTTGCTGTTCTCTTATCCCAGGCAAAGGTGCCCATAATTGACCCATTGAAAAGCCATAGCTCTTTCCATAGGCAGGCCATTTAAAAACAAGTTAACTTCAGCTTAAGAACTAGTATGACTCTAGCTTTTGTTGTTTGGGGTTTTTTTTCAGAAATAATTACTTTCAAAAGTCTTTTTCTTTTTTTTCTCCACTTGCATTTTCAGTTCAAGCTTTTATAAAGATCTGTCCTGGTAAATCTAAAAGAAGAGGATGAGAGGGTGTAGTTAAGGGGTGAATTGACAACAAATGCACGTGTTCCTTGCCTCGTAGGCTGCAGCAGGCAGAGAAGGCAAGGCAGGCTGCCGAGGAACGGTGCACCAAGATGAAGCAGGAGCTGGCTGGCAAGCTGGACACGTGTCGGCAGCAGATGTCCCAGCTGGACAGCAAATGGTATTTAATCTGATGGAATTTTTTTTCCTTCCCCTTTGCCATTCCTCTCAGAAGTGCTTTCTACTCCTTTTGTGCTCGGGTCTAAGGAGGGGTAGGTTTGAATTGTCTTGGCCTGGCATTGACAGAAGTAGGCAGGATCCAGGGAAGCACAGCATTTCTGTGCAGTGCACAGTGAGCATGAGGATTTTCACATGTTTTTTTCCAGAATATCCAATTGAGATCACAGAGTGCCAGCAGAATTTTGGCCATTCCAACCAGCAATGAAGCTTTCAATTGCTTTTTTAATAAATCAGGAGATAGGTATGGTCACACTTGTAGGCTGAGCAGAGAAGTGACTGTCATCCAAAGGGATTGGGGTTTTTAAAGGGGGTTTGGGGCTTGTTCTTAGGGAATGTTAATCCTCTGAAGATTTCTAATACCAACAGAAAATGTTTCTTTCACTGTTCAGACATCAGGGTAGAGTGTCCCTTTTAAACAGTTTAAACACAGGTAGTGAAATATGTACTTGTGGGGATTGGGTTTGGGGGAGTTGGACCTTTTAGTTGTTTGGTTTTCTTCTAGCTGTTCATTGCTGCTTCTTTCCTGTGACCTGAAGATGTTAATATAGTTTTTGATGTCTGTTGTCATTACAGTTTGATATCTGCTGCCCATTCTTTCCTTTCCAAGAACACCACTCTAGTTTTACCCTCTTTTGGACAAGATTTCTTCTCCTCATACTGTTGCTATCCTTAAGTTCTATGGGATATTTTTCTGCTATAGGTTTTTTTAGAATGAATTATTTTTCAATAGCTCAACTCTGGAAAAGGAGTTAAAATCTGAAAAGGAACAGAGGCAAACTTTGCAAAAAGAACTGCACCAAGAGAAGGATGCAACTACTCTGCTTAAAACAGAATTGCAACAGATGGAAGGACTGAAAAAGGTATGCACAAGCTTCAAGTGTTCAGAACAACTGAATGTGATTTATTTTTTAAGCATGAACATTCTTGTTAACCTGAAGAAGATTTGCTCCTGTGTATGGAGCAGTTTAGATTGTGAGGGCACAATTGCACATCTGTATCTGTCTGTGTGCTCATGGGTGGGCACAGGACTGATATGTTCTAGCTCTGCTCAACAATGTTCAAAGCCTGAAAATCTTCCTCTTTCTGGTAAATACAGTTAAATGATTTCATCATTTGTGCAGAACCAATGGGTAGCTCAGCCCTGTAATTCTAAACATCAAGCCTCAGAAATAAGTTTGTAAAGAAGCTGATTCTTGTGAACTGCTTGGGTAGTTTGGGTAGACTGATCAAGGTTATTGGTCAAACAGTGAACAAAAATGTTGATTTCATGCTTGATTTTATAGGAACTGAGAAAACTGCAAGATGAGAAGCAGCAGTTGGAGAAAGTCTGTGAGGAACAGGAACAAGCTCTTCAGGAAATGGGACTTCATCTCAGCCAGTAAGTTCTAGGAACTGAACTCCTGTAACATAACCTGGAGTATCAAACTAATACCAAGAATTTTAAACCTCATCCAGTTACAAAAATCAATTGATGTAAGAATTTTAGGAGGTAGTTACTAGGCATGGGAAACTAAAGAGCCATGAAATAAAAATAAGGGAGATCCTTGTAAGAGTGAGCTGGCTGAGAGATGAAACACTGCAGGAAATGTTTAGTTCTTACAGTGGAACTGTGCTTTTCCCACATTCTTTTGGTTATACTGAAAAGGGGGCAAACCCCAAGGTGACAAAGTTTCCTGGTGATAGTGAGTGGTTCAGAGGCATAATGGGGGGCTGGCTGAAGAACTGAGAATTGAGGTGTAGATTCAGTGGCTGGACAATGGAATGGGAGGGAAAACCAAACACAACTAAATATAAAGTCATGCAGAGGGCATAATTTTTTTTTCCAGATCAAAGTTGAAGATGGAAGACATTAAAGAAGTCAATAAAGCACTAAAGGTATTCTACATCTCATGGGTATTTTGACTGTACATACAAATTTCATTTAACACCTTCAAATTTCACCACAGTTATTCTGCTCTAAAAGGTGGCTTTTGAAAAATACCAACAACATTCGTAAAATGCCTTTGAATTTTGTTTTGTAAGTTTATTTGTATCTCCAGTGTGGTTTTTATTCAAATTTTCCAGGGTCATACTTGGCTGAAGGATGATGAAGCAACACACTGCAAGCAATGTGAAAAGGAATTCTCCATCTCAAGAAGGAAGGTAATGTTGCTCGGTGGATTATTTTTAAACAATCTGTGGCAAACAAAAATGGTGCTGTTGCCTAGTTTGCAAGGGAAGACTGACTCTGCTTCAATTCCAGATCTTGTTGACGTGATAGCTACACAGGGATTAATTTGGCATTTCCCATCCTAAATATAATGTTTCCTCCTGCTTTTGAGTGCTCTCCTTGGTGGGAGCTGCTGTGGGCTGTGTTCAGTCTCCCCTCCCGGCTGAGCAGGGCCGACAGGCCGTGCTCCGTGCCCGGCTCCCGGGGGGTGCTGCGGGGTCCTGGGCCGTGCTTTGGGACAGCGCGGGGCACGCGGCAGCCCAGGGGCCGGATCTCCTCCCTGTAGAGCCGGGCCGGAGAGCAAGGACTGGCTGCGGGAGGGGTGATCTGGAGAGAGCTCCATCAGTCCAGGCCCGCGCCTGCTCCTGCTCCCGCTCCCGCTCCGCCCTGAGCCAGGCCGAGCGCAGTTCCCGGCTGTTGGAGGGCGGGCGGCTGCGCCGGGATCGGCTGCGCAGGATCGTGCCCGGTGTTGGGCCCTGCGCAGGAGGAAGTGCTGCCGGGAGGGCTGGGCCTGGTGGGGAGTGAAGGGGGATGTCAGTGCCTTCAGAAACCCTTTCCAAGGTCTGACTTCTCTCTTCCTGGTGCTGCTTTTAGGCAGCTGTGCTCACTCTGACTCTGTTTGCAGCACCACTGCAGGAACTGTGGAGACATCTTCTGCAACACTTGTTCCAGTAACGAACTCGCGCTGCCGTCGTACCCTAAACCCGTCCGTGTCTGCGACACCTGTCACACGTTGCTGCTCCAGCGGTGTTCCTCCAACTCCTCCTAAGGCCCTCCCACCCTTGACAGAAGCGCTTTAACATTGGAAAGTAGCCATTATTTTTTTAATTCTGAATTGCAAGTGTCCTCTGTGCAGCAGACTGGCTGGTCTCTGATAATTTCCTCTGTGGGACAGAGCAATGTAAAATAATTTGTAGGGACTGTGCAAGCTAATGCTTCTCCCAACTGGAATAATTAAGAAACTTATATTGACTGTAATTTCCCTTAAAGTTCTATTTGAAACTAAAATCACTTTTCTGATTTTTATAGGTATTTGTATTAAAATTTGTATATGGCATTTCTACATTTATTTCATCCCTGTAGACGTCCCTGTCTCTGCACATGAACTTCAGTTCCTCTGTACCTTCATTGTAGGTGCTCCTGTGTGTCTCCTGGCTCATGTACAGTTTTGTATTTGCTCTAAGTCAGAGAGGAAAAGGTCAGTTTATGAATTGTCTATAGAAAGAGCTTTATGGGGAGTGTCGATGAATGTGCCTTCAGTTCACTGCGGAGTCAAAACCTGCACATTGTACTTGTTCTGGAAGTCGCTGTGACCACGGTGTGGTAGTTACACAATAAAGCCTTTTGCAAAAACTGAAAGCAAGAGACGTTCTGATTTTAAACAGCTGTTGGTCACAGATGCCAGAAGAGAATGTTCTTATCCAGCCATGCACATCCAGGGCTTAAGCTAAAGACTCCAGAATGAGTCTGGGATACCTGACCGACACTGTGGTATTCTGGAAGGTGCGAGATGAAGCCCCTGCTCTGCAGCAGCTTCCACCCTTCCCTGGAAGAAAGGGGGCAGTGACTCCAGCTCGCTGTGCCCAGCTCTGTGACACAGCAGGGCAGCTCTGCCCCAGCCCAGGGGTGTTCATTCTGTCAGGCCTGGGCACAGCTGCAGCCGGGTCCCAGAGCAGTTTGTGTTATGGAGCACCAGCACACTGGGCTGTTGCCTCACCCCAGGAACTACAGGGTGAAGGCACCACTGTCCCCAACAGCACCCTCATGGAGATGTGCACCCTCCAACAGGAATGTCGTGAGAGCCACAGGTTCCAGAAGAGCTCCTTGAGGCTCCATGTGGAACAGTGCAAACCCAGGTGTGATCCCCCAGCTCTGCCAGAGGCTCAGCAGAGCCCATTGAGCTGGGCTCCAGCTGCCAGTTCTGACCTCAGCCATCCCCCCTCAGGAAGCAGGTTTTTACCACAGCAGACACAGCTGTGGCTGCAGCACACAGTGCTCAGGAGTCAACCTTTACAGCTCCCCCCTCGAGAAGAAGTATCTTCTTCACTGTAGAAAGGGACCTCAGGTTTGTAACCCTTTAGGACAAAGGGTTCATTACTAAGGGCAAGCACAGGTACTACAGCAAAGGCAGGGAGCAGATGCTGTATTATTTCAGGGAAACCTGCAGTGCTCAAAAGCTGTAACTAAGTTACAAAACCACATCTTTAAGCAGGATGTTTTACACGTTGCATTTATTGAAACATGGTTGCAGAAGCTGCTGAGTCCACTGATGCCTACAAGAAAGTACAGAATCACCTCTCACCCCACCCCCAGCAGCTTTAGGGCCCAGACCCCCTGCTCAGGGCACAGCTGTGCAGCGCTTTGACCCAACACACACTGGGTGCCCCCAGCAGCGGGGTGGCCTCCTCTGGTACCCCCAGTTGTCACTGTAACACTACAGGCCAGCGCTCAGCAAGAGGAGTGGCTGCTCAGGGCAGCTGCATGGCAAGAGCACTACAGTCACACAGGACACAGATGCAAGTGTAGTTACAAGAAGCTGGAGGTCAAAAAGGAGTGAGTTCCAGTTTTTAAAAGGAAGATTTATTTAACAAGTTTCACTTAGCGCAATACACCTAAAAAGGAAATCACAATACAATGAAAGATTAAATCAAGGCCTCAGAATTTTATACGAACACCAAGACCAAAATCCTAAAGTAGCCGTATTGCGTCTCAACATGTTTCCCCCATTAACTTAAAAAAAAAAAAAGCTTTAACATGCCTTACAGGATATTAAAAGAAATAAACTAGAACTAACATGCCAAATGTTCACTTTGATTTTTTCAGACACAGCTTCTATATTGGTTTTTTACAAAACAGCATGTCTCTTTTTTAACATGTATTCAAAACAGTGTCGGATGTAATATGGTATAAGAGCAACATTTAACATAATTCAAACAGCTTTAACCTAAATACGCTTACTGCTTAAATACACTCCTACAACAAAACTAACTTGAGAAACGCTCCAAATCGTTTAACAGTTAAAGTCTTTACTTGGTTATTACATCCTAGATGAATGTTCATTTCTGTATGTTCAAAAATACTGAACCTGAAGGGTTTTAAAACAATCCTGAATTCACTTACAGTAAAGCATAAATCACAAGCTCGTATTGCAAAACTGTTAAACTTAGTTTTTTGTTTTTTTCTTTTTTAAAAAAGATGCGACCAAAAGTCAGCGATTGGTTACATTCCCCAGCCACCACTCATGTTGGACATGTTGGACATGCCGCCCATGCCGTTCACTCCCATGGATGCGCGGTTCCCACTGCTGTAGTAGCTGCTGTTCATGGCGCCCTGGCTCCCGGGGTCTGAGGGGGAAACCGACAGCAGGTTCACAGCTGCCTCAGGCCGACTCGAAGCATCCTTGCCCCAACGCCTGTCCTTGCTGGGCCACCTCGTAAATACCGTCTACCGTGCCCAACGCTGCAAAGTGTCAGTTTACAGCTCCGTACCCAAAGTCAGTCACCGGTTGTTCAATGACAGCATGAGCTCTGCATCACCCCCCTTCCCAATCCAGAGCTTTAGCACCGCTCTGGGGGCATGGGGAGGACCCAGCCTCCCACATCCCCTCCCCCCCGTTTGTACTGTGTTGAAACAAAGCTGGTCTCCAGCTTTTAGACTAAGAAAGGAAGTGATCAGAGCAATGCAAGTCTGGAGACTGGCATTTCCTACTCCTTTCAGAGTAAGTTTCCACATTTCTTCCCTCACCTTCCCATTTCTCTTTTGAATAGATTCCCCCCCCCAGTTATCAATAATTTTTAACATTCACAACAGCCACATCTTTCGGGGCTTGTGCTGCCCAGGCTGTAGCACAACCCTTTAACACCAGTGAAGGGCATGTTCAGCCAGCAGCACCCAGCCCACCTGAAACCAGCAAAGAAATGCTCTTACCATAGCCACTCATGCTGCTTTGACCTCCATATCCTCCTCCATAACCCCCACTCAGCTGCTGGCTGCCTGGAGCACCATAACTGGATTGGCTTCCTTTCAAGTTAAGGATAAAAACGTTAAGAACTCGGCTGTCAAAGTCTGCTCATCATCAACAAACCCATCCCTCACCCAACAGCCCCAGCATTCTGCCACAGCCTCTCTCACACCCAGGGAAATTAAGTATACAAGGTAACAAACTCAAGGAAAGTGATCCAGTTTCTAAAGACACCCCTCCAGTCAAACGGGACTTCAAAAATTGCTTTTACTTTTGAAGTTTCTCTGGACTGTACAGAACAGTGTGGTGTTCTATTGGTCTGCATTATCCATAAGACACCCGAAAAGACTTAAGCTTGTCTTTAAGTGATCTCACACAGGACTGCTGCTGCCTGCCCAGAAGAGCACCAGCTCATTAACTGGAGTTTGTATACGGTCCCAACAGACTTATTCCTGCTCCACACTGGTTGTGCACCACAGCACTGCCGTGGCTCACTTAAGCTCACTAACAACTGCTCTTCACCTCATCATTTGTACATCACTCCTACAAAGCTCTTCTGTAGTTCAAGTATCAGTATTAGACTTGAAACATTTTGTGATCAGAGTACTACAACAGCAGCAGTGTACCCACACCCCCACACCCTCGAGAAAGGAGCCCCCCCAGAAACCAACCCCACCTTCACCTCTAAGAAACCAGCCCAGTTGGGTGTCAAGAGGGTATCTGCCTTATAGACACAACAGCAATAGACTTGTGTTGCTAACAGACATTTTAGATTTTTAAACAATTTTGGGGTTTGCTAGACCAATTCAGACAGCTTCTCCCCAATTCCAAATACATTTCTCTCTCACCATCAAGACCAAGCTTGAGTGGCAGGTCATGTGCCACAGATACATCCTCCATCACCAGACTATGTCCCAAGAAGGGAGAGGGAAGGAGAATAAAAGGACAGGAGGAAGCTCCCACTTTTGCACCACCCACATTCCCAGAAGCCACTCATCCCACCAGCCACACCACACCACATTTTATTTAACCTAATAATTGTCAAATATATTCCCAAAAGGTTTAAATACCTGCCAGTGTGCTAGTGTTCCAATCTTGGACTACCCCTTCCGATTCCTTGACTGTGTGATTAAGACAGAATGTTGAATTTCAGTTTTGATCCAGGCACAGAATAAGCAGGAGCTGCACAAAATGCGCCAGCTTCCTTCAATAGCAAGCACCTGTTTAAAAGTGCAGCGAGACCGTCACACATACCCATTGCTCCCATCATCTGACTGCCATAGGCACCACCAGTTCCTCCTGCTGTAGAATTCAGGAAGAGTTCTACGTATCTGTGTTCTGAAAGAAGAAAGTTTTGCCGTGAGACCATGCAGCTTGTCTCACTGCAAGTGAAGCTGCAGTAGAATCTTTGGCATTCCAGTGACAGCACATGCCCTACAGCTGTCATTTCCCTAAATCCACCTATTCCGAGCAGCCAGACTTACGCATATTTGCTTTGTCTTTGGACATAGCAGCCACTGCATCCTCGTGAGTAGCAAATTCAACATCTGCCTCTCCAGTTACTCTGCCATCTGGTCCAATTTCAATGTGTACTCTTACAGGGTTCAGAGGTGAGAAGAACTACACACAGAACAGTCACACAGATTAAAACGCACCACTGCAACAGCTGGGGTTTACAAGCAGCCCTGTTCTCCAAAGGAGCACTCTCCAGCTGCAGTGCAGCTGGCATGTCCAACGAGGACCACAGGACCCGAAGGCATGCACAAGGGAAGGGAGCAGCATTTGGGACTCACGTTGTAGATGTCGTTCTCCGTGGCTCTGTAGGGCAGACCTCGCATGTGGACGCAGTGGCCAGTGGTGCTCTGGAAGGTGGACGATCCGTCGCCGTACCTGTGGTCCGACATCCCTGCAGAGAAAAGAGTCCATTCTAGGTCTTTCAGATGTATTTTAGTTTCTTTTGACACATGTCGTAAGTTCAGTTACTGTTCCTATTAGAGATCTCTTACCTCTTCCAAATCTATCAGAACCAAACCCATAGCCATCATTATACCCATTGTAGTCATCATAACCTCCATAACCTAGAAACAGATTGGACATGTTCATTTCAACTACACAAAGATCCAAATAAACGTTCATTTCGACTACAGAAAGATCCAAATACACACGTACACACTGCAAACAACAGCTTACAAAGTTTCATTTCTTCTACAAGAACTAAAGCCAAGGACACATACAAACCAGCAGTTACAAAGCAGGGAAGACACTACCAGGTCCAAGTGTTGCTGCTTTTCATACGAGCAGCTCCCTCGGACTCTGTGCACTTACCTCCTCCGTAGGCTCCACGCCTCATTCTCTCCAAGCTACTTCCTCTACCCAGGCTGTTATATCCGCGCGTAAGACCGGGCCTGTCGTACGGACCAGGCCTCTGCATTGCCAACAGCTTGCGAGGAGGGTCGTAGTGAGTGCGCACTTCTGCTCGGCTACTCTTGAAGATCTCAATGTACCTACAAGTGTTTCCACAGGAACAAGTCAGTCTTTGATTCCTTCCACAAACACCTCACAACTTCACATTACAACAAGCCATTCAGTCATAGCCTTGACACTGGCGGTAATTTTAAGCCAGGTTTCCTTACATTATGTAGGCAATGACATTCTATTTTATGCTACATTACAATCAAATCAGTGTATTTTCAAGAAATTAAAATTACTGAAGGGTTTATGTGCTCCTCATACTTGGCAGTATCCCAGCCTTAAGGGTGGGGGAGCAGTACTGATTCCCCACCCACCTCCCCCCAATTTAAGGTGTTAGTCAAAAAACGTAGGAGGGACAGGCGTCCACTCAACTCAGCACCATTTTGCTTGAGGCAATGGAAACAGAGGGTTAAAAACCTGGTCTCCACCAAGAGTTTAACCCATCAGGATGCCACAAAAAGCTCTGCATGTACTAGTGAACCCAGCCTATGCTTCAGTGATTCAGCGTAGGCAAAAGGTGCATGCTTCAATGAAAAATAGTCACAAGTAAAATAGAATAAAAACCCTTTGTGACAATTTCTTGAAAGCTATGCTTATTACATTGAAGATTAATACAGTAAGTAAATTTGTTACATTTCAACTTATAAAACAAGTTTAGAAAGTATCACATTTTCTTATGGTAGTAAGAGTACTGTGCATGTCTTTAGAGCTAAAGGCAGAATTGGTGCTATTTGAGAAGTTAAAGCCATAGTCTCTCAACTTTGTCACTTCCAAGCTATCAGTTTTGCACTCCTGTTATTACTCAGGTTTCAAAGCACAATTTAGTTTAGCCCAATTTTATCTTGCATGTTTTGGGTAGATCCAAACAGTCTGTGCCACAGACATAGCAATCAATGGCTTTACTCATCACTGAGTTAGGGACCAAAACACTGTTTTGATTTGGATGTTAACACTTTCAGAAGAGAGAATATGGATTTAATTGTTTACCATAAGAAAAGTGACAGAGCCAACCAACCATCCATCCCCACCTGTGCCCTATTCTTTCCTTGTGTTTCTTTAGAGCCTTTTCAGCTATTTCCTGTGAAGCAAACTGCACGAAGGCCTCCCCCGTACTCCTCCCCTGGAAGTCCACCGGCAATGTTATCCCATTTGGCACGATTTCCAACCCTTCAACCCAAGGACAAATAACCCCAGTAGGGGGGCAATATTAACATCACAAGCCCAGTCATGAGTTTTTTCTTATAGCTTTAAAAACACCAGAATTTAAACACTTTTAAGTGAATGGTATGTTGATTCTAGAACACCAGAAGAAAAAAAGGCACGTCAACAAAGAGCTCCACGATCACATACCATTCAGTTCAGGTTCTTAACCCACCCTGCAGAGCACAGAAATGCTCCGAGAGTCAGGAACAACTCCTCAGAGAAGGCATCTAATGCAGGGTGCATTAAGAACCTCACATATTATTACAAACCTCTTCAATTCTGTGAAAGTATTTAAGACGAACTTTTTAAGAGAACTTAAATTCAAACACAGCAAATTAAACAGCTTTATATAGAACAAGTAATTTTACTAGAAGTCACTCAAATAAAATAATTAGTCTTATGCAAACATCAAGTTTCAGCATTGATTTTTTTTATCTTTAGGAGTGCTTAATTAAGAAAAAAATCATGAAGTAATTTTAAAGTATTAGTTCCTGAACAGAAGAGGCACATTTTGTATATTAAGCACATTAACAGTTTTTAAAGCTTGAATTACTTCACCAAGTAAGAAAAAAACAGCTTAAAACGTACATGCTTAGAAATTGATTGTTCATATCACCGATTCAGAAAACAAAAAACAAGTCCTGAAGTTGTAAAATTGGAAATATTTCTACTTATTTTAAAGCAAAACAGTAAGTTCAATTATATCTTGTTATAGCAAAACATTTAGAAATCTACTATTTTGAAAATACTATCAAAATGAAATCCTAAAGAAATCAATAGCTTTTATTCTTAGGCATTTTTAATAGTTTGTAATTCCAGTTTCTAAAACATACGGTAGCTGCAAAAAAAGTAAAAAATTAGTCAAAATAAGACATTATCTCTTCATCCACAAAAACTTTGAGCTAGGTAACATCAAGGGTTTCTTTCTTTCCCCATAGAAAGAGAAGGGGGCAAATCTGTACTTGGGTAGAGTTCAACAGGTTGTTTTTCTCTGGAATTTCATTCAGTACTAAATCTATGCTTGGAAGAAGCCATGGGCTCAATGTCTGCCCTTTCTCAGATCCTGCTCCTCACACAGTGTCCGGAGGTGAGGGTGCTGTACATCCTTCACTGACAGGGTAAAGCAGCAGAGACTGGGGGTGGAAATATCCTCTCACCTGAATTGTTCACTTTAATTTGGAAGGCAAGACACTTGTTTTCTGCAATGCTTACGTGGAACAATATGTCCCACTAAGTATATATTCAAGTAGCTCTTTGGCATTCCCTGAATTATGATCAGGTACTTCAGGAATTGATCCAATGGATCCCTCAAGCCAATAAAAAATTGGTTTATCTAGTTTTAATACCCATAAATACTGTTGGAAGGACTACAGGGCAATCCATGTTTCTTTGGTTTGTCAGGTGTTTTTTTTAGCATAAACCAATAGTGCTATAGCTACTACTTTTATCCCACATACCTGAAAAAAACTGTACAATTTCTTCTTTACTACAGCCAAATGGGAGTCCTCTAAGACGTACAAAACCATCATTAGCTGTATCAGGGCTGTTGGGACCAGTATGCTTCAGAACCCAATCCATTTCAACGTTGTTTGACTTGAAAACTGTAAAAGGCACTTAGAATTAATGCATTCTGGAAAAAGCAACGGTTTTAAAAGTCATTTGCCTTGAAACTAGTCAACTTATGATATACAAGTCCATTTGTCCTTCCACATGCATTTTAAACAGATAGAGAAATGATCAACCAAAAACCCATCAAGCACAAACACATGTAAGTCAGTTACTAGACCAACTGAGTCAAACCTTCAACATATCTGTGTCCCATTGTTTCTCTGTCTTTTTTCAGGGCCAATTTCACATCCTCCTCTGATTCAAGTTCAGCAAATGCTTCTCCACTTGGCCTGCCCTCCCTGGTGTAGATGAAACGGATACCCAGAGCCCCATTCAGAATTTTGCAATCTGAAAACGAAACAGAAAGGTCAAAATTAATTTAATTATAACAGGAACACTGTGACTTTACAAGTTGCATATATTCTAAAAAGAAAAATGTAGCAACAACTATCAAGTTGTATCAAGATGACAAAATCACAAAACCAGCAGTATTCTTGTTACAACCTTACAATGACCAAAGGGACTAACTAAAATTAAGTTACTCTTCTAGTCAAACCTACAGATTGGCAACTACAAATTACCTATCCATTTTCAAAGCTTCTCTGCCTCAAGTTAAATGCACTATCTGCTTTTGATCTTAACTTTCTCATCAGCTTAAAACAAATAAGCAATAATAGCAATCAGTGCAAGTGCAATAAACTAAATCAGAACCAAGTCCAATTCATCAAATTCCTGAAGCAGCTTTAAAATCTCCAGCCACTGCAGAAAGCATGTGTTTCTCACTACAATTCATTACTGCAGAATGCTACTAATTCGGGGCAAGGACACACACAGTGAACACAAGAGAGCCTGTTAGGACAACACAGAGAATTAAACTGATTTAGTTTAATCTCAAGCAAGAATTTTGAAGTTTTCTTTAAAATGGAAGCTTCTCTTTCCTGGTTGCTCAAGCAGCGAAGGCAACTGTGGCCATACCAGCAACGTGCAGACTAAGCCCCTTTGTGTGGAGTTCCTGCTCACACAAGCACGGCTTTGCATACCAGGCCCTGCCTGAAGCACTTGTTGCATTACAAACTTCACTGGCTCCTGAATGATTCCTGCTGCTGCTCCCTGCAGCGTTCCCACCGGCACAGCGTTCCCACCGGCACAGAGTCCCCGGGAGGGATGCAGGATCCAGACAACAGAGCCCGGCCCCTCTCTGACACCCCCATCCTCCCCGGCCCCACTTACCAGAGAAGAACCTCTGCACCTCCTCGGTGGAGCAGGACCAAGGCAGCCCTCGGACTTTCACCACGTATCCCTCGCTGCTCTCCGTGTTGAGCATCACATTGGGGGTGAGGCTCTGCTCTGTCTCGGCTTCTGTGGTTGCTGGAGAAGACCAGAACGGGCCCTTTGAGACTCGTGCTCAGCACGGCCGCCACCCGCACCCCCTCAGAGCGCCCGGCGGCCCCCCTGGCCTGTGCCCTGGCCCTCCCCGAGCCTCCTCTGCCTCGGGCGCTGCCGCCTCACTCTCACGGCGCCGCTGCCGCTCCCGCCCCCGGCCCGCGCCCTGCCCCTTCCCCGCACGCACACATGGTGGGGCTCCGCGCTGGTTCTAGGGCTCCGAGCCTGATCCGCTGTCCGGAGAGCGCCTAGTCCCGGTCAGGCGGCAGCGAGCGGGCGAGCCTGTGGCGAGAGCGCGCTAGGAAATGGCGGCGGGTGCTCCCGCTTCCGCTGGGCCGGGCCTTCCGCCGCACAAAGAGCGCGGGCCCGGATGCCGCCCTGGCGGGCCCGCGGGCCCCCGGCGATGGCGCAGCGCCCGCGGCGGGTTCGGGGAGAGCGACGTGTGTGCGTGGAGCGGGCACAGAGCACAGGGCACCGAGCGCCGCGAGCCCCGCGCCAGTCACGCTCTCGGGAGGAGCGGCTGCAGCGTGGCCGGATCGTGCGCGTGCGCGCTGGGCCCGGCCCCGCCCCCGGGACACCCCGCGCGCGCCGCCGCCTGTCCGCGCCTGTGCGCACGCGCCGCCCGCCCGCCCGCGCGCCGAACAAAGCCCCGGCCCCGCGTGCCCCGAGCGCCGCTCTGCGCATGCCCCGCACGCCCTCAGCCCCCCCCCTCACCCTCACACCGCCCGCCCGGGCCGGTCCCGGTGCCGACACTCGGCCCGCACCGACAGCGAGGCGGCTCTGGCTGCACAGAGAGGTGTGTGGGAACTAGCACTTACCAGCTTCAAATGCTGACGCTACCCCACGTGAAACAATCTGCTCGCTTCGGTCACTGAAGCCTGGTGTGTTTGGAGGAGATGGGGAGAGAAGAGACAATGGGTCACAATTATCATAAAAGAAAGGAAAAGTTTACTCCCTCCCGTCTCCTCCAAACACACCAGACCTGGCTAGATTTCACCCTGAATCTCGTAGTTAGAGGCAGGAGTTACAGGAGTAACTCACCATCTAAGAATCCTCCATGCCCTCTCCTTCCACTGGAAAGGACAAGCAGCTCGTGTTTCAGCTTGCCCACGCAGGGGGGGTAGGGGACCCGTGCCCAGAGGTGAGCAGGCTCCATAAAGCCCCTGACACAGGTTATTTGGAGCCCAGAAGCTGCTCAGAGCTGCATCTAGATGAACATCATTCATCCATGCGTGTTTCTTCTCCAGTCAGTACCAAAAAGGACTGCAAACCTACACGGCCTCATCTCTCATCTAAGTCCTTGAGGTGTTTACTTTAAAAACACCAATCTGGACCACTAACAACTACCGAACTGCCGCAGCTGGAGGATTTTTGAAAAATGAAAAAAAACAAACCAAAACAAAAACACCCCGCATACTCAGGATACTTCTGTAAATCGAGCACACGGCGCAGTCGTTTGCACTAATGCAAATATGCTCAGTGAGTGGAACCGCGTTAGTCACTTCCCGCACAAAGCTGCCCTGCCCCATTTCAGCCGCCAAACGCCCATTTCGGAATCCCGCGGCGGCAGGAGCGGGGTACAAGGGGCGGCGGGAGGGGGCAGCGCCTCCGCCTCTTCCCGGGGAGCGGCCATCCCGCCCACCGGCGGGCGGGATACTTAAAACTGCGCGGGAGCTGCTGGGAACCCCCTGGGCTCCCGCTCCGAAAAGCCATGTCCGCCCCCGCCAAGCGGCACTGCCAGAGCCCGGCCGGCTCCCTCGACTCCAGCTTCCAGAAGCGCCTCAGGAAAGTTTCCATCGAGGGGAACATCGGTGAGCTCGGCGGCGCGGGATAGGGACCGGCCGGGGGGTCAGCACAGGAGCGCGCCGAGGAGCTGGGATGGCGGAGGAGGAGGGGAGAGGGCAATGCGGGTATTGTCCGCCCGGCTCTGCGGGCAGCGAGGGGCTCTGCAGGGAGAACGGGGTCGGGACCACGTCGGGAAACCACCGCCACGGCCGGCTGCCCGTCGGTGCCCCCGAGGCGCAGGGAGACTGTGGAGATGAGCTCCGCCGGGATGCGCTGCCCGTTCGCTCCCGCCCGCGCCAATTCCCGGCGCCTGCGCGGCCGCTCCCGCGCTCCCCCCGCCGGCCGCGCCGAGCTCCGCCCGCCGCCAAAGCTCCTAAAATGTCGGCTCGGTGTCTTATCGCCCGCCTGGCCCGGGCGCGGCCCTTCTGGTGCCGCAGATTAGCGCTGTTTTCGCCCCGGGAGCCCCGCGCCCCGAATGCCGCACCGACTGCCCCTCACAAACCTCACCGCTGCCCCTGTACCCGTCACCTACCACCGCTCTGATCAACCCCTAGTGAACTTCTCATATCTCCTGCAGCTGCAGGGAAGTCAACGTTTGTGAGCCTGCTGGAGAAGCACAGCGATGAGTGGGAGATCATTCCCGAGCCCATCGCCAAGTGGTGCAATGTCCAGACAACCGAGGATGAGTATCAGGTAGGTGTGCGGGATGTGGGTCAGGACAACCAAACTGCAAGGAATTTTGTGATGAGGGAGCTATGCCAAAATCCAACCGTACTTAGTCTGCAGTAGCCAGAGTCGTCCCCACTATCATACCAGGTGGTCAGGCACTCAGAAATGTTAAGGCAAGATACTACTGAATGTATATTCCAAATCATATCCCTACTCCACAGAATCACACTAAAATGTGGAACTCGACAAACAACCTACTTAAAGAAGCAGTTATGACTACTACAATCACCTGACAAAAAAGTCTCTTCCATCCTATGCCTAAGCATTTTCCTTACCAAAAAAAAAAAACACCAAAAAAAACACCCTACACACAAAAAACACAAGTGTATGAATTCTCACTTTAACAAACCAGAATTCCAGATTGAGAAAAGGGAATAAAAATCCTGCAAATATGCTGGTATTGAATTTTTTTCTCTTGCCTTCTAGGAACTTTCAACGTCTCAGAAGAGCGGAGGAAATCTGCTTCAAATGCTGTATGACAAACCCACAAGATGGGCTTACACCTTTCAGACTTATGCTTGCTTGAGCCGAGTAAGAGCACAGTTAAAACCAGTCTCAGCAAAGCTACAGGAAGCAGAACATCCAGTGCAATTTTTTGAGAGATCTGTGTACAGTGACAGGTAATTATTCTCACAGCACAGCAAGAACTCACATTAATAGCTCCAGGTCTTTAAAGACATAGAGCTGGAGAACACTTGATATTAAAATAATACCTGCAGGGAGCAGGTTTGATTAAGGGCAGACATTTTTTCAGTACCATGATTTCTGTTCTAGTGACAAGTGTTTTGGTAGTTCATTTTTGTCATTCCTGGCATGAGACTGATGTCTTTCATTGCAGATATGTATTTGCTTCTAACTTGTTTGAGTCTGGGAACATTAATGAAACAGAGTGGTCTATCTATCAGGACTGGCACACATGGCTCTTGAATCAGTTTCAATCAGATATAGAACTGGATGGCATGATCTACCTCAGAACCACACCCCAGGTATGCTCACTGAAGGTGAAAGTTTTTCAGTTCCAACTTCATTTTCCAGGGGCTTAAGAGGGTACAAAAAAAGTTATTACAGACTTAACTTGTTTATGTTCAGCCAAGCATTTAAAATTAATGCTCACTAATGTCCAGCATTAGTCCTCCTGAGTTAAGGACCACTTGATCCTTTGAGCTGATTTAACCTACAACACATGATTAATGACCACATTTATACTTCTTTTTCCAGAAATGCATGGAAAGGCTACAGATGAGGGGAAGAGAAGAGGAACAAGGAATTGAGCTTGAGTATTTGGAAAACCTCCACTATAAACACGAAACCTGGCTCCATGAAAGGACTATGAGGTAGGAACCCATTTTCTGTAGCAAGTTTCAACTTGCAGGCAAGGTTCTTCCAGCTTTATACTAAAGTTGATAAAACCAAAGTTTAAGTCTAGCTTCACTCAGGCACACTTGAAAGGATTTATTTTTAGACCAACTTCTCAGTTTTCCAAGATGGAACTTCATCTAATTTGAAACCTTTGTTAAGCATTAGCTCCAACTAGGAAGCTTTATAGCTGTAACTCCAGCAAGGATATGGATTTTGCTAATTGGAAGGGCACAGGAATAGGGCAGATAAAATAGTGTTCAATGGCCAATCACAGAAGTCACTTACTAAGCAGCTTTGTGTTCCAGTGCATGGGGGGGCAAGGTCCCAACTACCTTTAAACTTGCAGGACTATATTTCAACAAAGTTTAGTTTATTTTGAAGCCAGGATTAATATTTAATCAGAAAAGCTTTTGGCAGACACTGTTACACACAAGAAATCCAATCAGCAACTGAGTGATCTCTGCACACCAACTTCCTTATTCTTACCAGCTTTCCCATCTGAGGGATCTCTAAACGTGAAAGCAGACTTCAAGTTTTCCCCTAAAGGAGCCCAAAATACTCTACTGACTGAGAAGCACTACAATTCTAGGAAAAGTACATTATCAGTCACATCTACCTTCCTAAGTTTGATGTAGGATTACCCAAATGCTTTGGAGACAGAAGGAAGCACAAAGTGTGGAATTTTGGGAATGCCTATGTTGTGTACTCATTCCAAACTTGTAAGCAAGCATTTCCTGTGTTTTTCACAGAATCACTTGAAGTCTGCAAGCACAAGTTAGAATGTTGTTTAGCACACTTATTACATTTCCACACTTAAAAGAATAACTACTGCTTGAAGAGAAAAACACATCCAGTTGCACAACTACTGCTCCCATCTGTTCTTAAACTGAAGCCAAAATGGTCTTGCTTATCTCTAAGACATTTTAAATATCTGTCTTATAATCTGTTAAAGAGGCCATCCCCATGCAAGGAAGCTTTAAAAATGCATATTAGTAAATGGATAACCTGGGGGAAGACTCAGGGTAAGTGATACTTTAAAAAAGTACTCACTCTTACAGAATCAATTCCTGATGATTGATTCTGTGACAAAAAGAATGGGATAAAGAAAGAGCTAAAGTAAAAAACAAACTATCTTTTCCTCCACTTGTACATAACAAATAGATACTAAGAACCCAGATTTGTGAAGTCTATGGAAGTTGTGGTGATACCATGTTGACTGGGTTACACAAGAGCAATTAAGGACAAACTTGACTTGGGCTTTACACTTAAGTCATGGCCATCAGCATTAACATCTCAGGTGCACGTGGTAATCTGACTAATGCTGCACCCTTGGAAAGCAACTAAAGAGCTGGAGTCTTATGCACAATACTTTATGCCATGTTCTTCCATTTAACAGAGTTGATTTTGAGAACCTTAAAGAGATTCCTATTCTAGTTTTGGATGTTAATGAAGATTTTAAAAATGATGAGATTAAACAGGAGTACCTGATCGATAAGGTAAGTAGCAAATATTGTTTCTCTGTATCTGCTTTTCTTCTGTAGTTATCAATTTATATTCTTAAAATTTGTGATGAAATGCTTGTTTGAGGCTTGTAAAATCATTCTCCTTCGAGATCTTTCTGCCCCCTCACACAACACATCTGACAAAGGTTATACACAGGGCTCAGTTTCCTGAAGAGGTCCAAATGCATGAAATGAGACTTCCAAGTAGAGTTGGGAAGAAAAGTAAACAGCCATTTGAGGAAACAAGGTGGCAGTAAAGAGGTCACTTGAGTTAAAATGGTGTTTACCAGTTCCAAGGAAAGGCAAGCCTTAGGGAGTAAATGCTGGAGCAGTGTGTTGTGTGCCCAGGCTGTGGCAAAAAAAAAAACCAAAACCAAAACTCCTTAAAAGCATGGGGATGTGCTCTTCTACCAAACCCTCCTCCATCTTGTTCTGGGTCATCAATTTGAGATTACTGCAGAATGACTCCTTCAAGCCAAACCTAATCCCCCCCATTAAATAGCTCAAAATAAACCAGGAAGGGGAGTGCAATGTTCAGTTGTGGAGGTATTTCTTATTATATCCTCACAGAAACCAGCAATTAACAGCTTAGAGTTCTGTACAGACTACACTCAGACATGCCACCTTTAACCTTGCCCCTCTGAAAGGCCACTAGCATTTCAGGTCACGAATTAAAAATGTAAGGGCAAAACATCCTTGGAAACTGTATAGTAACAAACTATTTGTTTCCAAACAAAGGGAAAAGCCTGGTATTTCAGCTTTTAATACATCAAATATTATATATATTTTTTTGTTTTTGACAGGTCAAGTCTTTCCTGACTTCTTAAGAAGATGAAAATTAATTCAAACAAGTCCCTGAAGTTCCAGATTTAGACTTAACAATCAGTGTGTTCAAGAATTAACTTTAACCAAATGAATTACCTGTATAGCTTATTTTAAAGCAAGACCAAAACATAAAATGTCATTTGGGTTTTTTTCCCTTGTCTGACTTGCGTGAGTTTGATAGTTTTCTGTATAGCTAAAACGAACAAATATGGGGCGCTTCGATAATGTTTTTCCTGTGTATTCTCCACTGTTTAATAAAGATCTAAAAGTCCTACTGCCTATGAGCTGTTTGTCCCCGCGGGGGAGCTCAGCGGTTGTCAATGGCTGACACCCAGTAAACAGATAGCAGGCGCTGAGCTGGGTTGTTTTGCAATAACTGGCACGGGTTCACCATTTTAAGACGAGACTGTTATGGCGTCCAGAAAAACCTTTACTTTCAACTTCTGCTTAATCGCGTGGCCGTTCCCACCGGCTTTAACGCTACTTAAGACTGGACGTTAGACCTGTAATAAACTGTAATTTGCGCTTATCTCGTTTACGATCTCACCTCCCCCAATCCCCCCCGCACACGAATTCCCCCCAACCCAACCCCCCCCAGCGCGGGGAGGGACCCGCGGGCGCGGCGGAGGCGGGAGAGCGACCCCGGAGAGCCCCCCCCGGCCCGGCCCCGCCCGCACGACGCACGCTGGGGGTTGAGCTGCGCACGCGGCCGGGCCGAGCCCCCTCAGCGGCCCCGCCGCCATCGCGGGGCCTCCGCGGCACCTCCGGGACAGACCGGCTTCCCCTCCCTCCCCCCCAATCCTTCCCTCCCGGCCCCTCTCCCCCCCCGCCGCCGCCGGGCCTTACCCAAGCCGGGGATCTCGCCCTCGGTCTCCTCGGTGTGACAAGGGTCCATCTTGGCCGCGCCTTCCCCGCAGGGCCCGTGAGAAGAACAAAGCTGGGCGGAGGTGGGGAGAGGAAGGGGGGGGCGCTCAGGCGCTGCGCGACAAACGGAAACAAAAAAAGCTCAGCGGCGGCCGGGGAAGGTGGCTCGCGGCGGCCTGGGTGGTTTCTGGGCTCTCCCGGCGGGGATGGGGGGCGATGCGACCGCGGAGCGCTCTCGATGCCGTTCGCTCAGCTCCGAATGCGCAGCGCCCGCTCCGCGCCTATAAATGGCCGCCGGCCGCGCCGCGCCGCGCGCTGACGTCACACGCCGCCCGCCCCCGCCAGCCAATGGCCGCGTGACAAATTGAACACGGCCAGTCACGTCCGGCCCCGCGCGCGCGGCGGGGGGGGAGCGGCGGATGGGGGGGGAAGCGCGGCCGCCGCGGGGGTCCCGCGAGCCCCCCTCCCCGGGGGACCCGGCTGCG